>NC_049206.1:58800852-59100852 GCF_013347855.1 Anguilla anguilla | reverse complement strand
TTTTGCCCTTTAGCAATAAATGCTATAAATCACTGCAATGTAGTTCCCAGTTTTTAGCTAAATGATTACTTCAGCTTTGTAATGGCTGACATAACTCAAAATGAAACTAGCAATGTCTATGCTAGAGATGTTCACCCTGGGCCTGGAGAAAATGATTAGCAGTGATGTTCACCTGCGTTTTGGCTCCTGGGGGAGATGATCGGAGGTATAAGGGAGGCTTCATCAGCACAGATCCTGTAAAAAAATATTAAAAATAAAAAAAACACAAAGGCACATTATTTTATGCAAAACTGATACTGAACAGAGACAATCCAGCTCCTCATCATTCTTACCCGTTCCCTGATGAAGATGGCAGCAGATTCATGGGTCTCTCCATCTGGCCAACGGTCTTCCTCTTCCGGGTCATTACCTGACCCTTCTGTCTCAGTGACCCGTTTCCTCTCACTGGTGAGAGCTCATGTAGTCTCCATGGAGATTTTGCACCCTGACCTCTTCCATAGGCCACAGAATGTGAGTGTGATGGCACAGAAACCGATCCATTGCCAATTTCAAGTCGCTGAATCAGCACTCTAGGCTGTTTCAGCAAACAGGAAGTCACCAGAGCGAACAGTTCCTCCCCTTCCTGTTGCCTAAATTCTGATTCTGCTTCATTGCTCTCACATTTGAAAATGTGGGTGACTTGTTCAGTTGCATGTCCCTCCTCTGTTTCTTTCTCCATACAGAGTCCTTCTTCATCCCTCTCCATTTTCACACTCACCCTCTTCTCATCTTCATCCTCTTCCTCCTTCATGTTGGTCAGTATGTCTTTTTGCTCCTTGCTCATCAAATATCCACTTGTCCTCTCCTCCATGGCTTTGCATTGGTTCAAACTTGACCTTTGCATCTCAATACTTCCGGGCAGTATTTACAAATCCAACTAATCAATGCGCTCTCAGGTTGTTCTCTCTCTCTCTCGCTCTCTCTCCAGCTCCAAAGTCTCCCCTTTTTGAATTGTCACTCACGGCTCACTGTACAACATTTTAAATAGGTTTTTACACACCTGAATATCAGTAGCATTTCAGATTTTAAGCGGCGTTTCAGCCGCAATATGCTTGTAAATTCGGCATTGTCATAACTTACAAATATAAAAGACCTGTCACTTACAGCTACTATCACAGTAGTTTCGCACGAAACTAATTAATTGCACTACTTTCGCATAGTATTACAAGCTACAATGCAAGGACTAAAACACCGGTCTATCTGTTGCTGAACACTCCTTTAATAGACACCGTTATACATACCTCTAATTTGTTTCCATCGCTGAGGCAAATACATAATAAGAATGATAAGAAAGCCGTCAAAAAATGGATTTAAAACGTAAAGCCATGTAGTAGTACGAACGCATGGAAGACCGCAGCTAAAATTCTGTTAACTCCATTTACTTCCGAACTATTTATTTCCGACGACGGGCAGGCTCATTGTGACCCGGAAATTATTAACTGGTTGCCAAGACAACGAATCACGGAACAGGTCTGTGCTGGGAAGATAGACTGTATAAAAATATGGAAACGATCGAATTATAAAAAAAAGTATTGTGTATGTAATAAATGACCGAATGAAACATGACCTGTTCTCGTTTTCCTCCTTCAATGAAGGCTACAATCACACGATTCCCCGAAGCACCTTTTGTAGAAGAGGATTTCGCCGATACATAACTACAAGTTCAATAATTCTCTGCATCTGAAAGTTTTTTATTTAAACATTTCTTTAAATATTTTGGAATAACATTTCAATTTCTGATATAAATGAATAAAGGAAAAAAAATCGTAAGAATGTATATAAAATATATTTTAGAAAAATAATATTCTATAAAAATATATATCACAGTACATTTACATGACAATGTCAGAACCCATAGTGTGACATTATATAAATTGGTTTCACGCTTCACATTAAGTCAATTTAACAGTTATTCTATTGGCAAAGGGCACGTAATAGCACATATGTCTAATGTCACCCCATGCACTGATTTGTTAAGTTATTGTTTTACTTGGACATGATCATAATATTTTGTGGTTAAATCAGGGACAGTTTGAGTCCTTGTATAGTTGCTGTGTCTCATGTGCTTAGTGGATGCCTGGACTTCATTCCCATATAAAGGTCCCCCTTTTCCCTACTGTGCAGTCTCTGGCTCCAGTTTGTACAACATGGCGGCACCCACAAACTGCACTTCCTGGGCTTCAAAACCCTTTTGAACAAGCTCATGGAGAGTCAATGGGTGACGTCACAGTGACTTGGTCCATATTTTTTTGACCGTCCATGGTGTGAGCGCTCACCTGTGTGAGATCGCAGGTGCAGTGACAAATGCCCAGTCTGAGTGAATTTTCTTCCACACTGGGAGCAGTGGTATGGGTGTTCACCTGTGTGAGTTCGCTGGTGTACTTTCAGAGTACACGACTGGCTAAAGCTCTTTCCACACTGGGAGCAGTGGTATGGGCGTTCGCCTGTATGGATTCGCTGGTGCACCTTCAGAGTATGTGACCGACTGAAATACTTTCCACACAGGGAGCAGTGGTACGGTCGTTCCCCTCTATGAGTTCGCTGGTGTAGCTTCAGATTATTCAGCTGAGAGAAACTCTTCCCGCACTGGGAGCAGTGGTATGGCCGCTCACCTGTATGGGTTCGCTGGTGTACCGTCAGAGTGCTTGACTGAGTGAAACTCTTGCCGCACTGTGAGCAGTAGTACCGGCGCTCACCTGTATGAACTTGCTGGTGTACCTTCAAAGTGCTTAAGTGGGCAAAACTCTTCCCACACTGGGAGCAGTGGTACGGACGCTCACCTGTGTGAGCGAGCTGGTGTACCTTCAAAGTGCTTAAGTTGCCAAAACTCTTTCCACACTGGGAGCAGAGGTAAGGACGTTCCCCTGTATGAGTTCGTTGGTGTTCTGTGAGTTTACTTGGCTGCAAGAAACCCTTCCCACACAGGGAGCAGTTGTACGGGCGCTCACCTGTATGAGTTCGCTGGTGTGGATTCAGATGACTTAGCCGACTGAAACTCTTCCCACACTGGGTGCACTGGTATGGGCGCTCTATTGTATGGGTTCGCTGGTGTATTTTTAAATTGTGAGAACGACTGAAGCTCTTCCCACACTGGCAACACTGATGTGGTAACTCTCTTTTATGCATCTTCTTGTGTGTCCTCAGTAGTGATTTGGATTTGAAGGTCTTCCCACACTGGGAGCATGGGTGGGCCCCTGGAGTGCCTGTGTGGGACTGTGTCAGGGTAGGGTGTGTCTTAGGGGGGGTGGGGTGCTGATGCTCGCTACTGGGAGGTTGTTGGGACCCCAGAGTCCTGTTGAGCTCCTCTGGGTGAACCTTCTCAATGTGCTGCTGAACATTCACTTCCTCTGGGTGAACGAATGGGCACTGGGAGCAGGCAAAGACCTGAGACGACACCTCAGCAGTTTGTCCTGAGGAGAGAGAAGATGTGGAGGAGATGTGAAGCTTATCAGAAATGCAGAAGGAAGCAGAAACTCAACTACAACCATTACGGCACAAGTGTAATAATCGATAAAATCTTAATTCTAAACCTGAACACTAACTCTAAATTTCTCTTCAGCACGATCTAGCAGCCAACTCCACCTCTGTGTTAGACTCCCTCAGATTTTTGTTAGATGATTACCTGCGCGATCCAAACCTGTGTTTTTTCCCCGGGTGGAGATGACAGGAGAAATAAGGGAGACGTCAGCACAGATCCTGTAACAGACACATAAAGGCGTGTTACATACCCTACGACTGATAGCGATCAGAGGAGACACACAGTCCAGCTTGTTATTAATTCTTACCCATCCTCTGATGAAGATGGCAGCATTTTCAGGGGTCTCTCCCACTGGCCAACTGTCTTTTTCTTCTGGATCATGACCTGCCCCTTCTTCTGCATCAGTGATTCATTTCCTCTCAGTGGTGAGAGCTCATGCCGTGTCGCTCCCTGACCTCTTTTACAAGCCTTGGCAGATAATGGCACAGGAACTGAAAAATCTGCAATTTCAAGGCGATGAATCAGTACTACGGGTTGTTTTCGGAGACAGGAACTGACCAGAGTCGACAACGTCTCCACTTTCTGTTCCTTGAATTCTGATTTTACTCCATTATTTCCTAATTTGTCCATTTTAGCAGCTTGATCAGTTACATGTTCCTCCCTCTGTTCATCCCACTTTTTTTCTTCCTCCTTCCTGTGTCCCTCTTCATCTCTCACACCATCCTCCCTCTCCATTTTCAGACTCTGCCTCTCCCAATCTTCCTCCTCGTCTTCCTCCTTCATGTTGGTCAGTGTGTCTTTTTGCTCTCTGCTCATCAAATATCCAGTTTTCCTCTCTGTCCTCTCCTCTATGTGTTCACAACTTTTCAAACCTGACCATGGCTCCACTCCTGTGCAATCTGTGCTGTCCTCTATAGATTCCATCTTGATGTCTTTCCCAGAAGAGGTGGGGCTTAAAAATTTAGTTGAGTTGGACATGGACTCTGATTGGTTGTTGGTGTTCGTCAGCTTTGCAGAATCCACCACTCGTTGAGAGGGAGGGCGGGACAGTTTGAACTGCTCTACGGTGAGTAGTTTGGCTGTGAGAAAAAATGAACAGATTAATGTTTAATGGTACAGATGAGCGTTTTTCAAACTACCAAAATTGATTGATTGAATCCTTTCTGTATTTCAAACCGTAGAGTTCATACATGTTCATGTAAAACAAGACCAGGTTAAAACCTAGTATATGGCTGGACCTAACACACGTGATCTGGCTGACCAATGGCGTAACTTCATAACTCACCCGACCAATGATGTAACTTCATCATTCAGGCACTCAGCCACTCAGTCACAGACATTCGCGTTTGCAACAGTGCAGTCCAGCCAAAAACCACCCGCGATTTGTTTGCTTTTTTTTGCTTCAAAATACTCTTATGTCTATGTCTAACAAAACAGACTCTCACAATTTTGTGCTTTAAAAATACATATGTAAATGTTATATTGATGATTTCTATTTGATGTCATACAGCAGTGAAAATAAGGAATACATAGGTCAGTTAACTCACACTGCTTTCATCTATCCATCCATCCATTCATTTCTAACCGCTTAATCCAAATCAGGGTCAGATTAACATTTCCTTCTTCCAAGAACTAGCCACTGAATTAAATAATGCTGTCAATAATCGCTACCTAGTTATTTTGGTGGCTAAAGTCATTTGAAAAGAACTTTGAAAGTGGCAGTTTTCCTCTTGGAGGAAATCTGTGACAGAAGTAATCCAACACGAATAAATTCTTCATGACATTTCAACTGTCAGTCTGCGTTTTTGTTTCTGAGAATGCAAGACACAAAGCTTTGTTTTTTGTTGTCGTTGAAAACCTGGGAAAATGCTGTGTGTCTTGAATTCTTAATGCGAGAAACGGTTTGTCAGTCCATTTAGGAGAAGCAAAAACACTGTTACACTCAATGCTGAAAACCTGCGTTCATGCCGGTGTTACACCGAAATCTGTGACTGCAGAGGCCGCTGTTGCACATTTTCTACATGCGTGTTGTCGAGAACGGACATGAAGAACAGCGTTTACGTAGACGGCGTAAACTACTCCTAAACATTGGATTGCCGTCGCTCCCTGTCCAGTGCATGTAATCGCTGGTTGTTATTGCTTCCTATGGAGAAAGAGTTGGTGGATCATAACCACCCCAGGCATGGTATCTGTCAGTAGAAAGTAAATAAAATAAATGTAGTTAAAAAATGTTTTAGAAACAACTGTTTTATTTTTATTATTACTACATTTTATGAAATGAACTATAAAATGTTTCAAAAAATGTGTATTTGTCCCTGCATGCAGTGTGACATATAGTGATTTAGTTATATCCGCGGTCACAGATTTCGGTGGGTCACAGATTTCGGTGTAACACCTGATACTGTAAACAAAACAACAACACGGTGTGTTCTCATTCTTATCTCTTCTGTGTATAACGGCAAAGGGCCAAAGTCATTCTGTGCAATATTTATTTTATTTCAGACAAACGGTCAACTTTATAAAGCAGTGGCATTCAAGTATCATTCCTGCTGGTCCCGGCTGGTCTGTCCTTCTGAACTGAACAACTCTGTACTCTGGATCACACATTCGCAATATTTATTTTTTGTCTGTGTTTTTTTATACACAGACTGACCCCACAGATTTCAAAAGAAGCAAGTAGCCTACATATCGACTGCTGTGGAATATTGACAGTATAGCCCAGTTCAATATAAATAACCATAAGCGCATTTTCACGATTATATTGATCAATAGTGCCAGACCTGGCTAACAATATTTCCATGTCAGAGAGTATGAGTATGAGCTTCTAGTTATAATATTTGCCCTCGATAACATATTTCGTAATTCGTTGCACTACCTTCGGGATATTATTATAAGCGAGACTGCAAAAGGCCGAACTTCGCTGGATCTGGAGCTGAAGCTCGCAGGTGCTACTTTTCGTTTAAAAGTTCATTAACGAAGACGCAATATAGCCTACATACCTCGGATTTTCCGCTCTGCGTAGCCGAGTGTTTCTATCGCTGTCTCTATGTATTGGGTCTGAAGTCGAGAATTTTGTCTGAAACGTAAAAGCA
Source organism: Anguilla anguilla (assembly GCF_013347855.1). Lineage (NCBI taxonomy): Eukaryota > Metazoa > Chordata > Actinopteri > Anguilliformes > Anguillidae > Anguilla > Anguilla anguilla. Next base: position 59,094,243 of record NC_049206.1, on the reverse strand, counting down.
GCCGTCACGAACACCACGCGAGAGTCCAGGGCACGGCGCCTACGGACGAGGCTTAAGCCGAGCTGGACTAACCGGAAGAATTCTGCCCCTAATGGTTAGAAACAACATGCTGAAAATACCAATTAACTGTATGTTATTCGTAAGTATGTGTAGAAGTTTGTTAAACAATGGTTGTTTTGATCCAGAAGTCTTGGGAAAATATTTATTTACATGTGCATATTTATATTACATATTTTTGTATATTACACACTCCTGCGGTGTCCTTTGATTAGACTTCAGTTTCCAGCACTGAGATTTCAGTCATAGCCTAAGTAAAGGGACTTGCCATATATGTATATATTAAAATGAATAAATATTGAATGAAGACTCTACTATAATTGGCAGGTAGCCTAGAGTGGTGCTACGTTTTCCAAAAAGGTTTTATTAGCCGCAGTTCCGATGGCTGAATATGGGTTCAACAGCGATGTTGTCAAGCTATATAGACTGCTCTTAACCAACTACAATTACGTTAGATCCGATTTAACGCGTCTCGCCTGCATTGTATGTAGGGGAGTAGATATTACCGGCTTTAAAACTGCTACTTTGGCATGGCCTCTGTTCAAAGTCAAGCTTTAGCCCGTGGCTAACGGTAGCCTGCACACTGGCATTAGTCATGGCAGCTTTCAGTGGATATTGTGGAGTTAATATTAAGAATATTCTCCTCAGAGAGAAGTTTGTCCTGATCTTTCGAAACACTGCAATTACATCGTGTAAGAGCTCCCCACATTAAATTAAATAGCATTGAGTTTTTGTGAAAGTTTAACTGCATCCTTTTGAATCTGATATCAGTAATTTATGTAGACAGATTTGTCTTCATAGCCTTGAAGCATAGGTGTTTTGATGGAGAACTGCATAGCCAAATTAAACTTGACAAATGTAGATTTATGGCTGGCTATATCAGTGTCTTGTGTTTAAGTTAAGTGTTTACAGCCTACTTTGCAGTCACGGTAGGGTTCACGTGAAACGAAAGGAAGATTTTCCTTTTCTCTTTTGTTGCAGTAGATCCCTCTCTCCCTGTCTCCTGCCTGAACCTGCTGGTTCCTCCACTTCAACTCCTCTCTGCAGCCATGTGGCAAGTGCTCCAGCAGCAAGATGTGTTTCATTATGGGAAACTGGATAATATTGGTTCAATAATGCAATAAAAATAATGGCTTTTATTTTGATTTTATTTTCGCCTTGGTGATATCGAGGAAGTCAACCTCCTTTTATTACATGTTGCTACTAGTACGCATGCGATCTTACAGTAGCATCTTACCTTGATGATGGCTTGAGTGGTTTTTCAAGGCTAATTTCATCAGAACAGCTGCAATATTTTACAAGATGATGGAAACAGCAAGCATTGAAGAAATTGGAGGTGCATAGCTCTGCTTTTATAAACTGAGTGTTCGGCGAAGGATACTAAGCTACAAGCGACGATCGAGCGATGCTCTTTTTTAATGTAACGTGTGACATTACACAGATTCCAATAACAGCTAAAACTAGCACAGTCCCTTGCTGTTTTTTGAATACATGAATAAAACTTGAATGAGCTGTCAGCTATAATTGGTAGGTAATCTAGTGTGGTGCTGCTTTTTCAAAAGGTTCATGAGCAGCAGATTCTAAATAGCTAGGTTTCCTCCTTTTTGCTGAAGATTGTCCTCCTCAATCACGCTATATGGATCGCTCGTAACCAACTGCTCCTACCCAATTTACATTAAGCCGGTTAAACGCGTCTCTCGTGCTCTATATATAGGGAAATAGATATGTAATAGTATGAAAATATTGCTTCTGTTTGGGGCCCCTTCAAAACCGGGCATCAGGTCAGGCCTAACAATATCGTGCTAATTATTATGAGACACGGCCGCTTTCAGTGTATTTTGTGGAATTTCCTGGAGAGAATGGAAAGAACATTGTCCTTATGCTTTTTTTTCGCGAAACTCCTATTCAAATGTATAAAAAACTCAGCACGTTAAATATAGAACGTTGAGCATTTCTTTGGAATGGTGTTTTAGTGAAAGTTTAGTTGCATCATTTGGAATTTGGTATGAATAATGTGATATGTTGACAATTTATGGATTTGTTTTCATAGCCTGGCACCTATACAGCTGTGGCTTTTTAGCCGAATAGATCACGGTCTTTTTTTCAGCGTTTTACAGCCTACATGCATTCTAGTGTGAAACGTGAAATTAACAGAAAAATTAAATTTTCTCTATTATTAGATCCCTCTCTCCCTGTCTCCTCCCTGCACCTGCTGGTTCCTCCACTCCAACTCCTCTCTGCAGCCATGTGGCAAGTGCTGCAGCAGCAAGATGCGTTGCATTATGGGAAACTGGAGGAGTTTGTGTCCCTGGTGATGGAGACATTCCCAGAGCTGCTGAGTGAGAGCCAGAGGACCGAGCTCACTCTGGGGCTGCAGGTGAGGAGGAGGAGAGGAAGGGGGAAGGATGGGAGGGAAAGGGGTAAGAGAGGAGGGGAGGGAGAGGGGTAAAGGAGGAGGGTGAGGCAAGAGTCATGGGGTGGACAGGAAAGAAGTATCACTTTAAAATCATTTAGCACTTTGCCCATGACAGTTAATACTGCCCAGCCTTGGCTGAGTGCTTGTGTCTGTGTAATATGGGCCAACATGGCAGCCTGCATCTCAGTTAATTTCACATCCTCTACAGGCAAGAACAGCTGGCACACAAATTATAACCTTATATATTTATGTCATATATTGGTTATATTTGAGAAACCCATTTTAATTATGATGTTTTTCTCCCAAATTGTTCCACATATAATAATTCACTCTCTCCGTTTCTCTCTCTTTCTTCCTCTCTCTACATGCCCACAGCAGTTTGGCTGTAAAACTGACCCAGCCCTGGAGGTTCTGTTGTGGGAGTTCCTTTCCAGACTGGATCAGCTGCTGCCGGTACCAGATCTCAAACAGGTACAGAGACAGAATACCAGCACCAGGACATACCTGAACCTACTAGAGATGCCTGCTCACCATAGCATTGCTGCAGAATGGTTAAGAAAAATAAAATTGCACATGTCTGTATGATGAAGACATCTTTATTCATATCTAAATATAATTAAGTACAAACTTATGATCCTGTTAAAAAAGGCTGCAGTAGGAAAATGCAGCAAAATGAGAGGTTTTATAATAACTGTATCATCTTTATAAACATGTACAATCTCTGAGCTGCAGTCGATTACACCATTATATATGTACTGCAGTCAGTGAACTCCTGTGCATCTCGTCCATCCTGCTATAGCATAGGAAAGTGCTTTTCTGCAGAAATAAGTTACAGTGACAAGTTTGAACCAGAGACTGTAAAAAATGAACTTGATTGTCTCTCATTCAGACAGTGTCCTGGCTCAGTGCTGCCCCCTCTGTCCTGGAGGTCTGTGTGCAGTCTGTTTCTTACACAGACAAACTGAAGACCCTTCTCAGCCACCACAGAAGTCTTGGACAGTTGGACCTGAATGGTAGGCCTTTATCTGAGCAACCGTGTAAACCACTCCCACTCAGTTACAAATCATAATCCACCACTGACTCATTTTAGCCCCATTTGTACATTTTTCTACGTTTATATAAAAAATAAAAAATAAAAATTAATTTCCAATCCCAAACTCAACCGTACTTGTTGATCTCCCGCCAGCAACCTTTCCTGCCAAAATCAGGAGGAGATGGCAGACACGTTACTCCTCCGATTCACGTGACGCATATTCTCACACGTTCTCCCAGACTGCAGACTCACCACCAATCATTTACTGCCCATGTCACCAGAGGGTAACGAGATCGCCATATTCTCGTTTTGCGCTTACGCAGGCGCCTGGTCTTACCAGCAGTGGCCGCTAGAGAGCGATGAGAGCAAGGGAACTGGCTAGCCGTAGGTCAGACCCAGTCTTTATGCCATGAACCACCCGGAGGCTCCTTCTACCCGTACATTAATATTTTGAAATTGTAAATAAATTGTGAACCTGATTAATTGTCATCTGTACCTTTTAACATTAATCCTTTCATTCTCTCTCACAGTAACACTTCCCTCAGTTGAGGACTGCAAATTGACCTCTATTCCCTACTCTCCCTCTCGAAGAGTGGTGGATTTCACCCAACCGACAAACACCAATATCCAATCGGAATCCACAACTGAGTTCATGAACTTCGTAAGCCCCACCTATTTAAGTGAAGACATAAAAGCAGAATCTGTGATAGACAGCTCAAATTTCGACGGGGTGGAGCCAAGGACGAGTGTGAACAGATGTGAAGACATGGAGGAGAGCACAGAGAGGAAGACTGGAAATTTGATGAGCAGAGAGCAAAGAGACGTACTGACGAACATGAAGGAGGAGGAAGATGATTTGGAGAGGCAGAGTGTGAACACGGTGAGGGAAGATGGTGTGGGAGATGAAGAGGACCATTGGAAAGAGGAAGAAAAAGAGAGGGACGAACGGACGCAAGGACACATAACTGACAAATTGGTGCAGAACAGAGTCAACTCAGAACATGGACTGCAGGAAGGGGAGGAGTTGTTTACTCTGGCCACTTCCTGTTTGCTAAAACAGCCTAGAGTGCTGATTCACAGGCTAGAAATTGCCAGTAGTTCAGTCCCTGTGTCATCACTTCCTCATCCCGGGGCTGATAAAAGAGATCACGGAGTGAGATCTCCATGGATACAGCATGAGGTCTCACCACTGAGAGGAAACGGATCTCTGAGACAGAAGAAGGGTCAGGTCGTGACCCGGAAGAGGAATACAGTTGGCCAGTTGGAGAGACCCCTGGAAGTGCTGCCATCTTCATCAATGGATGGGTAAGAATGAATGATGAGCTGGACTGTGTGTCTCCTCTGACCACTGCCAGACTTGCATAAAATAATCTACCTTTATTTGTCTTTTACAGGATCTGTGCTGAAGCCTCCTTTATTTCTCCTGTCATCTCCTCCCAGAACAAAAACATATATTCTGATCGCACAGGTAATCATTTTCCAGAAGTCAGAGGGAGTTTTTCCACATAAGTTGAGATGGTTGCCAGTTCGTGCTGAAAGGAAATGCAGTGTTCACATTTAGAATGAAGATTTTATCCATTATTACACTTTTCCCATAATGGTTATGTTGTTAGGAATCTGCTTCCTTCTCTATTTCCCATAAGCTTCATATCTCTGCCACATCTCTCTCCTCAGGACAAGCTGCTGAGGTGTCGTCTCAGGTCTTTGCCTGCTCCCAGTGCCCGTTCGTTCACACAGAGAAAGTGAATCTTCAGCAGCACATAGAGAAGGTTCATCCAGAGGAGCTCAGTAGCACTCTGGGGTCCCAACAACCTCCCAGCAGCACACATCAGCACCACACCCCAACTAAGACACCCCCCACCTCGACACAGTCCCACACAGGCACTCCAGGGGCCCACACATGCTCCCAGTGTGGGAAGAGTTTTAGTTGTATGAGTAATTTGAATAAACACCAGCGAACTCATACAGGGGAACGTCCGCACCGCTGCCCCCAGTGTGGAAAGAGTTTCAAGGAGTCATGTAGTCTAAAGGTACACCAGCGATCTCATACAGGGGAACGTCCTTACCACTGCTCCCAGTGTGGGAAGAGTTTCACTCGTTTGATTTATTTGAAGATACATGAGCGAACCCATACAGGGGAACGTCCATACCACTGCTCCCAGTGTGAGAAGAGCTTTTCTCGGTCAGATCAACTAAAGCTTCACCAAAAAACTCATACAGGCGAGCGGCCATATCACTGCTCCCAGTGTGGGAAGAGTTTCACTCGTTTGATTTATTTGAAGGTCCACCAGCGAACCCATACAGGGGAACGTCCATACCACTGCTCCCAGTGTGAGAAGAGCTTTTCTCGGTCAGATCAACTAAAGTTACACCAAACAAGTCATACTGGCGAGCGGCCTTATCTCTGCTCCCAGTGTGGTAAGAGTTTCCCTCAGCTGAGTAGTCTGAAGCTGCACCAGCGAACTCATACAGGGGAACGCCCGTACCACTGCTCCCAGTGTGGAAAGAGTTTCCCTCAGTTGAATAGTTTGAAGTTACACCAGCGAATTCACACGGGGGAACGACCATACCACTGCTCCCAGTGTGGAAAGAGTTTCCCGCAGTCAAGTCGTTTGAAGCTGCACCAGCGAACACATACAGGCGAGCGCCCGTACCAGTGCTCCCTGTGCGAGAAGCGTTTCAATAAATTGAGCAATTTGAAGAAACACCTGCGGATTCACACTGGGGAACGTCCTTACCACTGCTCCCAGTGTGAGAAGAGTTTCAGCCAATCAAATTCTTTGAAGCTGCACGAGGAAAGCCATATAGGAGAGCATCCGTACCAGTGCTCCACTTGTGGGAAGAGTTTTCGCCATTCACTTAGTCTGAAGGTACACAAGCAAACTCATGAAGGGGTAAGACCTTACCACTGCTCCCAGTGTGGGAAGAGTTTTACTCAGTCACACAGTCTGAAGGAGCACCAGCGAACTCATACAGGTGAGCGCCCGTACCGCTGCTCCCAGTGTGAGAAGTGCTTCAGCAGTTTACAGTCTGTAAAAAAACACCAGCAGATTCACACGGGAGAGCGTCCATACTCCTGTTCCCAGTGCGAGAAGAGCTTTGTTCAGGCGTCTCAGCTGAAACGACACCTGCAAACACATACAGGTGAACGGCCGTACCCCTGTTTGCAGTGTGGGAAAAGTTTCAGCAGGCCAGATAATCTGAAGCTACACCTGCAAACTCATACAGGGTGAACACCTGTTACACTGCTCCCAGTGTTTCACTCATTCGTGTTATGTGACCGTACACCTGCGACACCACACAGGATTGGGCCTATTTCTATTTGGTTTTTGAATTTTTGGCACATTCTTGGATTACTTTGGGACAAACACGCTGTGGTTTGATTATTTTTATACTTCCATTTCTTTGTGTGACTGTGAACTTGCCCACGTCTGTAACATTTGTTATTCTTTTAAGGATGAACCTCGTCTTTAGATTAGATGTAAATATTTGTTAAAATTTAATAAGAAATCTTAATTTTAATCTGGTTGGGAGTTGTACATTTTGATAAAGGTTGATCGTCAGTTTGCTCTGCCTATCAATCAATTCTGCGATTTAATTTATAATTGATAGCTTTGATAATAATTGGCAAATTAAATCAAATCAATATATTTTGCAGGAAAAAATGTAACATGTTTATGTTTTATATTATTGTGCTTTGCTTTACTCAATGACAGAAACAGTTCCACTCTTTGCTGTATCCTCTATATTTAAATAATGTATAATATATACTCTATGGTTTTCTGTGAGATGTTTACCTATTTTATGTTGTAATTGAGACCTACACGACCAATTCATTTTCTTCCTTCCGATTCCAGCCCCCCAGTCTCCCAGCACCAACGCGTGTTTTGTATTCTGTATAAGTGTCTACCTGTTTCATCATCACCCCAGTATTTTCTCCAGTCTTCGTGCGTATGAGATTTTATATAAATCTTAGCCTCAGCTCTTCTTAGAGGAGCTTGTATAATCTATGTCTTGGAGCTTTAGTGCCAGTTTGGCCAGTATATCTACCTCTTCATTTCCCTCTACAGTACACCAAAATGGACTGGCACCCACAGGAAACAAGTGTATGTACCATTTGTTTGTAATCTATACAGTATGTCACGCTGTTACACTTGGCAAAGTATAAAATTACTTGTGATGAAACATTCAAAATAAAAGCTCGGGTGCATTCGTCAAAATACTGAGTTTCTTCTAGCTTTACATCTAGCATTTACATAAAGGCAATGGGTTTCACCATTTGTTTGAAAAATCCGTTGACACAATTTTGGCGCAAGGAACATGTTGTTCTGCAAATGGGGTGTTTCAGGCAAATGTCATTTTTGGCACCAGGTTAAGAAAAAGCTGCCTAAATCCATCGACAGATGCATTTGCGAACACGGTCCGTTGATTTTGATCCAACGATAAAGAAAAATATATTCTGGCTTTTATATTGATTTTATTTCCACTTTGGTATCACGGAAGTCACCCTACTTTTAATTACACGTTGCTACTTGTGCGCATGCGTTCGTACAACTGGACTTCACTTGGTGTGCTTTAAAAAGCATGCTAGGTTGTTTCTTCTGAACAGTTCCAAAATTTTGCACGTTGATGGGAACGCTGAGCATTACAGAAAGGCGAAGCGTAGGTTCGTATATGTGCCTTTGACGAATGTGTGCTGAGTGTTTGACGAAAGGTAGCTAACTATGAGGGACGCGTCCAGCGGTGTACACTTTGAATATGCACATAGATTCAAGTAATTGCTCAGACGGGTGCAATGGCTTGCTGTATGTGGAAATATATATTTTTTTAAATAAAATGAATACCGAGTGAACAGTCGGGTATGATTTGTAGGTTACCTAGTGTGATGCTGCTTTTACAGCAGGCTAATGAGCCGCAGATCCGATGGCTCAATATGGGTTCAATAGCTTAGCTTTCTCAAAATAATGCTCTTTGCTGAGGAGGACCCTCCTCTTTAATTATGGAATAAGGACCGCTCGATGTTAGGTGAAATTTAACGCGTCTCGCCTGCCCTATACGGGAGTAAATATTTGTCGCGATTTCGTACAGAGCAAGGTATTCCTCTTTTCCGTTTGTATGGCGTTTATTGTAACGGCTACGAACAACAGAATTACTTCTCAAGCGACAGCAGACAAGACAGACCCTCGCATCAGGCCCAGTGTTGCCAGATGTGGTAAACCCGTCCAATCAGAGGCTTGATCTGGTAGACTTCCAGTAATTTGTTTAATTGTAATTAAGTAAGCCAAAAGGAGGTTATTTCGAGGAAAGTCGAGTCTAAGATTATTTTTAAGTAAATCTCCTCTTTTTCTATTATTGTAGGTAAAAAAAATTGGGGGGAAAAAAGTTTAGACTTTGGTTTGCTATTCAATCAATGTGCAGATATTAACTGAATTCCTTTGGCCTGTACAGTATGTTTACATATATATGCACAGACACGCACGCACACACACACACACACACCTATAAATATATACTGTGTATGCACAAGCTTTGTAGCCTAAACCAAGGACATGGTAGTCAACACCACCTATGCTTTGCATTTAGTAGAAGGCCTCCATTTTTCCATGCTTAGTCAGCATAAATCGCTCAAAGATAAAAAGACGTTACATTTCATTAAATTTATTAGGAAGACGCAATTTTTGAAATTGTGAATCATCACAAAAGGCAGTTTTGTGTAGCGCAATTGTCATCTGTACCATTGAACATTCATGTGTTCATTCTCTCTCGCAGCAACACTTCCCTCCATAGAACAGTTCAGAACAGTTCAAGCTGACCTCCATGTCCCGCCCTCCCTCTCGAAGAGTGGTAGATTCTACCAAGCTGACGAACAGCAAGAGCCAATCGGAATCCATAACTGACTGCATGAACTGTTTAAGCCCCGCCTCTTCAGATGAACACATAAAGGCAGAATCTGTGATGGACAGCTCAGATTACACAGGGGTGGAGCCAAAGTCCAGTTTGAACAAATGTGGAGACGTAGAGGAGGGGACAGAGAGGAAGACTGAATGTCTGATGAGTGGAGAGCAACAGGACATACTAACCAACATGAAGCGGGAGGAAGATTGGGAAAGGCAGAGTGTGAAAATGGAGAGGGAGGATGACATGAGAGTTGAAGAGGGACTCTGGAAGGAGGAAGAAAAAGAGAAGGATGAACAGATGGAGAGAAAAACAACTGAAGTTGCCCAAACTGACAAATTGGTGAAGGATGGAGTAAAATCGGAGCATGGACCACAGGAAGGGCAGGAGTGGTCTACTCTGGTCACTTCTTGTCAGGTAAAACAGCCTAGAGTGCTGATTCGCAGGCTAGAAATTGCCGATAGTTCAGTCCCTGTGTCATCCCCTCTTCGTCCCATAGCCTGTAAAAGAGATCAGGAAGCGGGATTTCCATGTAGACGGCATGAGCTCTCACCACTGAGAGGAAACGTGTCACTGAGAGAGAAGAAGGGTCAGGTCATGACCCGGAAGAGGAAGACAGTTGGCCGGTTGGAGAAACCCCTGAAAGTGCTGCTGTCTTCATCAGAGAACGAGTAAGAATGAACGAGGAGCTGGACTGTGTGTCACCAGTGTGTTCATTATCACGACGAGTCTTACATTAAAAAATGAGCCTTTGTTTGTCTTTTACAGGATCTGTGCTGAAGTCTCCCTTATTTCTCCTGTCATGTCTCCCAGGAATCAAAACACAGGTAGAGATCACACACAATCATTTTCAAAGTCTGAGGGAGTCTTTCACAGCTGGAGATGGTTGATAGGTTGTTCTGAAGGAAATTATGATTTAAGTTGAATTCAGATTTTTTTATATTATTGCACCGTTCCAGTAACCGCTGTGTTTCTATTATGCTTCCTTTATGTTCTATGACCTTCACATCTCCTCGACACCTCTCTCCTCAGGAGGAGCTGTTGAAGTGTCGTCTCAGGACTTTTCCTGCTCCCAGTGCCCATTCGTTCACACAGAGGAAATGAATCTTCAGCAGCACATTGAGAAGGTTCACCCAGAGGAGCTCAACAGGACTCTGGGGTCCCAGCAACCTCACAGCAGCACACTAAAGCACCCCACATCCCCAAAAATGTTCCCTACCCTGACACAGTCCCAAACCGTCACACCAGGGACCCACACATACCACCATTTTGGGAAGAGCTTCAAATCCAAATCGCTTCTGAGGACACACAAGAAAATACATAAAAGAGAGTGTCCGTATCACTGCTCCCAGTGTGGGAAAAGTTTCCACCGTTTACATCATCTGAAGGTACACAAGCGAACTCACACAGGCGAGCGCCCGTATCACTGCTCCCAGTGTGGGAAGAATTTCTGCAATTTATATGGTCTGAAGGTACACAAGCGAACTCACACAGGTGAGCGGCCGTACCACTGCTCCCAGTGTGGTAAGAGTTTCAGTCAGTCGAGTAATTTGAAGCAACACCTGCGAACCCATACAGGTGAGCGTCCTTACCACTGCTCCCAGTGTGGGAAGAGTTATACTCAGTCTAATAATTTAAAGCAACACCAGCAAACTCATACAGGGGAGCATCTATACCACTGCGCCCAGTGTGGGATGAGTTTCACTCTGTTCAGCGCTTTGAAGGAACACAAGAGAACTCATGCTGGAGAACGACCATACAAGTGTTCCCAGTGTGAGAGAAGTTTCACTCATTTGAGTACTTTGAAGCAACACAAGAGAACCCATACAGGAGAACGCCCGTACAACTGCTCTCTGTGTGGGAGGAGTTTCTCTCTGTTGAGTACTTTGAAAGAACACCATAGAACCCATACAGGGGAATGTCCATACAAGTGTTCCCAGTGTGGGAAGAGTTTCAGGCATTTGAGTACTTTGAAGCAACACCAGAGAACTCATACAGGGGAACGCCCATTCAACTGCTCCCAGTGTGGGAAGAGTTTCACTCATTTGAGTACTTTGAAGCAACATCAGAGAACTCATACAGGGGAACTCCCATACCACTGCTCCCAATGTGGGAGGAGTTTCATTCATTCAGGTACTTTGACGAAACACCAGCGAACTCATACAGGGGAACGCCCATACAACTGCTCCCACTGTGGGAGAAGTTTCACTCAGTTGAATACTTTGAAGAACCATCAGAGAACTCATACAGGGGAACGCCCGTACCACTGCTCCCAGTGTGGGAAGAGTTTCAGCAGGTCAGATAAATTAAAGCTACACCAGCGAACCCATACTGGGGAACGCCCATACCTCTGCTCCCTGTGTGGGAAGAGTTTCAGTCAATCTCATAAATTGAAGCTACACCAGCAGACTCATTCAGGGGACCGCCCGTACCAGTGCTCCCAGTGTGGGAGAAAGTTTACTCAGTCGTGCCAACTGACAGCACATCAGCGAACTCATACAGGGTAACGTCTGGAACAGTTGCAGATTTTCCAGAAAGAGGACACGTGTGCATATTGTCCCCGCACACCGAGGACGATGCAAAGATGAACCCAAGGATTACGGTTTCATAACTGCACAGTTTAGTGGAATCTAGGGGTTATCATGTATCAGAACGAACTGTTAGACACCGCGTCTGTGTCAACAAGCTCTTTGGAAGGGTTGCCAAGCAATGTTTTTTGGCTATGTACCCCATTGGAATGTTTGGCTGCAAAAGACGACTGCATACAAGGGCTTGATACCCACAGTGAAGTATGGCAGTGGATCATTGATGCTTTGAGGCTGTTTTGCTGCCTGTGGTCCAGGGGCTCTTGTTAAGATCAATGGCATAATGAATTCCAATTAGTGTCAGGATATTTTAACCTAAAACCTGGTCGCCTCTATCAAGAGGTGGAGACATGGCAGTAGATGGACTTTTCATCAAGGCAATGACCCTGAACATTCAAATATCAAAATAAACACAGAAATGGTTGTGGGATCACAAAATCAGTGTTTTGCAATTACCATCTCAGTCTTTGCATTTTCACACTATTGAAAACTTGTGGTGTGAATTTAAGAGTCCACAAGTGCAAACCTAGGAATATCAAGGATCTTGAAATTATTTGCAGGAAGGAGTGGTCCAAGATCCCTCCAAAAGTGTTCTCCAAACCTTGTCAAACATTACAGAATGTGTGGTTATAATTCTGAAACCTATCCTTTACAGACAAACGTGTACGATTCAATTAATTGAGTAATTGTCATCTGTACTGGTGAATGTTAATGAAAAAAAAAACCACATTGCCAATTTTGAGGCAGGGTACATCATTCTGCAAATAAAGCGTTTCTGGCAAATGTCATTGTCATTTTTGCAGTTACACACCTGATTCCTCTAATCAAGGTCCTTAGCAAAGACTCTAGTGTTTTATTAGTAGAATCGGGTGTGTAACTGCGTGGTTGGAATGAAAGCCTGCACCCACACCGTCCCTTTCTGGATAAGATTGAAGACCCCTGCGCTAAACCATTTACTGCACCCAATTCGCCAAGTTACATTATTTCAGAAATAGAGCCCTTTGTGTTACATTTTTATAGAATATGTAAAGTACATTCAAGAGTAACAGATACTTCAGCTTTAGTACGGGACTAAAAAGGATTGAACCGTTAAAGCTCACGTATTGGGGCGGTAGGCGTATTGTTCTAGTTTGGTTTACCCATATCGACCCTCACTCCAGTCCAGAAGGTGGCGGTAATGCGTCACAAGTTGACTACCACCATTAAACACCCGAAAAAGTAATACGCACGTGTTCCCATCGGAGACGGTAAAAGGGTTCCCATACCTGGAGCTCACTGAGACTAGTGTTTTAAAATCAATTCAAGGCTGGTTTTTTTTCACAGCACTTCCAATATTTTTCATGTTAATGGAAGCTCTGAGCATGGCCGTGAGGGAAATCGGAGGTGCGTATCTCTTGCCTTTATTAGAGAAATGTATAGGCAGCAACCAGCGGTGTTTTATGAATATGCACATAGATTCCGACTGGCGATGTGATGGCTCGATGTATGGTTCAGTCGTAGCTACGTTTTCTCTGAATAGTGCTTTTTTCTGAAGACTGTGCTCCTTAATAACGCTGTATGAACCGCTATTAACCAATTATGATTGCGTTATGCGGCTATTTATCGCATTTCGTCCCTTCTAAATGTGGGGGAGCGAATATGGTGTTAACTGTTAGATCTGTATGGCTCTTGTTCAGAGTACGGCTTCGACCCTGCCTAACTGCTCACTAATTGTTATGAGTTATGACAGCTTTCAGTGAAGTTTGTGGTGTTTTCTGAAGAGAAATTTGTGGTGTTCTTTCTGAACACTGCAATTCAAAACGTGTAAATACATTTAGGATGTCTTTGGAATAGTGTTTTTCTTAAAGTTTAGTTGCATCATTTTGAATTTAATATCAGCAATTTGTTATGTAGACACATTTTAGGGTGTGTGTTCATAGCCTAGAAGCCTAGGTGTTGTAATGACAGGCTGCATAGCCAGGTATTTAGGTACCTGTGTGAATGAAACCAGATAGTCATGGCTTTATCAGCATCCTGTGTGTTTTACAACCCACCTTGTAGTCATGTTAGGAGTTACATGTAAAATTGAATGAAAATATCTCATTTTTTCTATTAGATCCCTCTCTCCCTGTCTCCTCCCTGTGCCTTCTGGTTCCTCCACTTCAACTCCTCTCTGCAGCCATGTGGCAAGTGCTGCAGAAGCAAGACGTGTTGCATTATGGGAAACTGGAGGAGTTTGTGTCTCTGGTGATGGAGACGTTCCCAGAGCTGCTGAGTGAGAGCCAGAGGACCGAGCTCACTCTGGGGCTGCAGGTGAGGGAGAGAGGAGGAGGAGAGGAAGGGGTGGTGGGAGAGGGGTAAGAGGAAGGGAGGGGTAAGAGAGGAGGGTGAGACAGGAGGCATGAGGGTGGACAGTATTTGTTTTAACTCATTTTCAAACCCGTTTGGTTTTTACCTCACAAATTGTCCCATACATAATAACATTCTCCCTCTGTCTTCTCTCTATTACTCTTTTTCTGTCCATCTTTCCTTGTCTCTTCCCCTCTCTCACAGTACATGTCCCCAGCAGAGACTGGCTGTAAAACTGACCCAGCTCTAGAGGTTCTGTTGTGGGAGTTCCTTTCCAGGCTGGATCAGCTGCTGCTGGTACCAGACCTCAAACAGGTACAGAGACAGAACACCAGGACCTGGCCATACCTGGACCCACTGGAGATGCCTGCTCACTTTAGCGTTACTCACAAATGCTTCAGAAAAAAATCCTGAATTTCCCCATGAAGACATCATCTTGTTAGGTATCTAAATAAAAGCAAATGGGTCCTTTTGATCCTATAAAACAAATGAATGCATACAATGAGTCATATTTTGGTCTCAAGCATTTTTCAAGCACAAAAAGTTTTATTCAGTAGTACAACTTCTTTTGCAAAACATAGGTTTCTAAATTATTGGCACTTCTATGATTAATATTTGGTGACGCCTGCTCTGGAGAGGATAACGGCACTGAGCCTCCTCCTGTAAAGTCTGACTGGGTTGGGGAACTCTTTTGGGGGGATCTTGGACCACTCCTCTATGCAGAAAATCTCAAGATCCTTGATTTTGTAGGGTTTGCACTTGTGGGCAGCAAAACAGTTTTTAGAGACCGAGAACAATGAAAAAAAAATGGAATTGCATCACAGGCCCCACTTTGTGTGGTTTTATTTTAAATATTCTTTTTGGGGTGCCAATCATTTAGAGGGAAAGTAATTTGTCTGAAGGGTTGCCATTAATTCTTGAGTTGACTGTTCATGTTTGAACCTGCTTCTCTCCTTCAGACAGTGTCCTGGCTCAGTGCTGCCCCCTCTGTCGTGGAGGTCTGTGTGCAGTCTTTTTCTTACACAGACAATCTGAAGACCCTTCTCAGGCACCACCGAAGTCTTGGACAGCTGGACATGAATGGTTGGTCTTTTAAAAAGTAATTTTGAGATTATATTATTAGTTTTAATTCTTAATTAATTAATGCAAAGAACTTTTTACAGTTCAAACATGACCTCTGTTTTAAGTCTTTGTGATTACAATGAAACCAAGATATTGTTTTTGCCATTTATGGTTGTTGAACTGTAGGTCTCGAAAGTAGAGCTGGGTAGGCCAGCGGTGCAGTGAAAATGGGCACTTTCCAGTTTTCTTAACGATGGTTTGTATTTCTCTATCTCAAAATGATATCAATGGTTATTGCTCCAAGGTTTTTTTATGGGAGAGATATTGATATCAGAGAAATCTGAGAGGTCAAGATACAAAAGGGTCCATTTTCCCCCAGAAATGTGTATGAAATGTTTAAGCCCTACCTGTTCATTTATTTTTTGAAGATGTGAAACATCACAAAGGGCAATATTACATTTTGCAGAGTGATTGGCGTCTGTACTATTAAACGTTAATCTGTTTTCTCTCACAGTAACACTTCCCTCCATAGAGGAGTGCAAGCTGTTCTCTATGTCCCGCCCTCCCTCCCAAAGAGTGATGGATTCTACCAAACTGACAAACACCAACAGCCAATCAGACTCTATAACTAACTGCATGAAATTTTTAAGCTCCACCCCTTCAGATGAAGACATCAAGGCAGAAATTGTGATGGACAGCACAGATTACGAAGGGGTGGAGCCAATGTCAAGTTTGAACAGATGTGAAGACATGGACCAGAGGACACAGGGAAATACCGAATATTTAATAAGCAGAGCGCAAAAGGACTTACTAACCAACATGAAGGAGGAGGAGGAAAATTGGGAGAGACAGAGTGTAAAAATGGAGAGGGAGGATGGCCTGAGAGATGAAGAGGGACTCTGGAAGCAGGAAGATAAAGAGAGGGATGAACAGAGGGAGGGGTATGTAAATGGTCAAGCTGCCCAAACTGGAAAATTGATGTTGAATGGAGTAAAATCACAACATGGACAACAGGAAGGGGAGGAGCTGTCTACTGCAGTCACTTCCTGTTT
The DNA here is from genome assembly GCF_013347855.1 of Anguilla anguilla. Lineage (NCBI taxonomy): Eukaryota > Metazoa > Chordata > Actinopteri > Anguilliformes > Anguillidae > Anguilla > Anguilla anguilla. The sequence goes on along the minus strand of NC_049206.1, from coordinate 59,077,815 downwards.
GCTAAGACAGCCTAGAGTGCTGATTCGCCGAATAGAAATTGGTAGTTCAGTTCCTGTGTCATTACCTTACTCCATGGTCACACGATTAAGGACAAATAGATCACTGAGACAGAAGGGCCCGGTCGTGACCCGGAAGAGGAAGACAATTGGCCAGTTGGAGAAACCCCTGAATCCGCTGCCATCTTCATCAGAGAATAGGTAAGAATGACTGATGAGCTGGAGTGTGTGTCTCCTCTGACCACTGCCAGTCTTGCATAAAATAATCTGCCTTTATTTGTCTTTCACAGGATCTGTGCTGAAGCCTTCCTTATTTCTCCTGTCATCTCCCCCAGGAACCAAAACACAGGTTAAGGTTACACAGATGATCATTTTCAAGTCTGAGGGAGTCGATCACACGGTGTTGAAGACGAATGAAATTTAGATTCAGAGTTAACATTTACAATTAAGATTTTATTTTTCATTATCATACTTTTGCAGTAATGGTTCAGTTTATCAGCATCTGTATTTCCCATGAGCTTCACGTCTCCTCCACATCTTCTCTCTCCTCAGGACAAACTGTTGAGGTGTCGTCTCAGGTCTTTGCCTGCTCCCAGTACCCATTCATTCACACACAGGAGCTCAACAGGACTGTGGGGTCCCAGCAACCAACCAGCACCTCAAATCAGCACCCCATCCCCCCTAAGACACCCCCCAAACCGACACTGTCCCACACAGGCACTCCCGGGCCGCACACGTGCTCCCAGTGTGGGAAGAGTTTTGCTTATTTGAGTACTCTGAAGAGGCACCAGGTAACTCATACAGGGGAACGCCCGTACCACTGCTCCCGGTGTGGGAAGAGTTTTGGCAGATCAGATAAGCTGAGGCTGCACCAGCGACTTCACATGGGAGAATGCCTGCACCGCTGCTCTCAATGTGAGAAGAGTTTCAGCACGTCACATCAACTGAAGCAACACCAGCGATTTCATACAGGAGAATGCCTGTACGAGTGCCCCCGGTGTGAGAAGAGTTTCACTCATTTGTGTACGCTGAGGAGACACGAGCGAACTCATACAGGGGAACGCCCATACCACTGCTCCCAGTGTGGGAAGAGTTTTGGAAGATCTGATAAACTGAGGCTGCACCAGCGACTTCATATAGAATACCCCTACCACTGCTCCCACTGTGGCACGAGTTTCACTTGTTTAGGTACTCTGAAGAGACATCAGCTAACTCGTACCGGTGAGCGCCCTTACCACTGCTCCCTGTGCGATAAGAGTTTTGTCAGGTTAGATAATCTGAAGGTGCGCAAGCGAACTCATGCAGGAGAGTGCTCGTAACACTGCTCCCGGCGTGGGAAGAGTTTGGGTTGTTAGGATTATGTGACCGTACACCAGCGACACTACTCAGGATTAGGTTTCTGTTCCTCTGCTCCCAGTGTAGGGAGAGCTTCTGTCATTCAGTCCTTACCAGGGACAGTTCAGAGAGAGAAAAGGTAGAATATTGTATATATACCTACTTTCTCTAATTAAAAATTATACTTAAAAACCTTATTTTGAGTTATTATTTTTCTCAAAATTGGGGTCAATTATTGGCACTGATAAAGATTATTTTAAATAAAACCAAAGTGGTGTATGATTTTTACTTTTTTTTAAATCTCAGTCCCCAATTTTGTTGATCTCAGTCTCCAGAAACTGGATGGTTGGCTTTCATTATTTCCTGTTTCACTAGAGTATAAATATGAGGTTGCACACATGTAAAACCCCTTTGTCATTAACATGTTTTGTATTAGGCCATAAAATGGTCTGTAAGAAGATGCATAGATCAGTGCATTGCCAATCAAGTTTCTTTTATTTTGGTTCATCAAGATGGAAAAATGTTTTATTCTGGGCTCTATTTTGACTTAATTTCCGCCTTGGTGGTATGAAGTCACCCTCTTTTTGTTGCTACTAGTACCCATGCGTTCTTAAAAGTGGTAGAGCCGTTTGTTCGTTCTGGGCTACTGTAGAAACATGGCGGTGCAACATGGCGGCCTCCGTGGAAGAGGACCCGCTCCTATGTAGATATAAAAGGACTCATTCTCAGGTAACGAAAACACAACGATTCTTATTTTCATGGGATTACACACTAATTAAAACATACTTATGAATATTATATTCCATTTCTGCCAAGTCCGTTCCGCTAGATGACACTAAATTCTACACACTGCAGTGCACCTTTAAGACTATTTTCAAGGCTGGCTTCTTCACAACAGTATTTTGTACGCTGATGGAAACCCTGAGCGTTGCAGAGAGGGAAATCGTGGGTGCGTATCTACCTTTATAAATTTAGTGTTCGACGAATGAAACTAAGCTACGAGCGACTGATCCTGCGTTGTTTTGCTTTGAATATATGAACAGATTCCAGTAATAGCCGAAACTGGTGCTGGGATATGCTGTATACTTAAAAAAAAAAAAAAAATTTAATTAATTAAAATTAAAATATATATCCCCTGCAACTGGTAGGTAGCCTGGTGTGGTGCTACCTTTTCCAAAATGTTATTGAACCCTATATCCGATGGCTCAACCCGTTTAAAAGTTTTCTCCAAATAGTGCTTCAAGCAGAAGACCGTCCTCCTTAAAGAGCATCTTGCAGGTTACATTTTTTACGAAACGTATGCTTAACCCTGTCTGAAAACGACTATTTGAATAGTTAATGCAGGATTTAATAATTTTTACAAGACACGAGGGCACAAATTCAGAGGAACTACAGGCGCTGCGGCCGTTTTGAGCAAAGCTCATAAAAACGCCTTTTTTTCAACACCGAGTCATATTACGTAACAGAAGGGAGTGGCTCTTCCTTTGTCCAATGTGCAGTAGTACGGGGTAGTGAGTCTGAGCGGTTGTGATATAGTGGGTTGGTCTGTTTTCAGTAGTTTTATATTGCATTTCACTGTGAATCATGGTAACGTATTGTGTTTGTGCAGGTTGCAAAAACTCCAGCCGGCCAGGACGTCGCGTACACAGATTTCCTGACAGGAAAAGGAGCCGTGCTGGCTTTAGTGCCTGGGTGCGTTTTGTGCAGGCGGAGAGACCGGACTTCACTACTGCGTCTGTTACAAAAAGCGCGGTCGTGTGTGGCGCTCATTTTAGACCGGAGGATTATCTTCCCAGCGATATGATACAGTTCAGGATGGGATATCGAAGCCGGGGCCGGGTGAGACTGACTACTGGTGCGGTTCCTTCACTGCACGCAGTGGCTGTATCAAGGCCGCCATCAGCAGCCGGTTCTGATTTTTACGCCGGCGGGAGTAGGTCTAATGGTCACCAGTCCGGCGTCAGAGATTCAGCTCTACGAAAACGTAAACTGTGCACCGTAAGTCTTGCCTGTTTTCTAATGTTTGCTAACGTCCAACTTAGTCGGCGTACTGCTTTCAATAATGAGAAGCAATGCGTGAAACGTATTAATTGTTGCAAGGCACCGTAGCTATCTTGTAAACAAGGCATACAGGCTAATGTTAACTAGCATTAGCAACCTATTTTGTAAAACCTACCATGTGAGAAGGCGTAATTGGTAACCTCAGTTTGCTAACATTCGAACCCTTAAGTCTTGTTACAGCTTGATGACTTTGTTTGCACAGCTAAAACATTTGTGATTTTAATTCCATGTGGTGTAAAGCCGGTGTTGGGAGATACTGCAAGTAATGAAGGGACAGATGCACCAACAGCCCGTGCTGCAGTGCCTGCAGACCCAGAGCAAGAGGCCGTCTCTCCACTGGCTCCTCAACCATCTGTGCCTCAACACTGTGGCTCACAGTGTGACCTCAGACCTTTACATCGTTCATCAGGTAGTGTAACTTTACTCATATCTAGAATTAGCTGTACACGCCACACATCCATTTAAATAATGTAGGAGGGCAAAATATTAGTTTCTGCTATGGGTAAGTATCAATACTCCTGCCGGTATTAGACGACCAGTACTAGTTTTGTTATGGCCTGAGACATGATGGCAAACTTTACAATGTTGTGATGTGAACACAGCGTTAGATGTCGTTAGCTAACCAGGGCTCCAGATTAACTTTTTACATTGGTTGCGCTGGTGCACCTAACTTTTTCATTTAGGTGCACCAGCACATAATTTAGGTGCACCCAAAATTTTTCACCGCGGCTTGTGGCGCCACAATAATACATTTTAAGCGTTACCTTTTTTGTCAGTTCCCATACACATTGGTAATTTCTTAACTCATTATGTAAATGATCAGGAATAAAGGTGCAGGTAAATGTTTTTTCTTTATTGAAATCACAGCACAAGCAAGAAATCGCAATGACCTCAATTGTTTAAAAAAAAAAAAAAAAAAAAAAAAAAAAACTTAAAGTGCTGATGTTTAAAGTGCTTGACAAACGCAAGTAACTCAAACAAAAGTGTGCGCTGCTTCCGGAGGAGTACAGTGCGCGGTTTCACACATGCATGCCTTCTTTTTTCCCCCCACCCACATTCAGCGAAGAAGAATATCAGGGTCAGAGCCAATCAGAGACAGAGTAGGGGCGGGTCTTCGCAGAATGCGGGTGGGGGAAAAAAAATAACGCTACACATATACACACACTGTACTACGACGGAGTATTAGGGCCACATTGAGGGGGGAAATAATTGAGTGAAAGGTCGTAATATTACCAGAATAAAGTTGTAATTGAGAAAAAAAGTCATAATATTACGAGAATAAAGTCGTAATTTTACGAGGAAAAAAATAATATTACAAGAATAAAATCGTAAAATTGCGAGGGAAAAAAAAACGATATTTAGGAAAATGAAAAAACCAAGCGTGCAAAAAACAAAGCACATTAAAAACATTTAGCATTTTTTCCGAATAGTGTTAGTGTAAGTTTAGTTGCATCATTGTGAATTTGAACCTGTATGAATGAAACAAGAATGCCATGGCTGTATACCTGGCTATATATTAGTGTCTTTTGTTTAAATTTAGTTTTAAAAATCTAGGGTTTACATGTGAGTTAAAAAAATGTTTTCCTTTAATTTCACATTTTCTTTATTAGATCCCTCTCTCCCTGTCTCCTCCCTGTGCCTTCTGGTTCCTCCACTTCAACTCCTCTCTGCATCCATGTGGCAAGTGCTGCAGCAACAAGACGTGTTGCATTATGGGAAACTGGAGGACTTTGTGTCTCTGGTGGTGGAGATGTTCCCAGAGCTGCTGAGTGAGAGCCAGAGGACCGAGCTCACTCTGGGGCTGCAGGTGAGGGTGAGAGGAGGAGGGGAGGGAGAGGGGTTAGGGAGTAAGGTGAGGCAAAAGGCATGAGGGGGGGGGGGTGGACAGGGAAGAGGTACCGCTAGTGAGATCTGCTCTACTCCCCTGTACTCAAACTTTACACCATGTGTACACCGTTCCATGCACTGTACCCCCCATCTCTTACCCCTCCCCCTTCCCTCCTCTCCTCCTCTCACCTGCAGCCCCAGAGTGAGCTCGGTCCTCTGGCTCTCACTCAGCAGCTCTGGGAATGTGGTAAATGGTAAATGGACTGCATTTATATAGCGCTTTTATCCAAAGCGCTTTACAATTGATGCCTCTCATTTGCCAGAGCAGTTAGGGGTTAGGTGTCTTGCTCAAGGACACTACGACATGCCCAGGGCGGGGTTTGTACCGGCAACCCTCCGACTGCCAGACAATCGGTCTTACCTCCTGAGCTATGTTGCCATCACAATGTCTCCATCACCAGAGACACAAACTCCTCCAGTTTCCCATAATGGGGTGACATAGCTCAGGAGGTTAGAGCGGTTGTCTGGCAGTCTGAGGGTTGCCGGTTCGATCCCCCGCCCTGGGCGCGTCGAAGTGTCCCTGAGCAAGACACCTAACCCTAAGTGCTCCCAACGAGCTGATTGGTACCTTGCATGGCAGCCTTTCACCGTTGGTGTGTGAATGTGTGTGAATAGGTGAATGTGGGGCATCAATTGTAAAGTGCTTTGGATAAAAACGCTATATAAAATGCAGTCCATTTACCATTTATAACTATAAATATACACATTCATATCATATTTGTTAACTGATGTTCTGTCTCTCTGTCTCGGTTCACTCTTTCACTTCTTTCTGTCATTCCATCTTTTTAGGACATGTCCCCAGCAGAGATTGGCTGTAAAACTGACCCAACTCTAGAGGTTCTGTTGTGGGAGTTCCTTTCCAGACTGGAACAGCTGCTGCCGGTACCAGACCTCAAACAGGTACAGAGACAGAACACGCTGTGTTTGCAAATCATTTACCATTTATAAAACTTGTACTGTTTGTTAGGTTTTGGCACTAAGTTAGCTTTATAATTATGTATGTATTGCAGTCAGTAGAGTCCTCTCTTGTCTATTCTGCTATAGCATAGCACAGTGCATGTTGGGCAGAAAAACACACAGTTCCATGTTTGAACCTGCATCTCTCCTTCAGACAGTGTCCTGGCTCAGTGCTGCCCCCTCTGTCCTGGAGGTCTGTGTGCAGTCTGTTTCTTACCCAGACCAGCTGAAGACCCTTCTCAGGCACCACAGAAGTCTTGGACAGTTGGACATGAATGGTAAGCCTTTATCAGGACATCCATAAAACCGCTAGCATTCCGTTAAAAATTGAAATCCATCACATTTTGCGTTGAACATCTGTACCATTAAACATTAGCATGATCATTCTCTCTCACAGGGACACTTCCCTCCATGGAGGACTACAAGCTGTCCTCTATGTCCCGCCCTCCCTCTCAAAGAGTGGTGGATTCTACCAAGCTGACGAACAGCAAGAGCCAATCGGAATCCGTAACTGACTGCATGAACTGTTTAAGCCCCGCCCCTTCAGATGAACACACAAAGGCAGAATCTCTGATATACAGCTCAGATTACACAGGGGTAGAGTCAAAGCCAAGTTTGAACAGATGTGAAGACACAGAGGAGAAGACAGAGAGGATGCGTGGATATCTGTTGAGCAGAGAGCAAAAATACAAACTAACCAACATGAAGGAGGAAGATGGGGTGAGGCAGAGTGTGAAAATTGAGAGAGAGGATGGTGTGAGAGATGGAGAGAGACACAGGAAGGAGGAAGAAGAAGCGAGGGAGGAACATATAACTGATCAAACTGGCAAATTGGTGCAGAATGTAGTAAAAACAGAACATGGACAACAGGAAAGAGAGGATCTGTCTACTGTGGTCACTTCCTGTCGGGTAAAACAGCCTAGAGTGCTGATTGCCCGACTAGAAATTGCCTCCACACCTTCTCTCTCCTCAGGACAAGCTGTTGAAGCGTCGTATCGGGTCTTTGCCTGCTCCCAGTGCCCATTCGTTCACACAGAGGAAGTGAATTTTCAGCAGCACATTGAGATGGTTCACCCAGAGGAGCTGAACAGGACTGTGGTGTCCCAGCAACCTCCCAGCACCACAAATCAGCACCTCACCCCACCTAAGACACCCCCCACTCTTACACGGTCCGGCACTTTACGGGCCCACACATGCTCCCACTGTGGGAAGAGTTTCCGTAATTTAAGTCGTCTGAAAGTGCACAAACGTACTCACACAGGGGAGCGTCCCTTCCCCTGCTCCCAGTGTGGAAAGAATTTAAGCCGCTCGGAGACTTTGAAACAACACCTGCGAACTCATACAGGTGAGCGCCCGTACCACTGCTCCCAGTGTGGAAAGAATTTCAGTCACTTGGATACTTTGAAACAACACCTGCGAACCCATACAGGTGAGCGCCCGTACCACTGCTCCCAGTGTGGTAAGAGTTTCGGTCATTCAAGTTATTTGAAACAACACCTGCGAACCCATACAGGTGAGCGCCCGTACCAGTGCTCCCAGTGTGGGAAGAGTTTCATTCAGTCCGGTCATTTGAAGCAACACCAGCGAATCCATACAGGTGAGCGTCCGTACCAGTGCTCCCACTGTGGGAAGAGTTTCCGTAATTTAAGTCGTCTGAAGGTGCACAAACGTACTCACACAGGGGAGCGTCCCTTCCCCTGCTCCCAGTGTGGGAAGAGTTTCGGTCATTCAAGTTATTTGAAACAACACCTGCGAACCCATACAGGTGAGCGCCCGTACCAGTGCTCCCAGTGTGGGAAGAGTTTCATTCAGTCCGGTCATTTGAAGCAACACCAGCGAATCCATACAGGTGAGCGTCCGTACCAGTGCTCCCACTGTGGGAAGAGTTTCCGTAATTTAAGTCGTCTGAAGGTGCACAAACGTACTCACACAGGGGAGCGTCCCTTCCCCTGCTCCCAGTGTGGGAAGAGTTTCAGCCGGTCAAGTACACTGAAGCGACACCAGAGAACTCATACAGGGGACCGCCTGTATTTTGCTGGTGTACAATTTGAAATCAGCAAACTCACACAGGGTAACGTCTGGAACACTCGCAAATTTGCCAGGGAGAGGACACAAGCATGCCCCCATGCACAGTGACGAAGACAGAGAGGAAGGCCAAGAATATCCCAAGACCTGCATTGTTTAGTGTAATCTTCATGTTATCAAGCTGCATAATACTTGTTGGATGCCACCTCAACAAGCGCTTTGGAAGGGTTGCACAAATGCAGCCCTTGCAGAGAGCAACCTGTAAATTTAAGTGCCTGACCTTTGCCAAGCACCATTGGAACTACAATTTTCATCCTGTGTTGTGGTCAAATGAGTCCAAACAGCTTCTGTCTAGTGGCTGGTTGCAATAATGTGTTAACTGGAACCCTTTATAAATTACTGTTCTCTTTTTTTTTTTTTTGAAAAATAAACTAACAGATGTCAGAATTTCTTTAAGTCTTTGCAGCAGTTGTTTGGGAAATTGGATACAGCATGTGTGTCCTTGCCAAAATTATTGAACAACATTTTGAAAATATCACTTATTTACACCTTATATTACTTGTTAGAATAATTTATTTCTCCCAAATGATATGCAGTTGTGCACATTCATTTAAACGACAATTTATGAGACAAGTCGAAAGATATTTATGTGTGGATAGTAAAATGCATTTGTGACGTCTCTTATTTATGGATCATGATACACACATTTGTCAATAATATCGAGACTAATCTCTATATTTTTTCTGTTAAAGTAGGCTATTTTACTTTGAATGGCTCTGACTTGTCAGTAGTTATCCATTTCAGTTACATTCCTGACTTCATCGAGTTGGATACATTACCCTGGATTTTTACTACCATTAGGTTACTATAAATTACTGTACATCAAAACTAAGTAGCCCACTGTCGTATGGTGTACAAAATGACATGACACTATAGTGACCTGTGCTTGAAGTTATGATTATTGCTCTGCAGCATTGCAAAATCTGGCATTTATTTATTGGTAACAAACTATTTCATTTAGAACAAGTGCCTGATCTTAAATGAAATAAAAGTTTAACATCGAAGAAGAAGAGGGGGAAGAAAATATCAGACTTTGCCACACAGGATTATAGAGCACACAGTACACTATTAAGAAGCACGAATCAGGTAGGTGTGATTTTTGTGGAGAAGTAGAAACGTAATCATAGGACAAATATAGGACAGAAGGCGGAATGTTGATATAATTGCAGGAGATAGAGATGGAACTAAATGTGCGCAATATTCTGAAAAAATATACAGGGATAGAAGCAGGAATTTTTTCATACAGTACTTGAAAGCGACGGAGTTTATTCATAGAATTTGAGTTTTTTTTAAGAACCCCAAGTCGCGGTAATGCACCCTCAGGTGTTTTCCAAATGCAGTTGAAACCAAACTGAATGAGAAGAAAATTCTGGCTTTTATACTGACTTTATTTTCGTCTCGGCGTTGTCACGGAAGTCATCCTGGTTTTGTTCCACGTTGCTACGAGTACGCATGCGTTCGTACAAGTGGAAGTAACTGATCGTAGGCGTTTGCTTTTGCTAGAACGAAAACATTGCAAAGCTGGTTTCTCTACAACAGTTCCAAAATTTAGGTCTTTGATGGAAACGCTGAGCATTGCAGAGAAGGAGGTGGGAGGTGCGTAACTTTAAAAATTGAGTATTCGACTGATCGACTGTGTTCTTTGTATATGCGCAGTAGCTCATGCAGGTGCTGTGACTTCCCGTATATTTATAGAAGACATTTTCTCCAGTTACTGCTTTTTGCTGAATACCCTCCACGGCTCGTAAACAACAATAGTGGCGTTTGGTCCAATTTATCGTGTCTCGCTTTCTCTGATTGTTGAGGAATAGACATGTATGGTGTTAAACGTTTTAAGTTAAACTGTTACGATGTGCACGGCCCCTGTTCAAAGTCAGTTTTTTTTTTTCTTGGCCTGACGGTAACTTGCTAATGTTTTTGGAGCAGGCCTGGAAATGGTGGGGCGCGGGGGAACGGATAACAGGTATAGGTGGCTAGACACCTGTATGAATTAAACTGGACAGACATGGCTTTATCAGCGTTGTATGTTTAAGTTCATTGTGTTAAAGCCCACCTTCCAGTCATGCTAGGGTTTACTTGTGAAATGAACGGAAAACATTTATTTAAATCTAATTTTCTCTTATTAGATCCTTCTCTCCCTGTCTCCACCCTGCACCTGCTGGTTCCCCCACTCCAACTCCTCTCTGCAGCCATGTGGCAAGTGCTGCAGCATCAAGACGTGTTGCATTATGGGAAACTGGAGGAGTTTGTGTCTCTGGTGATGGAGACGTTCCCAGAGCTGCTGAGTGAGAGCCAGAGGACCGAGCTCACTCTGGGGCTGCAGGTGAGGGTGAGAGGAGGAGGGGAGGGAGAGGGGTAAGAGAAGAGGGTGAGGCAGGAGGCATAGGGGTGGATAGGAAAGAGGTACTGCTCTCTATGTTTACTGTCCCAAACATAGCATTCTATCTCTCTTTGTCTCTCTCAATCCATTACTCTTTTTCACTATCTCTCTGTCTTTTTCTTTGTTTCTTTCCCTCTCTCACAGGACATGTCCCCAGCAGAGATTGGCTGTAAAACTGACCCAGCTCTAGAGGTTCTGTTGTGGGATTTCCTTTCCAGACTGGAACAGCTGCTGCCGGTACCAGACCTCAAACAGGTACAGAGACAGAACACGCTGTGTTTGCAAATCATTTGGCATTCATAAAACTTGTACCGTTCGGTAGGTTTTGGCACTAAGTTAGCTTTATAATTATGTATGTACTGCAGTCAGTGGAGTCCTCTCTTGTCTATTCTGCTATAGCTTAGCACAGCACAGTGCATGTTGGGCAGAAAAACACACAGTTCCATGTTTGAACCTGCATCTCTCCTTCAGACAGTGTCCTGGCTCAGTGTTGCCCCCTCTGTCCTGGAGGTCTGTGTGCAGTCTGTTTCTTACCCAGACCAGCTGAAGACCCTTCTCAGGCACCACAGAAGTCTTGGACAGTTGGACATGAATGGTAAGCCTTTATCAGGACATCCATATAAACCACTGGCATTCAGTTAAAAATCAAAATCCATCACATGTTGCATTGAATATCTGTAGTATTAAACATTAGCATGATCATTCTCTCTCACAGGGACACTTCCCTCCATGGAGGACTACAAGCTGTCCTCTATGTCCCGCCCTCCCTCTCAAAGTGTGGTGGATTCTACCAAGCTGACGAACAGCAAGAGCCAATCGGAATCCGTAACTGACTGCATGAACTGTTTAAGCCCCGCCTCTTCAGGTGAAGACATAAATGCAGAATCTCTGATATACAGCTCAGATTACACAGGGGTAGAGTCAAAGCCAAGTTTGAACAGATGTGAAGACACAGAGGAGAAGACAGAGAGGATGCGTGGATATCTGTTGAGCAGAGAGCAAAAATACAAACTAACCAACATGAAGGAGGAAGATGGGGTGAGGCAGAGTGTGAAAATTGAGAGAGAGGATGGTGTGAGAGATGGAGAGAGACACAGGAAGGAGGAAGAAGAAGCGAGGGAGGAACATATAACTGATCAAACTGGCAAATTGGTGCAGAATGTAGTAAAAACAGAACATGGACAACAGGAAAGAGAGGATCTGTCTACTGTGGTCACTTCCTGTCGGGTAAAACAGCCTAGAGTGCTGATTGCCCGACTAGAAATTGCCTCCACACCTTCTCTCTCCTCGGGACAAGCTGTTGAAGCGTCGTATCGGGTCTTTGCCTGCTCCCAGTGCCCATTCGTTCACACAGAGGAAGTGAATTTTCAGCAGCACATTGAGATGGTTCACCCAGAGGAGCTGAACAGGACTGTGGTGTCCCAGCAACCTCCCAGCACCACAAATCAGCACCCCACCCCACCTAAGACACCCCCCACTCTTACACGGTCCGGCACTTTACGGGCCCACACATGCTCCCAGTGTGGGAAGAGTTTCCGTAATTTATATCGTCTGAAGGTGCACAAACGTACTCACACAGGGGAGCGTCCCTTCCCCTGCTCCCAGTGTGGAAAGAATTTCAGCCGCTCTGAGACTTTGAAACAACACCTACGAACCCATACAGGTGAGCGCCCGTACCACTGCTCCCAGTGTGGTAAGAGTTTCAATAAGTCGAGTTATTTGATACAGCACCAGCGAACCCATACTGGTGAGCGCCCGTACCACTGCTCCCAGTGTGGTAAGAATTACAGATTTTTACGTAGTCTGAAGTTACACAGGCAAACTCATACGGGTGAGCGGCCGTACCAGTGCTCCCAGTGTGAGAAGAGTTTTACTCGGCCTTATTCTTTGAAGAAACACCAGCGAACCCATACCGGTGAGCGTCCTTGCCACTGTTCCCAGTGTGGGAAGAATTTCACGAATTTATATGATCTGAAGGTACACAGGCGAACTCATGCAGGTGACTGCCTGTACCAGTGCTCCCAGTGTGAGAAGAGTTTCAATAAGTCGAGTTATTTGAAACAGCACCAGCGAACCCATACTGGTGAGCGGCCGTACCAGTGCTCCCTGTGTGAGAAGAGTTTCACTCGGTCTTGTTCTTTGAAGAAACACCTGCGAACTCATACAGGTGAGCGCCCATACCACTGCTCTCAGTGTGGAAAGAGTTTTGGCAGATCAGATAAACTGAGGCTGCACCAGCGACTTCATATAGGGGAATGCCCCTACCACTGAGTTTCAGTCAGTCATACAATTTGAAGGTACACCAGCAAACTCACACAGGGTAACGTCTGGAACACTCGCAAATTTGCCAGGGAGAGGACACGCATGCCCCCATGCACAGTGACGAAGACTGAGAGGAAGGCCAAGAATATCCCAAGACCTGCATTGTTTCGTGGAATCTTCATGTTATCAAGCTGCATAATACTTGTTGGATGCCACCTCAACAAGCACTTTGGAAGGGTTGCACAAAAGCAGCCCTTGCAGAGAGCAACCTGTAAATTTAAGTGCCTGACCTTTGCCAAGCACCATTTGAACTACAATTTTCATCGTGTGTTGTGGTCAAATGAGTCCAAACAGCTTCTGTCTAGTGGCTGGTTGCACTAATGTGTTAACTCAACTGGAACCCTTTATAAATGGCTGTTTTCTCTTTTTTTTTTTTTTTTTTTTTTGAAAAATAAAGAAATTCTGACATCTGTTAGTTTAAGTCTTTGCAGCAGTTGTCTGGAAAATTAGACAGCATGTGTGTCCTCACCAAAATTATTGAACATCAATTTGAAAATATCACTTATTGCCACCTTATATTACTTGTTAGAATAATTTATTTCTCCCAAATGATATGCAGTTGTGCACATTCATTTAAACGACAATTTATGAGTTGAAAGATATTTGTGTGTGGATAGTAAAATGCATTTGTGACGTCTCTTATTTATGGATCATGATACACACATTTGTCAATAATATTGAGACTAATCTCTATATTTTTTCTGTTAAAGTAGGCTATTTTACTTTGAATGGCTCTGACTTGTCAGTAGTTATCCATTTCAGTTACATTCCTGATTTCATCGAGTTGGATACATTACCCTGGATTTTTACTACCATTAGGTTACTATAAATTACTGTACATCAAAACTAAGTAGCCCACTGTCATATGGTCTACAAAATGACATGACACTATAGTGACCTGTGCTTGAAGTTATGATTATTTCTCTGCAGCATTGCAAAATCTGGCATTTATTTATTGGTAACAAACTATTTCATTTAGAACAAGAGCCTAATATTAAATGAAATAAAAGTTGGACATCGAAGAAGAAGAGAAAATAAAATCTCAGACTTGGTCACTCAGGATTATAGAGCACACAGTATACTATTAAGAAGCACGAATCAGGTAGGTGTGATTTTTGTGGAAAAGTAGAAATGTAATCATAGGACACATATAGGACAGAAGGAAGAATGTTGATATAAGTGCAGGAGATAGAGGAGGTACTTAATGTACGAAAAATTCTGAAAAAATATACAGGGATAGAAGCAGGACATTTTTCATACAGTATTTGAAAGAGACGGAGTTGATTCATAGAATTTAAGAACCCCAAGTCGCGGTAATGCACCCTTAGGTGTTTTCCAAATGCAGTGAAAACCAAACTGAATGAGATGAAAATTTTGGCTTTTATACTGACTTTATTTTCGTCTCGGCGTTGTCACGGAAGTCATCCTCCTTTTGTTCCACGTTGCTACGAGTACGCATGCGTTCGTACAAGTAGAAGTAACTGATCGTCGTTGTTTGCTTTTGCTAGAACGAAAACATTGCAAAGCTGGTTTCTCTACAACAGTTCCAAAATTTAGGTCTTTGATGGAAACGCTGAGCATTGCAGAGAAGGAGGTGGGAGGTGCGTAACTTTAAAAATTGAGTATTCGACTGATCGACTGTGTTCTTTGCATATGCGCAGTAGCTCATGCAGGTGCTGTGACTTCCCGTATATTTATAGAAGACATTTTCTCCAGTTACTGCTTTTTGCTGAATACCCTCCACGGCTCGTAAACAACAATACAGGCGTTTGGTCCAATTTATCGTGTCTCGCTTTCTCTGATTGTTGGGGAATAGATATGTATGGTGTTAAACGTTTTAAGTTAAACTGTTACGATGTGCACGGCCCCTGTTCAAAGTCAGGGTTTTTTTTTTTCTTGGCCTGACGGTAACTTGCTAATGTTTTTGGAGCAGGCCTGGAAATGTTGGGGCGCGGGGGAACGGAGTCCAGGTATAGGTGGCTAGACACCTGTATGAATTAAACTGGACATGGCTTTATCAGCGTTGTATGTTTAAGTTCATTGTGTTAAAGCCCACCTCCCAGTCATGCTAGGGTTTACTTGTGAAATGAATGGAAAACATTTATTTAAATCTAATTTTCTCTATTATTAGATCCCTCTCTCCCTGTCTCCACCCTGCACTTGCTGGTTCCCCCACTCCAACTCCTCTCTGCAGCCATGTGGCAAGTGCTGCAGCAGCAAGACGTGTTGCATTATGGGAAACTGGAGGAGTTTGTGTCTCTGGTGATGGAGACGTTCCCAGAGCTGCTGAGTGAGAGCCAGAGGACCGAGCTCACTCTGGGGCTGCAGGTGAGGGTGAGAGGAGGAGGGGAGGGAGAGGGGTAAGAGAAGAGGATGAGGCAGGAGCCATAGGGATGGACAGGAAAGAGGTACTGCTCTAAAATCATTTAGCACTTTGCCCATGACGGTTTATGCAGCTGTTCGTGGCTATGGATAGCTGATACTTTATGAGACTTGCAGTTTACTTAACCTGTGTTTGCAGTAGTTCCAGTGGCCTTCAGTATGCACTTATTGTATGTCGCTTTGGATAAAAGCATCTGCCAAATGAAATATACTGTACATGTAATATTTGTCCAATTTTCAAACCTTTTCCTCCTAAATTGTCCCAAACATAGCATTCTCTCTCTCTTTGTCTCTCTCAATCCATTACTCTTTTTCACTATCTCTCTGTCTTTTTCTTTGTTTCTTTCCCTCTCTCACAGGACATGTCCCCAGCAGAGATTGGCTGTAAAACTGACCCAGCTCTAGAGGTTCTGTTGTGGGATTTCCTTTCCAGACTGGAACAGCTGCTGCCGGTACCAGACCTCAAACAGGTACAGAGACAGAACACGCTGTGTTTGCAAATCATTTGGCATTCATAAAACTTGTACTCTTTGTTAGGTTTTGGCACTAAGTTAGCTTTATAATTATATATGTGTTGCAGTCAGTAGAGTCCTCTCTTGTCTATTCTGCTATAGCATAGCACAGTGCATGTTGGGCAGAAAAACACACAGTTCCATGTTTGAACCTGCATCTCTCCTTCAGACAGTGTCCTGGCTCAGTGCTGCCCCCTCTGTCCTGGAGGTCTGTGTGCAGTCTACTTCTTACACAGACCAGCTGAAGACCCTTCTCAGGCACCACAGAAGTCTTGGACAGTTGGACATGAATGGTAAGCCTTTATCAGGACATCCATATAAACCACTGGCATTCCGTTAAAAATTGAAATCCATCACATTTTGCGTTGAACATCTGTACCATTAAACATTAGCATGATCATTCTCTCTCACAGGGACACTTCCCTCCATGGAGGACTACAAGCTGTCCTCTATGTCCCGCCCTCCCTCTCAAAGAGTGGTGGATTCTACCAAGTTGACGAACAGCAAGAGCCAATCGGAATCCGTAACTGACTGCATGAACTGTTTAAGCCCCGCCCCTTCAGGTGAAGACATAAATGCAGAATCTCTGATATACAGCTCAGATTACACAGGGGTAGAGTCAAAGCCAAGTTTGAACAGATGTGAAGACACAGAGGAGAAGACAGAGAGGATGCGTGGATATCTGTTGAGCAGAGAGCAACAATACAAACTAACCAACATGAAGGAGGAAGATGGGGTGAGGCAGAGTGTGAAAATTGAGAGAGAGGATGGTGTGAGAGATGGAGAGAGACACAGGAAGGAGGAAGAAGAAGCGAGGGAGGAACATATAACTGATCAAACTGGCAAATTGGTGCAGAATGTAGTAAAAACAGAACATGGACAACAGGAAAGAGAGGATCTGTCTACTGTGGTCACTTCCTGCCGGGTAAAACAGCCTAGAGTGCTGATTGCCCGACTAGAAATTGCCTCCACACCTTCTCTCTCCTCAGGACAAGCTGTTGAAGCGTCGTATCGGGTCTTTGCCTGCTCCCAGTGCCCATTCGTTCACACAGAGGAAGTGAATTTTCAGCAGCACATTGAGATGGTTCACCCAGAGGAGCTGAACAGGACTGTGGTGTCCCAGCAACCTCCCAGCACCACAAATCAGCACCCCACCCCACCTAAGACACCCCCCACTCTTACACGGTCCGGCACTTTACGGGCCCACACATGCTCCCAGTGTGGGAAGAGTTTCCGTAATTTATATCGTCTGAAGGTGCACAAACGTACTCACACAGGGGAGCGTCCCTTCCCCTGCTCCCAGTGTGGAAAGAATTTCAGCCGCTCGGAGACTTTGAAACAACACCTACGAATCCATACAGGTGAGCGCCCGTACCACTGCTCCCAGTGTGGTAAGAGTTTCGGTCATTCAAGTTATTTGAAACAACACCTGGGAACCCATACAGGTGAGCGCCCGTACCAGTGCTCCCAGTGTGGTAAGAATTTCAGATTTTTACGTAGTCTGAAGTTACACAGGCCAACTCATACGGGTGAGCGGCCGTACCAGTGCTCCCAGTGTGAGAAGAGTTTTACTCAGCCTTATTCTTTGAAGAAACACCAGCGAACCCATACCGGTGAGCGTCCTTGCCACTGTTCCCAGTGTGGGAAGAATTTCACGAATTTATATGATCTGAAGGTACACAGGCGAACTCATGCAGGTGACTGCCTGTACCAGTGCTCCCAGTGTGAGAAGAGTTTCAATAAGTCGAGTTATTTGAAACAGCACCAGCGAACCCATACTAGTGAGCGGCCGTACCAGTGCTCCCTGTGTGAGAAGAGTTTCACTCGGTCTTGTTCTTTGAAGAAACACCTGCGAACTCATACAGGTGAGCGCCCATACCACTGCTCTCAGTGTGGAAAGAGTTTTGGCAGATCAGATAAACTGAGGCTGCACCAGCGACTTCATATAGGGGAATGCCCCTACCACTGAGTTTCAGTCAGTCATACAATTTGAAGGTACACCAGCAAACTCACACAGGGTAACGTCTGGAACACTCGCAAATTTGCCAGGGAGAGGACACAAGCATGCCCCCATGCACAGTGACGAAGACTGAGAGGAAGGCCAAGAATATCACAAGACCTGCATTATTTAGTGGAATCTTCATGTTATCAAGCTGCATAATACTTGTTGGATGCCACCTCAACAAGCACTTTGGAAGGGTTGCACAAAAGCAGCCCTTGCAGAGAGCAACCTGTAAATTTAAGTGCCTGACCTTTGCCAAGCACCATTGGAACTACAATTTTCATCGTGTGTTGTGGTCAAATGAGTCCAAACAGCTTCTGTCTAGTGGCTGGTTGCACTAATGTGTTAACTCAACTGGAACCCTTTATAAATGGCTGTTTTCTCTTTTTTTTTTTTTTTTTTTGAAAAATAAAGAAATTCTGACATCTGTTAGTTTAAGTCTTTGCAGCAGTTGTCTGGAAAATTAGACAGCATGTGTGTCCTCACCAAAATTATTGAACATCAATTTGAAAATATCACTTATTGCCACCTTATATTACTTGTTAGAATAATTTATTTCTCCCAAATGATATGCAGTTGTGCACATTCATTTAAACGACAATTTATGAGACAAGTTTAAAGATATTTGTGTGGATAGTAAAATGCATTTGTGACGTCTCTTATTTATGGATCATGATACACACATTTGTCAATAATATTGAGACTAATCTCTATATTTTTTCTGTTAAAGTAGGCTATTTTACTTTGAATGGCTCTGACTTGTCAGTAGTTATCCATTTCAGTTACATTCCTGACTTCATCGAGTTGGATACATTACCCTGGATTTTTACTACCATTAGGTTACTATAAATTACTGTACATCAAAACTAAGTAGCCCACTGTCGTAAGGTCTACAAAATGACATGACACTATAGTGACCTGTGCTTGAAGTTATGATTATTTCTCTGCAGCATTGCAAAATCTGGCATTTATTTATTGGTAACAAACTATTTCATTTAGAACAAGAGCCTAATATTAAATGAAATAAAAGTTGGACATCGAAGAAGAAGAGAAAATAAAATCTCAGACTTGGTCACTCAGGATTATAGAGCACACAGTATACTATTAAGAAGCACGAATCAGGTAGGTGTGATTTTTGTGGAAAAGTAGAAATGTAATCATAGGACACATATAGGACAGAAGGAAGAATGTTGATATAAGTGCAGGAGATAGAGGAGGTACTTAATGTACGAAAAATTCTGAAAAAATATACAGGGATAGAAGCAGGACATTTTTCATACAGTATTTGAAAGAGACGGAGTTGATTCATAGAATTTAAGAACCCCAAGTCGCGGTAATGCACCCTTAGGTGTTTTCCAAATGCAGTGAAAACCAAACTGAATGAGATGAAAATTTTGGCTTTTATACTGACTTTATTTTCGTCTCGGCGTTGTCACGGAAGTCATCCTCCTTTTGTTCCACGTTGCTACGAGTACGCATGCGTTCGTACAAGTAGAAGTAACTGATCGTCGTTGTTTGCTTTTGCTAGAACGAAAACATTGCAAAGCTGGTTTCTCTACAACAGTTCCAAAATTTAGGTCTTTGATGGAAACGCTGAGCATTGCAGAGAAGGAGGTGGGAGGTGCGTAACTTTAAAAATTGAGTATTCGACTGATCGACTGTGTTCTTTGCATATGCGCAGTAGCTCATGCAGGTGCTGTGACTTCCCGTATATTTATAGAAGACATTTTCTCCAGTTACTGCTTTTTGCTGAATACCCTCCACGGCTCGTAAACAACAATACAGGCGTTTGGTCCAATTTATCGTGTCTCGCTTTCTCTGATTGTTGGGGAATAGATATGTATGGTGTTAAACGTTTTAAGTTAAACTGTTACGATGTGCACGGCCCCTGTTCAAAGTCAGGGTTTTTTTTTTTCTTGGCCTGACGGTAACTTGCTAATGTTTTTGGAGCAGGCCTGGAAATGTTGGGGCGCGGGGGAACGGAGTCCAGGTATAGGTGGCTAGACACCTGTATGAATTAAACTGGACATGGCTTTATCAGCGTTGTATGTTTAAGTTCATTGTGTTAAAGCCCACCTCCCAGTCATGCTAGGGTTTACTTGTGAAATGAATGGAAAACATTTATTTAAATCTAATTTTCTCTATTATTAGATCCCTCTCTCCCTGTCTCCACCCTGCACTTGCTGGTTCCCCCACTCCAACTCCTCTCTGCAGCCATGTGGCAAGTGCTGCAGCAGCAAGACGTGTTGCATTATGGGAAACTGGAGGAGTTTGTGTCTCTGGTGATGGAGACGTTCCCAGAGCTGCTGAGTGAGAGCCAGAGGACCGAGCTCACTCTGGGGCTGCAGGTGAGGGTGAGAGGAGGAGGGGAGGGAGAGGGGTAAGAGAAGAGGATGAGGCAGGAGCCATAGGGATGGACAGGAAAGAGGTACTGCTCTAAAATCATTTAGCACTTTGCCCATGACGGTTTATGCAGCTGTTCGTGGCTATGGATAGCTGATACTTTATGAGACTTGCAGTTTACTTAACCTGTGTTTGCAGTAGTTCCAGTGGCCTTCAGTATGCACTTATTGTATGTCGCTTTGGATAAAAGCATCTGCCAAATGAAATATACTGTACATGTAATATTTGTCCAATTTTCAAACCTTTTCCTCCTAAATTGTCCCAAACATAGCATTCTCTCTCTCTTTGTCTCTCTCAATCCATTACTCTTTTTCACTATCTCTCTGTCTTTTTCTTTGTTTCTTTCCCTCTCTCACAGGACATGTCCCCAGCAGAGATTGGCTGTAAAACTGACCCAGCTCTAGAGGTTCTGTTGTGGGATTTCCTTTCCAGACTGGAACAGCTGCTGCCGGTACCAGACCTCAAACAGGTACAGAGACAGAACACGCTGTGTTTGCAAATCATTTGGCATTCATAAAACTTGTACTCTTTGTTAGGTTTTGGCACTAAGTTAGCTTTATAATTATATATGTGTTGCAGTCAGTAGAGTCCTCTCTTGTCTATTCTGCTATAGCATAGCACAGTGCATGTTGGGCAGAAAAACACACAGTTCCATGTTTGAACCTGCATCTCTCCTTCAGACAGTGTCCTGGCTCAGTGCTGCCCCCTCTGTCCTGGAGGTCTGTGTGCAGTCTACTTCTTACACAGACCAGCTGAAGACCCTTCTCAGGCACCACAGAAGTCTTGGACAGTTGGACATGAATGGTAAGCCTTTATCAGGACATCCATATAAACCACTGGCATTCCGTTAAAATTGAAATCCATCACATTTTGCGTTGAACATCTGTACCATTAAACATTAGCATGATCATTCTCTCTCACAGGGACACTTCCCTCCATGGAGGACTACAAGCTGTCCTCTATGTCCCGCCCTCCCTCTCAAAGAGTGGTGGATTCTACCAAGTTGACGAACAGCAAGAGCCAATCGGAATCCGTAACTGACTGCATGAACTGTTTAAGCCCCGCCCCTTCAGGTGAAGACATAAATGCAGAATCTCTGATATACAGCTCAGATTACACAGGGGTAGAGTCAAAGCCAAGTTTGAACAGATGTGAAGACACAGAGGAGAAGACAGAGAGGATGCGTGGATATCTGTTGAGCAGAGAGCAACAATACAAACTAACCAACATGAAGGAGGAAGATGGGGTGAGGCAGAGTGTGAAAATTGAGAGAGAGGATGGTGTGAGAGATGGAGAGAGACACAGGAAGGAGGAAGAAGAAGCGAGGGAGGAACATATAACTGATCAAACTGGCAAATTGGTGCAGAATGTAGTAAAAACAGAACATGGACAACAGGAAAGAGAGGATCTGTCTACTGTGGTCACTTCCTGCCGGGTAAAACAGCCTAGAGTGCTGATTGCCCGACTAGAAATTGCCTCCACACCTTCTCTCTCCTCAGGACAAGCTGTTGAAGCGTCGTATCGGGTCTTTGCCTGCTCCCAGTGCCCATTCGTTCACACAGAGGAAGTGAATTTTCAGCAGCACATTGAGATGGTTCACCCAGAGGAGCTGAACAGGACTGTGGTGTCCCAGCAACCTCCCAGCACCACAAATCAGCACCCCACCCCACCTAAGACACCCCCCACTCTTACACGGTCCGGCACTTTACGGGCCCACACATGCTCCCAGTGTGGGAAGAGTTTCCGTAATTTATATCGTCTGAAGGTGCACAAACGTACTCACACAGGGGAGCGTCCCTTCCCCTGCTCCCAGTGTGGAAAGAATTTCAGCCGCTCGGAGACTTTGAAACAACACCTACGAATCCATACAGGTGAGCGCCCGTACCACTGCTCCCAGTGTGGTAAGAGTTTCGGTCATTCAAGTTATTTGAAACAACACCTGGGAACCCATACAGGTGAGCGCCCGTACCAGTGCTCCCAGTGTGGTAAGAATTTCAGATTTTTACGTAGTCTGAAGTTACACAGGCCAACTCATACGGGTGAGCGGCCGTACCAGTGCTCCCAGTGTGAGAAGAGTTTTACTCAGCCTTATTCTTTGAAGAAACACCAGCGAACCCATACCGGTGAGCGTCCTTGCCACTGTTCCCAGTGTGGGAAGAATTTCACGAATTTATATGATCTGAAGGTACACAGGCGAACTCATGCAGGTGACTGCCTGTACCAGTGCTCCCAGTGTGAGAAGAGTTTCAATAAGTCGAGTTATTTGAAACAGCACCAGCAAACCCATACTGGTGAGCGGCCGTACCAGTGCTCCCTGTGTGAGAAGAGTTTCACTCGGTCTTGTTCTTTGAAGAAACACCTGCGAACTCATACAGGTGAGCGCCCATACCACTGCTCTCAGTGTGGAAAGAGTTTTGGCAGATCAGATAAACTGAGGCTGCACCAGCGACTTCATATAGGGGAATGCCCCTACCACTGAGTTTCAGTCAGTCATACAATTTGAAGGTACACCAGCAAACTCACACAGGGTAACGTCTGGAACACTCGCAAATTTGCCAGGGAGAGGACACAAGCATGCCCCCATGCACAGTGACGAAGACTGAGAGGAAGGCCAAGAATATCCCAAGACCTGCATTATTTAGTGGAATCTTCATGTTATCAAGCTGCATAATACTTGTTGGATGCCACCTCAACAAGCACTTTGGAAGGGTTGCACAAAAGCAGCCCTTGCAGAGAGCAACCTGTAAATTTAAGTGCCTGACCTTTGCCAAGCACCATTGGAACTACAATTTTCATCGTGTGTTGTGGTCAAATGAGTCCAAACAGCTTCTGTCTAGTGGCTGGTTGCACTAATGTGTTAACTCAACTGGAACCCTTTATAAATGGCTGTTTTCTCTTTTTTTTTTTTTTTTTTTGAAAAATAAAGAAATTCTGACATCTGTTAGTTTAAGTCTTTGCAGCAGTTGTCTGGAAAATTAGACAGCATGTGTGTCCTCACCAAAATTATTGAACATCAATTTGAAAATATCACTTATTGCCACCTTATATTACTTGTTAGAATAATTTATTTCTCCCAAATGATATGCAGTTGTGCACATTCATTTAAACGACAATTTATGAGTTGAAAGATATTTATGTGTGGATAGTAAAATGCATTTGTGACGTCTCTTATTTATGGATCATGATACACACATTTGTCAATAATATTGAGACTAATCTCTATATTTTTTCTGTTAAAGTAGGCTATTTTACTTTGAATGGCTCTGACTTGTCAGTAGTTATCCATTTCAGTTACATTCCTGACTTCATCGAGTTGGATACATTACCCTGGATTTTTACTACCATTAGGTTACTATAAATTACTGTACATCAAAACTAAGTAGCCCACTGTCGTAAGGTCTACAAAATGACATGACACTATAGTGACCTGTGCTTGAAGTTATGATTATTGCTCTGCAGCATTGCAAAATCTGGCATTTATTTATTGGTAACAAACTATTTCATTTAGAACAAGTGCCTGATCTTAAATGAAATAAAAGTTTAACATCGAAGAAGAAGAGGGGGAAAAAAAATCTCAGACTTTGTCACACAGGATTATAGAGCACACAGTATACTATTAAGAAGCACGAATCAGGTAGGTGTGATTTTTGTGGAGAAGTAGAAACGTAATCATAGGACAAATATAGGACAGAAGGCGGAATGTTGATATAATTGCAGGAGATAGAGATGGAACTAAATGTGCGCAATATTCTGAAAAAATATACAGGGATAGAAGCAGGAATTTTTTCATACAGTACTTGAAAGCGACGGAGTTTATTCGAGTTTTTTTTAAGAACCCCAAGTCGCGGTAATGCACCCTCAGATGTTTTCCAAATGCAGTTGAAACCAAACTGAATGAGAAGAAAATTCTGGCTTTTATACTGACTTTATTTTCGTCTCGGCGTTGTCACGGAAGTCATCCTCGTTTTGTTCCACGTTGCTACGAGTACGCATGCGTTCGTACAAGTGGAAGTAACTGATCGTAGGCGTTTGCTTTTGCTAGAACGAAAACATTGCAAAGCTGGTTTCTCTACAACAGTTCCAAAATTTAGGTCTTTGATGGAAACGCTGAGCATTGCAGAGAAGGAGGTGGGAGGTGCGTAACTTAAAAAATTGAGTATTCGACTGATCGACTGTGTTCTTTGTATATGCGCAGTAGCTCATGCAGGTGCTGTGACTTCCCGTATATTTATAGAAGACATTTTCTCCAGTTACTGCTTTTTGCTGAATACCCTCCACGGCTCGTAAACAACAATACTGGCGTTTGGTCCAATTTATCGTGTCTCGCTTTCTCTGATTGTTGAGGAATAGATATGTATGGTGTTAAACGTTTTAAGTTAAACTGTTACGATGTGCACGGCCCCTGTTCAAAGTCAGGGTTTTTTTTTTTCTTGGCCTGACGGTAACTTGCTAATGTTTTTGGAGCAGGCCTGGAAATGTTGGGGCGCGGGGGAACGGAGTCCAGGTATAGGTGGCTAGACACCTGTATGAATTAAACTGGACATGGCTTTATCAGCGTTGTATGTTTAAGTTCATTGTGTTAAAGCCCACCTCCCAGTCATGCTAGGGTTTACTTGTGAAATGAATGGAAAACATTTATTTAAATCTAATTTTCTCTATTATTAGATCCCTCTCTCCCTGTCTCCACCCTGCACCTGCTGGTTCCCCCACTCCAACTCCTCTCTGCAGCCATGTGGCAAGTGCTGCAGCAGCAAGACGTGTTGCATTATGGGAAACTGGAGGAGTTTGTGTCTCTGGTGATGGAGACGTTCCCAGAGCTGCTGAGTGAGAGCCAGAGGACCGAGCTCACTCTGGGGCTGCAGGTGAGGGTGAGAGGAGGAGGGGAGGGAGAGGGGTAAGAGAAGAGGATGAGGCAGGAGCCATAGGGATGGACAGGAAAGAGGTACTGCTCTAAAATCATTTAGCACTTTGCCCATGACGGTTTATGCAGCTGTTCGTGGCTATGGATAGCTGATACTTTATGAGACTTGCAGTTTACTTAACCTGTGTTTGCAGTAGTTCCAGTGGCCTTCAGTATGCACTTATTGTATGTCGCTTTGGATAAAAGCATCTGCCAAATGAAATATACTGTACATGTAATATTTGTCCAATTTTCAAACCTTTTCCTCCTAAATTGTCCCAAACATAGCATTCTCTCTCTCTTTGTCTCTCTCAATCCATTACTCTTTTTCACTATCTCTCTGTCTTTTTCTTTGTTTCTTTCCCTCTCTCACAGGACATGTCCCCAGCAGAGATTGGCTGTAAAACTGACCCAGCTCTAGAGGTTCTGTTGTGGGATTTCCTTTCCAGACTGGAACAGCTGCTGCCGGTACCAGACCTCAAACAGGTACAGAGACAGAACACGCTGTGTTTGCAAATCATTTGGCATTCATAAAACTTGTACTCTTTGTTAGGTTTTGGCACTAAGTTAGCTTTATAATTATATATGTGTTGCAGTCAGTAGAGTCCTCTCTTGTCTATTCTGCTATAGCATAGCACAGTGCATGTTGGGCAGAAAAACACACAGTTCCATGTTTGAACCTGCATCTCTCCTTCAGACAGTGTCCTGGCTCAGTGTTGCCCCCTCTGTCCTGGAGGTCTGTGTGCAGTCTGTTTCTTACCCAGACCAGCTGAAGACCCTTCTCAGGCACCACAGAAGTCTTGGACAGTTGGACATGAATGGTAGGCCTTTATCAGGACATCCATATAAACCACTGGCATTCAGTTAAAAATCAAAATCCATCACATGTTGCATTGAATATCTGTAGTATTAAACATTAGCATGATCATTCTCTCTCACAGGGACACTTCCCTTCATAGAGGACTACAAGCTGTCCTCTATGTCCCGCCCTCCCTCTCAAAGAGTGGTGGATTCTACCAAGTTGACGAACAGCAAGAGCCAATCGGAATCCGTAACTGACTGCATGAACTGTTTAAGCCCCGCCTCTTCAGGTGAAGACATAAATGCAGAATCTCTGATATACAGCTCAGATTACACAGGGGTAGAGTCAAAGCCAAGTTTGAACAGATGTGAAGACACAGAGGAGAAGACAGAGAGGATGCGTGGATATCTGTTGAGCAGAGAGCAACAATACAAACTAACCAACATGAAAGAGGAAGATGGGGTGAGGCAGAGTGTGAAAATTGAGAGAGAGGATGGTGTGAGAGATGGAGAGAGACACAGGAAGGAGGAAGAAGAAGCGAGGGAGGAACATATAACTGATCAAACTGGCAAATTGGTGCAGAATGTAGTAAAAACAGAACATGGACAACAGGAAAGAGAGGATCTGTCTACTGTGGTCACTTCCTGCCGGTTAAAACAGCCTAGAGTGCTGATTGCCCGACTAGAAATTGCCTCCACACCTTCTCTCTCCTCAGGACAAGCTGTTGAAGCGTCGTATCGGGTCTTTGCCTGCTCCCAGTGCCCATTCGTTCACACAGAGGAAGTGAATTTTCAGCAGCACATTGAGATGGTTCACCCAGAGGAGCTGAACAGGACTGTGGTGTCCCAGCAACCTCCCAGCACCACAAATCAGCACCCCACCCCACCTAAGACACCCCCCACTCTTACACGGTCCGGCACTTTACGGGCCCACACATGCTCCCAGTGTGGGAAGAGTTTCCGTAATTTATATCGTCTGAAGGTGCACAAACGTACTCACACAGGGGAGCGTCCCTTCCCCTGCTCCCAGTGTGGAAAGAATTTCAGCCGCTCGGAGACTTTGAAACAACACCTACGAATCCATACAGGTGAGCGCCCGTACCACTGCTCCCAGTGTGGTAAGAGTTTCGGTCATTCAAGTTATTTGAAACAACACCTGGGAACCCATACAGGTGAGCGCCCGTACCAGTGCTCCCAGTGTGGTAAGAATTTCAGATTTTTACGTAGTCTGAAGTTACACAGGCCAACTCATATGGGTGAGCGGCCGTACCAGTGCTCCCAGTGTGAGAAGAGTTTTACTCAGCCTTATTCTTTGAAGAAACACCAGCGAACCCATACCGGTGAGCGTCCTTGCCACTGTTCCCAGTGTGGGAAGAATTTCACGAATTTATATGATCTGAAGGTACACAGGCGAACTCATGCAGGTGACTGCCTGTACCAGTGCTCCCAGTGTGAGAAGAGTTTCAATAAGTCGAGTTATTTGAAACAGCACCAGCGAACCCATACTGGTGAGCGGCCGTACCAGTGCTCCCTGTGTGAGAAGAGTTTCACTCGGTCTTGTTCTTTGAAGAAACACCTGCGAACTCATACAGGTGAGCGCCCATACCACTGCTCTCAGTGTGGAAAGAGTTTTGGCAGATCAGATAAACTGAGGCTGCACCAGCGACTTCATATAGGGGAATGC
This sequence comes from Anguilla anguilla, assembly GCF_013347855.1. Classification (NCBI taxonomy): domain Eukaryota; kingdom Metazoa; phylum Chordata; class Actinopteri; order Anguilliformes; family Anguillidae; genus Anguilla; species Anguilla anguilla. The sequence goes on along the minus strand of NC_049206.1, from coordinate 59,050,107 downwards.
CCCTACCACTGAGTTTCAGTCAGTCATACAATTTGAAGGTACACCAGCAAACTCACACAGGGTAACGTCTGGAACACTCGCAAATTTGCCAGGGAGAGGACACAAGCATGCCCCCATGCACAGTGACGAAGACTGAGAGGAAGGCCAAGAATATCCCAAGACCTGCATTATTTAGTGGAATCTTCATGTTATCAAGCTGCATAATACTTGTTGGATGCCACCTCAACAAGCACTTTGGAAGGGTTGCACAAAAGCAGCCCTTGCAGAGAGCAACCTGTAAATTTAAGTGCCTGACCTTTGCCAAGCACCATTGGAACTACAATTTTCATCGTGTGTTGTGGTCAAATGAGTCCAAACAGCTTCTGTCTAGTGGCTGGTTGCACTAATGTGTTAACTCAACTGGAACCCTTTATAAATGGCTGTTTTCTCTTTTTTTTTTTTTTTTTTTGAAAAATAAAGAAATTCTGACATCTGTTAGTTTAAGTCTTTGCAGCAGTTGTCTGGAAAATTAGACAGCATGTGTGTCCTCACCAAAATTATTGAACATCAATTTGAAAATATCACTTATTGCCACCTTATATTACTTGTTAGAATAATTTATTTCTCCCAAATGATATGCAGTTGTGCACATTCATTTAAACGACAATTTATGAGTTGAAAGATATTTATGTGTGGATAGTAAAATGCATTTGTGACGTCTCTTATTTATGGATCATGATACACACATTTGTCAATAATATTGAGACTAATCTCTATATTTTTTCTGTTAAAGTAGGCTATTTTACTTTGAATGGCTCTGACTTGTCAGTAGTTATCCATTTCAGTTACATTCCTGACTTCATCGAGTTGGATACATTACCCTGGATTTTTACTACCATTAGGTTACTATAAATTACTGTACATCAAAACTAAGTAGCCCACTGTCGTATGGTCTACAAAATGACATGACACTATAGTGACCTGTGCTTGAAGTTATGATTATTTCTCTGCAGCATTGCAAAATCTGGCATTTATTTATTGGTAACAAACTATTTCATTTAGAACAAGAGCCTAATATTAAATGAAATAAAAGTTGGACATCGAAGAAGAAGAGGAGGAAATAAAATCTCAGACTTGGTCACTCAGGATTATAGAGCACACAGTATACTATTAAGAAGCACGAATCAGGTAGGTGTGATTTTTGTGGAAAAGTAGAAATGTAATCATAGGACAAATATAGGACAGAAGGAAGAATGTTGATATAAGTGCTGGAGCTAGAGGAGGTACTTAATGTACGAAAAATTCTGAAAAAATATACAGGGATAGAAGCAGGACATTTTTCATGCAGTACTTGAAAGAGACGGAGTTGATTCATAGAATTTGAGTTTTTTTAAGAACCCCAAGTCGCGGTAATGCACCCTCAGGTGTTTTCCGAATACAGTGAAAACCAAACTGAATGAGATGAAAATTTTGGCTTTTATACTGACTTTATTTTCGTCTCGGCGTTGTCACGGAAGTCATCCTCCTTTTGTTCCACGTTGCTACGAGTGCGCATGCGTTCGTACAAGTAGAAGTAACTGATCGTCGGTGTTTGCTTTTGCTAGAACGAAAACATTGCAAAGCTGGTTTCTCTACAACAGTTCCAAAATTTAGGTCTTTGATGGAAACGCTGAGCATTGCAGAGAAGGAGGTGGGAGGTGCGTAACTTTAAAAATTGAGTATTCGACTGATCGACTGTGTTCTTTGCATATGCGCAGTAGCTCATGCAGGTGCTGTGACTTCCCGTATATTTATAGAAGACATTTTCTCCAGTTACTGCTTTTTGCTGAATACCCTCCACGGCTCGTAAACAACAATACAGGCGTTTGGTCCAATTTATCGTGTCTCGCTTTCTCTGATTGTTGGGGAATAGATATGTATGGTGTTAAACGTTTTAAGTTAAACTGTTACGATGTGCACGGCCCCTGTTCAAAGTCAGGGCTTTTTTTCTTGGCCTGACGGTAACTTGCTAATTTTTTTGGAGCAGGGCTGGAAATGTTGGGGCGCGGGGGAACGGAGTCCAGGTATAGGTGGCTAGACACCTGTATGAATTAAACTGGGCAGACATGGCTTTATCAGCGTTGTATGTTTAAGTTCATTGTGTTAAAGCCCACCTTCCAGTCATGCTAGGGTTTAGTTGTGAAATGAACGGAAAACATTTATTTAAATCTAATTTTCTCTTATTAGATCCCTCTCTCCCTGTCTCCACACTGCACCTGCTGGTTCCCCCACTCCAACTCCTCTCTGCAGCCATGTGGCAAGTGCTGCAGCATCAAGACGTGTTGCATTATGGGAAACTGGAGGAGTTTGTGTCTCTGGTGATGGAGACGTTCCCAGAGCTGCTGAGTGAGAGCCAGAGGACCGAGCTCACTCTGGGGCTGCAGGTGAGGGTGAGAGGAGGAGGGGAGGGAGAGGGGTAAGAGAAGAGGGTGAGGCAGGAGGCATAGGGGTGGACAGGAAAGAGGTACTGCTCTAAAATCATTTAGCACTTTGCCCATGACGGTTTCTGCTGCTGTTCGTGGCTATGGATAGCTGATACTTTATGAGACTTGCAGTTTACTTAACCTGTGTTTATAGTTGTTCCAGTGGCCTTCAGTATGCACTTATTGTACGTCGCTTTGGATAAAAGCATCTGCCAAATGAAATATACTGTACATGTAATATTTGTCCAATTTTCAAACCTTTTCCTCCTAAATTGTCCCAAACATAGCATTCTCTCTCTCTTTGTCTCTCTCAATCCATTACTCTTTTTCACTATCTCTCTGTCTTTTTCTTTGTTTCTTTTCCTCTCTCACAGGACATGTCCCTAGCAGAGACTGGCTGTAAAACTGACCCAGCTCTAGAGGTTCTGTTGTGGGATTTCCTTTCCAGACTGGAACAGCTGCTGCCGGTACCAGACCTCAAACAGGTACAGAGACAGAACACGCTGTGTTTGCAAATCATTTGGCATTCATAAAACTTGTACTCTTTGTTAGGTTTTGGCACTAAGTTAGCTTTATAATTATGTATGTGTTGCAGTCAGTAGAGTCCTCTCTTGTCTATTCTGCTATAGCATAGCACAGTGCATGTTGGGCAGAAAAACACACAGTTCCATGTTTGAACCTGCATCTCTCCTTCAGACAGTGTCCTGGCTCAGTGCTGCCCCCTCTGTCCTGGAGGTCTGTGTGCAGTCTACTTCTTACACAGACCAGCTGAAGACCCTTCTCAGGCACCACAGAAGTCTTGGGCAGTTGGACATGAATGGTAGGCCTTTATCAGGACATCCATATAAACCGCTAGCATTCAGTTAAATCAGGATCCATCACATTTTGCATTGAATATCTGTAGTATTAAACATTAGCATGATCATTCTCTCTCACAGGGACACTTCCCTCCATGGAGGACTACAAGCTGTCCTCTATGTCCTGCCCTCCCTCTCAAAGTGTGGTGGATTCTACCAAGCTGACGAACAGCAACAGCCAATCGGAATCTTCAGGTGAAGACATAAATGCAGATTCTCTCATAGACAGCTCAGATTACAGAGGGTTGGAGCCAAAGTCAAGTTTGAACAGATGGGAAGACACAGAGGAGAAGACAGAGAGGATGAGTGGATATCTGTTGAGCAGAGAGCAAGAATACAAACTAACCAACATGAAGGAGGAAGAGGAATATGGTGAGTGGCAGAGTGAGATAATGGAGTTGGACGATGGTGTGAAGGATGAAGAGAGAGACTGGAAGGAGGAAGGAAAAGAGAGGGATAAACAGAGGGAGGGATGTGCAGCTATCGATCAAGCTATCCAAACCGACAGACTGGTGAAGAACGAAGTAAAATCAAACCATGTTCAACAGGAAGAGGAGGAGGTGTCTTCCTTGGTGACTTTCTGTCTGTTGCAACAGCACAGAGAGTGGATTCCCCAACTAGAATTTACTAATAGCTCAGTTCCTGTGCCGTCACCTTTGTCGTCTCAGTTGGAGAGACCCTTGAAACTGCTGCCATCTTCATCAGAGAATGGGTAAGAATGATTGTTGAGCTGGACTGTGTGTCTCCTCTATTCACTATCAGTTTTAAATTCAGTAATTCGCCTTTATTTGTCTTCTACAGGATCTGTGCTGAGGCGTCCCTTATTTTTCCTGTCATCTCCCCCAGGAACCAAAACGCAGGTTCTGATCACACAGATAATTGTTTTCCAAAAGTCTGAGGGAGTCTAACTTTTTCACACAAGTTTGAGATGGTTGACAGGTTGTGCTGAAGGAAATTAAGATTTAGAGTTCAGATATGGAATTATGGTTTTATCCATTGTTACACTTTTGCAGTAATGTTTGTGTTTTTCAGGATCTGCTTCTTTATAGATTTTCTATAAGCTTCCTATCTCATACACACATTCGTTCTCCTCAGGACAAGCTGCTGAGGTGTCGTCTCAGGTCTTTGCCTGCTGCCAGTGCCCATTCGTTCACACAGAGGAAGTGAATCTTCAGCAGCACATTGAGAAGGTTCACCCAGAGGAGCTCAACAGGACTCTGGGGTCCCAGAAACCTCCCAGGAACACACATCAGCACCACACCCCCGCTAAGACGCTCTCCACCCTGACACAGTCCCACACAGGCACTCCAGGGGCCCACCCATGCTCCCAGTGCGGGAAGACCTTCAAATCAAAATTTCTGTTGACCACACACAAAGAAATGCATAAAAGAGAGCGTCCGCATCAGTGCTCCCAGTGTGAGAACAGTTTCAGTAGTTCACATTATTTAAAGATACACCAGCGAACCCATACAGGGGAGCGCCCATACCCCTGCTCCCATTGTGGGAAGAGTTTTGCTCAATCAGATAAGCTGAAGGTACACGAGCGAATTCATACTGGCGAGCGTCCATACCGCTGCTCCCAGTGTGGGAAGAGCTTCATTCAGGCTGATAAGCTGAACCTACACCAGCGCACTCATACAGGGGAACGGCCTTACCACTGCTTCCTGTGTGGGAAGAGTTTCACTCAGTCTAGTACTTTGAAACAACATCAGCGAACTCATACAGGGGAGCGCCCTTACCACTGCTCCCTGTGTGGGATGAGTTTCACTCAGTCGAGCACTTTGAAGCTACATCAGCGAACTCATACCGGGGAACGCCCGTACCTCTGCCCCCAGTGTGGGAAGGGTTTCATCAGGTCAGATCAAATGAAGCAACACCAGAAAACTCACACAGGGGAACGCCCGTACCCCTGTTTGCAGTGTGAGAAGAGTTTTGCCAGGTCAGATAAATTGAAGCTTCACCAGCAAACTCATACAGGTGAACACCTGTAACACTGCACCTCTCGGTGTGGGGTGAGTTTTGCTCGTTCAGACCACCTGACTGCACACAATAGAAATCACACGGGTTCTTCTGCTCCCATTTTTAAAAATTTTGTTCCGGTGTAGGAAGAGCTTCAGTCATTCAATAATTGCCACAGACAGTTCAGCTAGAACAGGTAGTAATATGCAGTATGTTCTGGTCAAAAAGGGGTACTTTACAGGGACTATGAAATGCAAGTTGCCGAAGATGCAAAAATTGATTTGAAGAGTATTTCAGTTTTGGAGTCAAAAAAATTAAGCATTTTCATTACATTGCTAGCATTTAGAAAATTGACTTTTCTACCTAATGAGGTAGTTGTCCTTGGTCCTGACACATCTGCACAGCTTCCTTTAGAGGGTGTAAAGAATCACTGTAAATGCTTGTTTAGTACGTTTTTAACTGTGTTGTCAGGCATACTCTCTGCATAAATAAAGTCCCTTGTAATTGGATTACATATGAAGTGTTTTGCTAACTGGATTGCCTCTCCGTTCCAAAATGGCTGGCCAAAGCATCAACCGATTCTGTTGTTAAAAAGAAACAGGAGAGAGTAACTATCTTTATTGCGTCATTATCAGCTTCAGGGTATTGCAGGACTAATCAAAAAGATGTGTAGAAATTAATAACTATCTGTCAATTTTTTAACACTTGAAAGTGTTGCAAAGGAATTCAGGGAACACGTTTTCCTGTTGAGTTACCACGGAGTTAAACACTGCATCGTTATTTTTTAGTTAGGTTGATAACATACTGATCCACACTCCTTTCCAGTTGGTGGCGGTAATGCTCGTCGATGTTGGTGTACAACCGCCATGAAACCTCAAGAGGAAGACGAAGAAGACCTGCGATCTAAATTATATCCAAACCCGGTTTCTTCACAGCGGTTCCAATATTTTGCACTCTGATGGAAACACTGCGGTTTACAGAGAGGGAAAATAGAGGTACTTATCAATGCCTTTGTAAATTGAGTGTTCGTCGAGGATACTGAGCCAAGCAGCAGTTCCAGCTGCGTTCTTTGAATAGGCTAAGCTCATTGATTTAATTTTTATTCAAAGCTGGCTCAGTGACTTGCTATATATTTATTTAAACAAATACATTTTGAATGTGCTTTCGATGTCATGGCAGCTTTAAGTTTATTTCAGTTCATTTTGTGGAGTTTCGTGAATAGAATTTTAAGAACATTCTCTTCAGGGAGAAATTTGTCCTTTCCGAACACTTTAAACGTGTAAAACTCCGCACATTCAATTAAAACATTTGGCATTTCTTCGGAATGGTGTTTTTTGGTATCAATTATTTGGTATGCAGACAGATTTTAGGATTCGTTTCCAGGTATGCAGACAGATTTTAGGATTCGTTTCCATAGCCTGGGCATACGTGTTGAAACGCTGCACAGCCAGGTTGCTAGGCAACTGTGAATTAAAGACGGAGAGTCTGTGGACGTACACTGCATTTCTAAAAGATTTCCCTTCTGTGGAACTAAGGGGCCTAGCCCAAACCATGAAAAACAGCCCCCGACTATTATTCCTCCTCCAACAAACGTGACAGTTGGTACTATACATCCGAGCAGGCAGTGTTTTCCTGGCATTCGCCAAACCCAGATTTGTCCGTCAGACTGCCAGATAGTGAAGCATGATTCATCAGTCCAGAGACGCGTTTACACTACTCCAGAGTTTTTTTTTTAAGTCACTATTTCACAGCCTATCTTGCCGATGCTGTAGTGTGTGAATGCAAAATTGAAGGAAAAATATCCTTTTCTCTTTTGTTAGATCCCGCTCTCCTTGTCTCCTCCCTGCACCTGCTGGTTCCTCCACTTCAACTCCTCTCTGCCGCCATGTGGCAAGTGCTGCAGCAGCAGGTCGTGTTGCATTATGGGAAACTGGAGGAGTTTGTGTCTCTGGTGATGGAGACCTTCCCAGAGCTGCTGAGTGAGAGCCAGAGGACCGAGCTCACTCTGGGGCTGCAGGTGAGGGTGAGAGGAGGAGGAGAGGAAGGGGGAAGGATGGGAGGCAAAGGGGTAAGAGAGGAGGGGAGGGAAAGGGGTAAAGGAGGTTGAGGCAAGAGTCATGGGGGTGGACAGGAAAGAGGTATCACTTTAAAATCATTTAGCACTTTGCCCATGGCATTTTCTGCTGCTGTTCCTGGCTATAGGTAGCTGCTAGTTTATGAGACTTAGTTTACCTTCAGTGTGCACTTATTGTATGTCGCTTTGGATAAAAGTGTCTGCCAAATGAAATATAATGTATATGTAATATTTGTCCAATTTTCAAACCTTTTCCTCCAGAATTGTCAGAAACATAGCATTCTCTCTCTTTCTCTCTCAATCCATTACTCTTTTTCACTATCTCTCTGTCTTCCTTTGTTTCTTTCCCTCTCTCACAGGACATGTCCCCAGCAGAGACTGGCTGTAAAACTGACCCAGCTCTAGAGGTTCTGTTGTGGGAGTTCCTTTCCAGACTGGATCAGCTGCTGCCGGTACCAGACCTCAAACAGGTACAAAGACAGAACACGCTGTGTTTGCAAATCATTTGGCATTCATAAAACTTGTACCGTTTGGTAGGTTTTGGCACTAAGTTAGCTTTATAATTATGTATGTACTGCAGTCAGTGGAGTCCTCTCTTGTCTATTCTGCAATAACATAGCACAGTGCATGTTGGGCAGAAAAACACACAGTTCCATTTTTGAACCTGCATCTCTCCTTCAGACAGTGTTCTGGCTCAGTGCTGCCCCCTCTGTCCTGGAGGTCTGTGTGCAGTCTGTTTCTTACCCAGACCAGCTGAAGACCCTTCTCAGGCACCATAGAAGTCTTGGAAAGTTGGACGTGAATGGTAGGTAGGCGTTTATCAGGACATCCATATAAACCACTGGCATTCAGTTAAAAATCAGAATTCATCACATGTTGCATTGAATATCTGTAGCATTAAACATTAGCATGATCATTCTCTCTCACAGGGACACATCCCTCCATGGAGGACTACAAGCTGTCCTCTATGTCCTGCCCTCCCTCTCAAAGTGTGGTGGATTCTACCAAGCTGACGAACAGCAACAGCCAATCGGAATCCATAACTGACTGCATGAACTGTTTAAGCCCCGCCTCTTCAGGTGAAGACATAAATGCAGAATCTCTGATAGACAGCTCAGATTACACAGGAGTAGAGCCAAAGCCAAGTTTGAACAGATGTGAAGACACAGAGGAGAAGACAGAGAGGATGAGTGGATATCTGTTGAGCAGAGAGCAAGAATACAAACTAACCAACATGAAGGAGGAAGAGGAAGATGGGGAGAGGCAGAGTGTGAAAATGGAGTTGGAGGATGATGTGAAAGATGAAGAGAGAGACTGGAAGGAGGATGGAAAAGAGAGGGATGATCAGAGGGAGGGATGTGCAGCTATCAATCAAACTATCCAAGCTGACAAACTGGTGAAGAACGAGGTAAAATCAAAACATGTTCAACAGGAAGAGGAGGAGGTGTCTTCCTTGGTGACTTTCTGTCTGTTGCAACAGCACAGAGAGTGGATTCCCCAACTAGAATTTACTAATGGCTCAGTTCCTGTGCCATCACCTTTGTCGTCTCAGTTGGAGAGACCCTTGAAACTGCTGCCATCTTCATCAGAGAATGGGTAAGAATGATTGTTGAGCTGGACTGTGTGTCTCCTCTATTCACTATCAGTTTTAAATTCAGTAATGTGCCTTTATTTGTCTTCTACAGGATCTGTGCTGAGGCCTCCCTTATTTTTCCTGTCATCTCCCCCAGGAACCAAAACGCAGGTTCTGATCACACAGATAATTGTTTTCCAAAAGTCTGAAGGAGTCTAACTTTTTCACACAAGTTTGAGATGGTTGACAGGTTGTGCTGAAGGAAATTAAAATTTAGAGTTCAGATATGGAATTATGGTTTTATCCATTATTACGCTTTTGCAGTAATGTTTGTGTTTTTCAGGATCTGCTTCTTTATAGATTTTCTATAAGCTTCCTATCTCATACACACATTCTTTTTCCTCAGGACAAGCTGCTGAGGTGTTGTCTCCGGTCTTTGCCTGCTCCCAGTGCCCATTCGTTCACACAGAGGAAATGAATCTTCAGCAGCACATCGAGAAGGTTCACCCAACAGAGCTCAAAATGACTCTGAGGTCCCATCATCTTCCCAGAAGCACACAACAGCTCCCCAACTCCGCTAAGACACTCCCCACCCTGACACAGTCCCACACAGGCACTCCAGGGGCCCACCCATGCTCCCAGTGCGGGAAGACCTTCAAATCAAAATTTCTGTTGACCACACACAAAGGAATGCATAAAAGAGAGCGTCCGCATCAGTGCTCCCAGTGTGAGAACAGTTTCAGTAGTTCACATTATTTAAAGATACACCAGCGAACCCATACAGGGGAGCGCCCATACCCCTGCACCCATTGTGGGAAGAGTTTTGCTCAATCAGATAAACTGAAGGTACACGAGCGAATTCATACTGGCGAGCGCCCATACCGCTGCTCTCAGTGTGGGAAGAGCTTCATTCAGGCTGATAAGCTGAACCTACACCAGCGCACTCATACAGGGGAGCGGCCTTACCACTGCTCCCTGTGTGGGAAGAGTTTCACTCAGTCTAGTACTTTGAAGCAACATCAGCGAACTCATACAGGGGAACGGCCTTACCGCTGCTCTTTGTGTGGAGGCAGTTTCACTCAGTCGAGTGCTTTGAAGCTGCATCAGCGAACTCATACAGGTGAGCGCCCGTACCACTGCCTGCAATGTGGGAAGAGTTTCAGCAGCTCAAGTAAACTGAAGCTACACCTGCAAACTCATACCGGTGAGCGCCCGTACCACTGCTCCCACTGTGGGAAGAGTTTCACTCGTTCGGATTACCTGGTCATACACCAGCGTACCCACGTACCATAGGGCCTGTTTCCCTGCTCCCAGTACAGGGAGAACTTCAATAATTCAGTCATTACCAGGGACATTCCAGTATTGTAGTAAGTGTTGAGGTTAAAACGGGTTCCTATCAAGGACTTGCAAATTGCCTAGGATTTAAAAAGTATTTTCAATATTTGGATGTAAAAAGAAAGCTGAGAATGAAGTTGAAGTTGAAAACTGGGAGTATATGTTCAAACCACATGTTATTTTTATTTCGGATAAACTTCCCTCCTTAAACTTACACTCTGGTGGTTACCAGAACTATTGCAGTTTGTTTTGGCGTATAATCAAAATCACCATTACAATTACATGTGCATATATCGGCCCTACATTACGTTCATAAACCTGTGACGGTTTATAATATTATTTCCTTACATGTACGCTTATGTTGCATGTATGAATGTTTATGAATACGTATGTGAAGGTAAAATAGACTGTACTATTACTATTTTGATAAAGACTGGCAATTAGAAAAAACTTGTGGAAGCTACTTTTCTGTCTGTGATTGATTACGGTGACATATTGTATATGCATGCATTTTACGGAGCCTTGATTCAGTGTACCATACATCTCTACGTCTCATTACAAATGCGAAGTCCCTTGCTCACCATTGCATTCTTTATGATTTGGTGGGTTGGACATCATTGACCACTTGCAGACAACAGCTCTGGTATATTTTTTATCTCTAAGTGATACTGGGTAAACTTACAGCTTACCTCTGTACCCTTCTCTGTCTCAGCTCTGGTAGTTACCAGCTACGCTCCTCCAAGTTGTTGCTTTTTAATGTTCCCCGGGCTTTGACAGATCTGGGGAAAATTGAATTTTCCTACTATGCACCTTGGGCATGGAAAAATCTGCAAAAGATCTAAAATTAGACACATTTATGTCCTTTGATGAATTTAAATGCATCATAAAGAATGTAGTGACTGAGGCATGTGGTTGTTTTTCTTGAGAGGCCACTGTGTTTGAATAGCTGTTCTTCTGTTTTATTGTGGATTTTTGTATATCATACTGTGTATGTTGCATTTTAATATGTTGTGATTTTGTATGGCTGCTACCTTGGCCAGGTCTCTCTTGTAAAATATATTTTTGATCTCAATGGGACTTCCTGATAAAATAAAGGTAAAATATGTAAAATAAACATTAATGGTCAGCACATTTTCTCTGCAAGGAGGCCAAGTTAATGCGTCGTTCTGTTTTGAAAAGCGGGGTTCTTTTTTGAAAATTCTTGAGTGAGGTTACAATACTGTAATGGAATAGAATAGCTTTATCTTTTCCTGTGGGAAATACAGATGGTAGGCTACTACTGTAGTGCTGTACCAGCACAGATACATTTTCTCTACTCTTTTTCCACAAATGTTTTGGAGAAACATTTATTATCTATTGGCAGCAACTATGCTACCAATAATTAATTTAAAAATATATATATTCGTTAATTTATAAACTCAAATTTTTTGTTCATTTATTTAACTGCTATTAAAGTGCTGAAAAAATTAAAAGCTTCCTCTTGTCACAGTGACGTAGGGCAGATCACTGCGGTATCTTAGCAACCAGAATAACAGTTGATACTGCTTCTTGGCAGGTGACTGGGGGAATTTAACTATCGATAAAGCCTTCGCTAGAAAAGAAAAACAATCATAGCTTCGGTGCAAAGCAGATTGTCAATCAGTCATCAACATGAGCCAAGTCGGGAACACGGAGGAAGAACTGGCGGAGGACAAGCCTTCCGTGGAGTCTGAAAACCGAGAGGAGAGATTAGCCGCACGTCGTCTGCGTATTGAGGAGAGAAACCGGTAACGTATCGAACGTTAGCTTTAGCTTCAAAAACGTTGCATTCACCGGATCACATTCGGTTTTGCTTATTAGGTTAGCATGGCTATATCATATGTCATATGTAAAATAAACCAGAATGTCAGAACAGACATTACTGAGAAATGCAATTATTTTTTAAAAAAACCTCACAGACTGTCTAGCAAGGTAGCACATAATCACGTTACTCAGATTAAGTTTAGCTAGCTACGTTCGGAACATTTATGTTGCACAATTTTACATACTGTACTTCGTCACTACTTCCTTTCATAGTAGAGGTTCTCAAAGTGCGAAAGTACAACTAGATGTGATAAGGAAACCTGCATGCCGGAATGACACCATGCATTAAACTGATTAAAGCATAATTTGAGAAAGTAGTATGAAATAGTAAAAGCAATTCGATGGAATAAAATTACTTGCATGAACATGCCTAGTGTTGCGTTATGGAAATCTAGATAAAAGTTAAAGTGGCTGCTAATTTTGCACGTTCACAAGATGTACAATAAGTGTACTACTACTAATAATAGTATTAATGATAACAATAATACGTAACTGTTGCTTCCTGTCTATGCACGTGATCTATATTATGCGCTGTTGCCTTTTCACTGTAGCAAAGCGCTTGCCGATGACTCTGAGGAGGAGAAACAGATCAAAGAAACCAGAGAGAGTCAGAAGCAGGTGGAGGAGAGCGAGGAGGTGGGTCGACGTCCGCGCGCATCAAAACCCGCGCACAGCTGAAGCGACATCGCTGCACCTCTATCGGTTTGGCCAAAGCCAAAATGATTCGGCCGCCACACAGCTGGATATTCCTCTTTGAATCCGCTCGATAACAAAATCCACTGGAAAAAAAATCAACAGGGTAGCTCAAAATGCTCTTTGAAATACAATCACATTTTGCATCTTGGGGAATTTGTGTCTTCTCACCCCCCCACCAATGTTGCAGTAAAATATGGTAAGGAAGAGGTTAAGTGCAGTAAAGTAAGGAAGGGTAAGGGATAATATGAAATAATAATCTAAAAAAAAAAAGTCTGGTTAAAGCTTTCCCAGAGAATTTTGCATATTATTCATGTGTGCTCTCACATGAGTATTCCCTGGGGCATTCATGAAAAATTAGTTCATGCAGAAACACTATGCATTGCTTCCTGTAGGGCTTTTCAGTGCCTGATTGCTTTTTCAGGCCTGCCTTTGGTATGGGGTTAACTTTCAGTTTTTTTTCCTTTAGTTAGGTATTTAATATTCACTTATGTACACTCTCTGGGGTGGAGGAGGTGGTTAGGCAGGTTTGCTCTTATAACGTAGAGGGATGCAGTTGTGGTGTCTCGTTGTAAGCTGCTCTGGTTGAGAGTGTTTGCCAAAATAAGTATATTCCTTTTTTTCTTTCTGTGCTGTGACTGTTTTTATGAACTCTGTCCCCAAAAATTTATAGCGAATGATTAAACTCCAGCGAGATGGGACGGACCTGCTGACCAACATTCAAGTAGCGGCTGATTTTAGGGAGTCCCAGAGGCGAATGGAGGAGGACGAGGCCAGGAGGCAGAGGTACACCCCCCCCCCCCCCCCAATGTGACTCCTCCTCCTGCAAGGCTCATGGATAACACACAGCCATTTAGGCTACTTTTTACAAGTGCCTTCCTTCCCCAATCGGTAAGGTAAGACCGATTGTCTGGCAGTCGGAGGGTTGCCGGTTCATACCCCGCCCTGGGCATGTCGAAGTGTCCTTGAGCAAGACACCTAACCCCTAACTGCTCTGGCGAATGAGAGGCATCAATTGTAAAGCGCTTTGGATAAAAGCGCTATATAAATGCAGTCCATTTACGTTTATGTGCAATTAACTCTCCTTCGCTGGGGGCATCTCACAGAGAAGGCTTGAGGAGTTTATATTTTTTGGAAAGACTCAAGCGTTCGTCCTGTCAGATTTCATCCCACTTAAAATATTTGCAGAAGTTAGCTGCTTATTTCATTAAACCCACTTTGTTAAACTTCCTCTTGGTTCCTAGGGTGTAAATAGGTCAGCTTTTAAGAGGACATGTTAAAAAGCAGACAACCGAAAAAAGAAAACTGGGATTTATTCGCCTTTAGTCAGGAGATCAGCGGCAAACAGGATGCGTTCAGCTCCAAGTGTAGCTTGCATTTTTGCCCTTGTTTTTTCCCCCAGTTGCTTCATATTCCATTCATCCAGTTCGTTTTTTGCAAGCCATTGTGTCGGAGCTCTCCGTTCTCCCTGGCCCCCCCGTGCAGAATCGAGAAGCTGGAGAACGAGGTCAAGACGAGCCTGGAGAAGTTCGGGGAGATCACGGAGAAGTGGACGGTGGCCCGGGCGAAGGAGATCCCCCAGGACCTGCGGGACGCGCTGATGAGGCAGCAGCAGCTCTGCGCCCTCCTCATCGAGGACAAGAACAAGCTCATCAACGACCTGCAGGAGGTGAGGCCCCCCCCCCCCCCCCCCCGGCACGGCGGCCGTCCAATGAGAGAGCGCGGAACACTGGACCGACTCTCCAGTGGAACACTGCCGCCTTGTTTCAGCGAAAAGACGCTGCTTTTCATCCGTCTGCTCTGTGACGGCCATTCGCTTCAACGTCACTTCTGATTGGCAGCTCGCTAAGTGGTCTCGCTGCTGATTGGTTAAAATGTGTCCTCACGTCTGTTGAGAAAGAAATCCAAAAGGCAGATGCCAAATCCTCTTGGCAGTAGAGGACAGTCTACAAATTTGTTATGTTTTGAACAGCACAGGATTAATATCATAGAATTGTTTTGCTTTTGTTTTTCTTTTTCTTTGGTCTCAAGCACCGCCACAGATGATGTAGGCCAATCAGATGCTGAACTTATGACGTCATGTGTTAATGACATCCTAAGTTCAAGTGTTCTGGCCAAGGATAATATTGTGCCTCCTCATGAATAACGTTGTCATATAGCCCCAGAAACTCCCACTAACTCCTGTGGTTTAGGAAATGGAGCGGACAGCAGGAACACAGGAGCTGATCGTCTGGTTGGTTTTAAAAATCTGCGCCGCGAAGTTCTAAAAACGAGCGTTCGGGTGCCTCCACAGGAGCTGAAAACGTGCGACAATCTGTACGTGAAAGACCTGAAGAGACAGGGAGAGGATGTGGACCTCATGATCGACAGGATGGAGGAACAGATAAAGAACCTGATGAAGTCCTACAAGGAGGAATATGAGAAGATTGAGGTACGGCGTGCAGCGAGACATTATTGACAGCCGGCAGACATGCACACTGTCTTCATTGAACACACATGCTGGTAGCCCCAGATAAACTGTACTTGTTTGGATGGTGTGTCCAAATATTGGTGCACATTTTTGAAAGAGTAACTTTTTATGTTGTATTTATAAAGAAACATTTCTGCCACTCTTGGAGAAAAACTTGTCAAATCAGGGGGCATGTCTTTCATCTTGCCAATGTCGAGAAAGGCAAAATGACAGGATATTATTTGTTCTTTTATATCGCTCTCTCCCTCGTGGCTTGTTTGCATTGGCCGTTGTTACTGTGCCTAATGTCTGCTCGTAAGTCTCTCACTGACGAACTCTGAAAGGGGAATATTTGCCATTTTGTAAGACTGGAGCGTGTGGAATTTCTGAGTTGGGAATTTTGTTTCCCTTGCAGAATTCCTTCGAGAAGGAGCGCGCGGAGCTTCTGCACAGGAACCGCACGGAGTGGGAGCAGAAGATGAAGGAACGCCGGGACAAGGAGGTGCGGCTCTCCTCTGGGATTAGGGATTCGGACATTAGCGCTGCGATAAAAAATAAAAGTTTAATTTAAGCTTAAGTTTATTAAGCTTCACAAAATGAGGCATGCATCTGTATTGACTGTGGACCTGAAAATTAACTTTGTTCAGTATCATTATTTTATTTTATTTTATTTTTAAAGCGCTTTGCTGTCTCAATGGGATTGCTAATAATTTAAAGGTACTACGTTTGTGTCAGACAGCTGTAGACATGTGTCAGCGGTCCTCCCGTCCACTAGGTGGAGTACCTGATGCAGCGGATGAAGAAGGTGGAGGAGAGCGAGATGATGCTGAACAAGCTGAGGCTGGACGACGCAGAAGAGTGCAACGCCATCAAGACCAAACTGGACAACGAAGTGCAGGTGGGGGGTGGGGGGGGGGGGGTGGGGGGGGCAGGGCGGGTTTTCAGGGGGGGTTCCACTAGAGCAGGGGGTTTTCAGCCTTTTTTGAACTAGGAACCCCCCCCCCCCCTCGAAGGCTGGAAGGCATGTAAAGGCCCTCATCCTCCATCATGAGTTACAAACGGTTGCATTTCAAACAAAGTTTTAAATTTAGAAATATTTTCCCACGTCTGTATATATATAGTCACTGCATGCCAAGGCTGGCCTGCAGATCCCCTGCTGAGGGAACTCGGCCACTTCAGGGTGCAGTGACACGGGTGTCACAGGGAGTCATTCAAACTGCCCCCGGCCCAGCGTGTGACCCATGTCGGCTCGCTGCCCCCCCCGCCCCGCCCCCCCCAGGTCCTGCAGCAGCAGGTGCAGCAGATGAAGGCCACGTATCACCTGAACCAGGAGAAGCTGGAGTACAACCTGCACGTGCTGAAGAAGCGCGACGAGGAGAACACCATCACCAAGACCCAGCAGAAGAGGAAGATCACCAGGTGCTTCTGCTGACGAGATCGCCCTCTTCCCCCCCTATATGACCCACAGGGATACCAAGCTACTCAAGGGCAAAACACTGTCCTTCCAAAAAATCAGAGGAGTGTATTTACGGGAAAATGCAGTGTATTTTAGAATGGCTGCTGGGGCGCTCAATTAAGATAATAATTTATTGTCCTTTTTCCCCAAGGGAAATCTATCTTCGACACAGCCCTGGCACTGCCACACAAATACAACAAAAATAAAATAAAAAAAAACTATGCACAACACACAATACCCAATACACAATGCGCATCGACAACAACGCAATCAACAGCATACTTGTCAGCAGCCCATATCTGTGGACACTGTTCCCGTTGACCAGTTGAGTTGTTGGATTGCTGGGGGGCATGAATGAGTGCTTAGTGAGCTCGGGCTTGTAGCAGTAGTGCGGTAAGAGCGGGAAGGAATGTGATTGGCTGACTCTCGGAGCTCTCTCAGGCTGCAGGACACGCTGGGCAATCTGAAGGCGCGCTGTGCGAAGCAGGAGAAGCAGGCCCGCGAGGAGAAGCAGTCCATCACCGACGACTACAAGCGCATCGTGCAGGAGAACAAGCACCGCGAGAAGAAGATGAAGTGAGCGCAGCAGAGGAAGAGTGTGCCAGTACACACACACACACACACACACACACACATACACACACGCACATACAACATACATTCACACACATATACACATACAGACACACACGCACACACACACCCCACTCACACGCACACACACACACAACACTCGCATATGCATGTGTGTACATGCACACACAAACATACATACACACACACACACAGTTGTAAGCCCAGATTTTTAAGCACTCCACACTCTCTCCCTCCCTCTCTCTCTCTCTCTCCCTCCCTCCCCCTCTCCCCCCCCCCCCCCCTCCTCCCCCCCCCCCCCCCCCCCCCACCTCAGGCACTTCTCGGCGGTGGATGCGCGCAAGTTCGAGGAGATCTGGCTGATGAACGAGGCGGAGGTGAAGGCGCTGGTGGAGCGGGCCCTGGAGATGGACCGGCTGGTGCACGAGCAGTACCTGGGCCTGCCCTGGGAGAGGCCCTCCACCGCCTTCATGGAGCGCTCGGGCCCCGTGGTGCCCCAGCTGCACCCCTCCAGCCCCGCCGCCCCCGGCCTGCCCGCCGCCCACGCCTCCTCCTCTTCCTCCTCTTCCTCGGAGGAGGAGGCCGCCGCCGCCCGGCCCGACGGCGTCTCCGTGGCAGCGGTCAAGAGGATTCTGGAACTGCTGTGCGACGAGGCGGTAGGAGGACCGGCGGCGTTTGAGTTTCCGTGGCGATCGGGAACAGTTTTGCGGCTTTTTTTTCGCGGTTTTTTTAAATGTTCCACCGGCTGATGACAGTTGGTGCCTCGCCTACCTGTGGAGGCGCATGATAGAGTCACAGGTGTCCGCTGCACCTGCACATGGGCTCACTGTTTAGAGCGAACACCGCTCAGGTGCACACCTGTGGCCTGGCATTTAGAGCAGTCTTAAAGCAGTTCAGTTGAAAAGAACTTTAAATGTAAAATACTGCCTAAAGACAGCGTCTTGCAAGCGAATACCACCTGAATGGTTAGTAAATTCAGCTCAAACTGCCGTCGATTTTGTGCCGGCGTGTCGCCTCGGCAACAAAGAATTCATCGATTATGATGTCACGTGTAATTTAAGAGCCTGTTAAAACCGTGACTGGCTGCAAGTTCAGCATTCGTTCTGCACACAGAAAAAGTAACAGCCTTAACTTTTACTTAACAGAAAAAACTGTGACATATTGAAATGTGTCTGACTGCTTGGGGCACATTAATCCTTCGTTTCTCAGTTCGTTGTTTTTTTCTTTTTGTCTCCAAACAGGGTTTTCTGATTGATAGTAAGGTTGTGAAGCTCCTGGCTCCGTTGGACAAAGATGAGAAGAATCTTATGAAGCTTGACATTATCCTCTCGGTAAGTACCGAATCCATTAAGCCGGAAACACATATGCATACAGACCGGGTACAAGAACAGATTCATTCTCACGCTGTTGTGTTTACGCTCAGAGTTAACAAATTTTATCCTCTGCATGAATTATTCATAGTGTATAGGAATTTCTCAGTTTCAAGCTAACTTTGCATGCTTAAGTTCTGCCAAACTTTGAAAATGTACTTTTACCCTGGCATCTTTCTATGCGAAGAATAGTGTGTTCCTGAAATTAAAAAAATTAAAAATAACAATGCATAAATACACGTCACTCCCAAGTGGATGATGCAAAAAATGTGGCAGTTGGATTGAATGCTAATTCAAAAGCAGTGACCGAGGGCTTGATATTTTTCTGTCGAGTCCATTGGGATCGAGAGAGAAGAGGACATGTACAAGCTGGCGGAGTTCTTCAAGAAGTATGGACAGCAGCGGAAGAACCGCGAGGTAGGGACCAGCCAATCAGGTCTCACGGACTTGAGCGGCACTGTGGCACAAGTGTTCATCAGCAGTATTTTTCACAACTTACTATCATTTCTTAACTTTACATGTTGTATTTATTTTGTATCTCTCATTATCTTTTTTTTAACCCAGCCTAGTAATATTTTAAATTTAATCCCTAGACAGCTCTGGGTCAATGACATGTTCGAAATAACTTTTAACTTGTTAGTGGAAAAGTGGTTATTATGTAATTAGGTAACCCAGATGAGCTCTCAGAGAGGGTTCTGATTGGTTATTGTGCGTTGTGATGTCGTGACGGGTACTCAGACCACTCCAGAGGAGGAGGCGGAGCTTGAGGCAGAGGGCGCTATGGCAGAGGGCAGCCAGCAGGGGGAGTCTGCCTCCAGCGGCCACACCTGGGAGCTCATTCACCCCAACGACGTCCTGGGAGCACTGCGGGCATTTACTGCGGAACACTGCAAGCCCAGGTGAGTCTAGAATCATACTGAGAACCCAGGTGAGTCTACACGCATACTGCAAGCCCAGGTGAGTCTAGAGACTTATATGCTGCGTTTCCAGGGAGACCAAGCAGCAGTCCAAGATCCTGAGCCTGGACGACAGGGACGAGTCGGAGGACGGGATGTTCTGGGAGTCGGCCGCCAACATCATCCCCGAGGCCAAGCTGAAGCTGTGGGACACGCTGGAGACCGCGCTGGAGAAGTACCAGTGAGTACAGGAGACGGACGGATGGATGGATGGATGGATGGATGGATGGATGGATGGATAGTAGGTGGATGGATGGATGGATAGATGGATGGATGGATGGATAGTAGACGGATGGATGGAGGGATGGAGGGATGGATGGATGGATGGATAGTAGACGATGGATGAATGGATGATAATAGATGAATGGGTGGATGGATGGATGGATAACAGAAGGATGGACGCAGGGATTAAGGCCCCTTTCCTCGCTGACAGCGGGGTGCTGAACGAGAGGGCCCAGCTGCTGGAGGACACGCAGCACCTGAAGGTGCAGAACGAGGAAATGAGACAGCTGCTCCGCAAACACTGCAACTCCAAGGTGAGCGCCTCTCTCCATCTCTCCCTCCCTCCCTTTCTTTCTCTCTCTCTCCATCTCTCCCTCCCTCCCTTTCTTTCTCTCTCTCTCTCCATCTCTCTCTCTCTGTCTCTCTCTCCATCTCTCCCTCCCTCCCTTTCTTTCTCTCTCTCTCTCCATCTCTCTCACTGTCTCTCTTCATCTCTCCCTCCCTCTCGCTCCCTCTGCGTCTCTCCCTCCCCCTCTCACTCTCCCCCATTCTCTTTCTCTGCCTCTCTCATTCTCTCTCCCTCCCCCCCTCTCCCTCCCTCTCTCTCTCTCTTTATCTGGAGCTGTCTGCTGATTACCCAGCACTGTACCGCTGCAACATTACGTACTTTACCGTGTTCCACAATAACTTTCATGGCTGCATGGCTGACTGTGTTCCCCTGTCACATTTACCCATTTATTTGTGCTATATTGCATTTTTTCCTTGCACTGAAATGTAGCTATTTCTAATTTACGGTAGTAATTGATTTAATGACGTCTTCCTCTGACAGATCAACAGCGAATTACTGATCCCGCCGACGAAGATGATTCAGATTTCGCCCGAGTGACGTCATCACTGAGTGAACGCATGAAATTCCTACCAACGACTGCCGATTAAAAATGGAGGGAAAGAAGGCTTGTGTTCAACTTGTAATATTTCAAGTCTGTTTGAATCTCTGTTTTTCACAAACAAAAGTGACAAAAAATACAATAAATAGGAAAAATGATTGCTGAATCAATTTTGATAAGTTTATAGTACAAATATTTTCACTTTATTACAAATTCAAATACTCAGATCTTAAAGATTAGATTTTTTAAAAAGTGGATGGTTATACAGGTTGTTAGTGCTGCACTTTACAGCTTGTTATGAGGGTTTATAATCTTGGTCTCTTCCAGAATGTTCTATCCAGCCGGATAGATTCAGCTTGAAGGCTGTTAGTAGTACTTCATAATCTATAGTTAGAAAAGGCCACATTTTAGCCTATATATACACACCTCTTACCTTTGTATGTCAAGATTCTTGACCTGGGGTATCCATAACTGTCAATTAAAATAGTTCAAAAAGCGGAGTTAACGAACTGAGCTTGGCCAGTCAGCCAATGGCGTTGACGATCCTCTGACTGAGAGCCGCGGGCATTGAGTAGAGCAGCAGCAGCAGGAAGAGCAGGCCCAGCGACAGGAAGAGCAGCCCCAGACACTGGGACTTGTAGTTCCTCCAGACCAGAATGCAGAGGACCCGCAGGGGCCAGAGAAGCCAGGACATGCTGGTGTTGGGACGACTGGAGAGAGAGAGAGAGAGAGAAGTCCCCATGCTCGTTCACCTCTTTTTATTAGTTCTTCATGTTGTACAGACAAAAATATATATATCGCACACCCGTAGAACAAAGAATTATAAATACACTCTTTCTTTTAATCATATAAACAAGCAAGAATCGGTGCAAACGTGTATTTTTCTTTTGGATTCGTGAAGTTATTGTGTGTGTGTGTGTGTATGCGGGAGAGAGAGATAACACAAATCAACAGACCCCCAGTGGGGTTTAATACAAATCTTTACCAAGACTACAAATCAAGCAAAGGCAAACTCATAACACAGCAAAACAAGACATTGGATCATGAATAGTAAAGTTCATCTTTTTTTTGGTTCCTTGGGTTGTTTTATACAACCTCTAAACTAACTTATGTAGAATTGGACCCATAAACATGCTGGTTCGGCAGTCTTTCTGATACAACGTTGGTGATGGTTAGGAAACGCAGAACTGGGTTGTCTCTAAATGGCAAGATGTAAAGATCTATTTCAAACTATGGAAAAAAAATCTCCTTGTGCGTTTTCCTGTGCTTTCTTAGAAGGACATCCATCTTTGTGATGGTCCATGCTCGGTTGCTACCCAACCTTGTTACTGGAGGTCAACTGTCCAGATGGTTTTAATTTTAACCCTAATTTGGCACACGTCATTCTGATTAGCAGCTCAACGAGATCTCTCGCTGTTGAATGAGGTGTGCTTTGTTAGGGTTGGAGTGAGAACCTACAGGACGGTAGTTCTCCAGGAAGAGGGTTGGGCAGCCCTGGTCAAGCTGCTGAATGAGGTGTGCTTTGTAGATCTCCAGGAAGAGGACTGAATTCTAAATACACATACAGCGTGTGGAAGCCATGTTTTGTCATTGAAACAGGCAAGCCAACAAGCGGTCGCGTTGCTTTTGTTTTGCAAATACGTGGTACCTGCTGAGGTGCCTGTGGCCAGATTTAACTCTACTCAACCTGCGCTCAGACAGTGGATAAAGGGAATTAGCGTCCAAGCGCGCCTTTTTGTCAAGAGGAAGAGTGAAGAGGAAGGGCGAGGTCGGATCACCCCGTCTTTGGGAAGGCATGCGTCGACTTTGGTTAAGGACTGAAACGCCACATCTTTACAAGCCAAGTACAAATTCTGCCTCAACTGTAAGGTGGGGGGAATTCTAACCTACAGGTCACAGTAATACATGGTAAGAAGTTGCATTCAATAACCTGAACAATAACATCTGTTGTGCTGCTACCTTTTTGTTTATGTATTGTTACGGATGGTATCCATAATGTACATCTTGTTGCACTTCAGTCCAAAATGTCTACAGGTGATTTCCAAGATACCCAAAATGTTTTCATTTGCCAAAGGGGTTATTTAAAAAATAATTGGTTTTTCAAAACCTTCAAAAACCTATTTTCAACGTGCACATGTTAGCAAAATCGGCCTGGCTTCCCCCAATACAACTGTGCAATAGGCTGCCTTAGACACAGTAGAAATGATTATCCAAAGGAAGGTACACTGTTATGTTTTTGTGAAATGCTTAGGTTAATCAAAACCCAGTCTACAAACTTCCATCAGACATAGAGATCAAAGCAAAATAAATATACAAAATAAATAAAACAGAAAAACTTCAGTATTACTGAACACTACAATGTTCAAAGTATCCATGCAATATGAATTATTACCAACAAACTGCAGCATCAAACTTTAAAAAAAACAAAAAAAACAAACAAAAATAAATTAAAAGTTCACAGACGCCATAGAGAAGCAAGTCAAGCAAAGGCAATAGTGTCAGTGGTGGAATGTCGAAGCAATCGGTTGACTGGTCGAGTGGCGAGAGAGAAGGGGGTGGAGCTTGGGACGATGTCACTTCCTGGCAACCACTAGCCCTCCCTCACTCCCTCCTCACGCCCCCAGCAGTTTCTTCACCAGGTAGCCCGGCATGCTGTAGAGGAACAGGCCCACCATCACCAGCAGCAGCAGGGCCAGGATGATCTTAATGATCAGCCACTTGTACCGGTTGCAGATGAGGTATCGGATCGCTTTGAGCGGGCTGAGGAACCAGAGGAACGTGGTGTCGGGTCGGCTGTCGTGAGTCGGGCGGGGAGGAGGAGGGGGTGAGAGAGAGAGAGAGAGAGAGAGAGAGAGAGACAGAGGGATGGAGAGAGAGATAAGCAAGCGTTAGTGGTTAGTCAAGCAGCGGCTGACTGAAATTTGACGGCTGTTAACTGCCATAGATTTGAGGCCACCTCTCCCTCCCCCTTCAAAAACATTCCCCCCCCGCCAAAATAAGTGGTTAGTGAATTACATTACATGACATTAAGCAGATGCTCTTATCCAGAGTGGCTTGCAGTGCAAAAAAAACCTTAAGTGCATTCACTGGAAACTAGGAGCAGTTAGCACCAGACCTGGCTAACAGTATTCCCATATGAGCAGAGAGTATGAGTGCAGCATCACTAAAGCAACTACTGCAAGCTAACTCCGCTAACGAAAGAACCAAAGCGTAAATTCTGAATGTCTACAGATTACATCCGTAACAAACTAGAAAAGCACATGGCCATAAAAATGCCATAAGAAGATGTTATATGAAATAGGGGCGCCAGGGGGTGGGGGATTGGAGGGGAGACCGCTGTAAGGGTGAATGTGATGCTATTTGTACGGTTTTTTAATTTGCTTAGCACTGTAACTGCACTCATGTTTTTGACCAAGCAGGCCTTGAATCCTCAGTACCACCGTCTACCTCGCTAATGGAAGAACTACTGCATGCAGAATTTAATTTACGCTACTGGAAGTACTTAGAAAGAGCAAATATTCCCAGTCTCCCTCCACCACCTGCTATGGCACTAAACATCTTGCATGTCGACGTAAGAGCTTCCAGACTGATTCTCTCATATTGTTGGTAACCCTTCTCTTAAATGAACCAATAATTAAATCAGGATCGCGTTACAATTAGATGTTCCGAAGTCGGCTTCCTGAATGGTTCGTCCTTTCAGAGGTCTTTGGCCTTTGGCTAATTTTGATAGTATTTCAGTTTTTTATATATATGTTTTGCACCAGTGATAATAAAGACCTAGATTTTGTGAATGCGTAAATGTGTATTCTGATTTCATACTTAATTCAGTTCATTGCTCAGTCTGTAACTGTGAGTTTTATATCTGTGGTTCTATTTTCTTTGTACATGTTCCATTCTAATGTACCGTTCTACCCATAATACACTTTCTAACAAAGGACACAATGATGAAGTGTACTTTTGTTTATCATTCATTTTGGGGAATGGAGAAGCACTTCATTGTGGGAGGGGACAGATTCTGAAACAATGACAAACGGCTGTAAAATGAGATGTGGAATTGAATAAAAAAAAAAAAAAAACACACAAAAAAAGGACGTATGAAATAAACGTGAATCACTTTGTTCTTTTCCCAACCACTTCAACGACACCATTCAGACCGTGGACACAGGTGACCCAGTGGAATGATAAGTCCAGAGGTTCGAGTGACAGGTGGGAAAGAGACGGAGGGAGCGACAGGAGATGGAGGGAAGACAGAGGAGAGGAAGAAAAGGTGGAGAGAGGGATACCAGTTGGTTGGGCTTTTGTGTTGCTTTAGGCTCCCAGCAGCTTCTTGACCAGGTAGCCGGGAATGGAGTATAAGAACAGGCCCAGCAAGAGGAGGAGGAGGGCCGCGACTAGGATCTTCAGGATCAGCCAGCGGTAGTTGTGCCAAATGAAGTATCGGATGGACTTCAGGGGGTTCATGAACCAGATAAAGCTGGTGTCCGGGCGGCTTTCATCCAGAGGTTGAGGGGGAAGGGGGGGGAGGTCAAAGGTCACACAGGAAAGAAGGAAGGAAGGAAGGAAAAGGTGAGGGGAAATGAAGAAATGGCAAGGGGGAGAAACGAGGGGGGGAAAAACGAGTGGTGAGAGTTACAGCGTGAAAGGAAGAGTGAGGGCTTCAAAGTCATACTTTTACACACAGACACACTTTCACACACACACATGCACGCACACCTTTTTAACAGGGACTGGCTATGAGGACACCATAGAAACCCTGTCAATCAACTGCAGCGTTTTTGTCCCACAGTTCATCATAACCGTGTAATCAACCGCTTCAATGGCGCATCTCTGACAGACCAGCAGACCCTATGGTCCAGCCAAGGGCCAGTGTTTGGGGGTCCTTGGGGTACAGAATCTGCAGAATGACTAGGACCGGGTAAGACTTTACGGTATGGACTTCACGTGATGGGGGCAGGCTGCCGGAGGTAGACTTACTTTGGTTTCTCCAGGGGGTCTGGCTCGTTGCGACCCAGGCCCACAGGATTCTTCTCCGCCTCCTCTGCTGTCATGAGGTGAAGCTCCGCCTCCACTTTCCCCTGATAGGACGAGCGAGATCATGTGACCCCAAGCATCATGGATTACAGAATTCCGGACACTAATCACGTAAAGTGCACACGCAAACATGGCTACCGCTTGTTTTAAAACTCAAAGACCACTGAAAGGTTGATGTTAGTATGGTTGCTAAGAGAACATGATTTCCTATACATCTGAATAAAAAGTTCATTTTTAAAACTTTGGGAATTTTTTCAGCTTTTGGACATAAGCCTATATTCTTTTGTATTTTGCTATTTTGCCACTGGAACAGATTTTTAATCGTAAATATTTTTAAACACATTTGCATGCATTCATTTCACCATGGCTGCCATTAGAACATGATTTCCTATCCATCTGAATAAAAAAAGGTCATATTTAAATCTTTTGGAATTTTTTCAGCTTTTCGACATAAGCCTATAGTCTTTTGTATTTTGCTATTTTTCCACTGGAACAGATTTTTAATCATAAATATTTTTAAAAACATTTGCATGCATTAATTTCACCATGGTTACCACGAGAACAGGATTTCCTATCCATTTCAATAAAAAAGTTAATATTTAAAACTTTCGGAATTTTTTCAGCTTTTCGACATAAGCCTATATTCTTTTGTATTTTGATATTTTTCCACTGATACACATTTCCGATCATAAATATTTTTAAAAACATTTGCATGCATTCATTTCACCATGGCTGCCATTAGAACATGATTTCCTATTTATCTGAATAAAAAAAGTTCATATTTAAAACTTCTGTTTTTTTTCAGCTTTTCGACATAAGCCTATAGTCTTTTGTATTTTGCTATTTTTCCACTGGAACAGATTTTTAATCATAAATATTTTTAAAAACATTTGCATGCATTTATTTCACCATGGTTGCCATGAGAACATGATTTCCTATCCATCTGAATATAAAAAGTTAATGTTTAAAACTTTTGGAATTTTTTCAGCTTTTCGACATAAGCCTATAGTCTTTTGTATTTTGCTATTTTTCCACTGGAACAGATTTTTAATCATAAATATTTTTAAAAACATTTGCATGCATTTATTTCACCATGGTTGCCATGAGAACAGGATTTCCTCTCCGTCTGAATCCATCATCTGGACGGACCGTATTTCACGTGACTCCCATCCGGATGCAGTGTAGGTCATGTGACTCACCATCATGCGGATGCAGTGTAGGTCACGTGACTCACCATCATCCGGATGCAGTGTAGGTCACGTGACTCCCCATCATGCGGATGCAGCGTAGGTCACGTGACTCACCATCATGCGGGATGCAGTGTAGGTCACGTGACTCACCACCATGCGGATGCAGCGTAGGTCACGTGACTCACCACCATCCGGATGCAGTGTAGGTCACGTGACTCACCATCATCTGGATGTACCGTATTTCACGTGACTCCCATCCGGATGCAGTGTAGGTCACGTGACTCACCATCATGCGGATGCAGTGCAGGTCACGTGACTCACCATCATGCGGATGCAGCGCAGGTCACGTGACTCACCGTGAGCTCGAGCTCGTCGTTCTCGTCCCGCGCCACAAACGGCCACCAGCCCTTGACGCGCTTCTGCTTGAAGATGGAGACGGTGGGGAGCTCCAGCTCGCTCGCCACCATGGCGATGGAGCACTGCTTCGCCGTCTTCGCCCCCCGAGGGAACCGATTCAGGTCCAGCTCGATAGCGCCTGCGCGAAAAACGAAAAGTAAAGAAAAAAGAACCCCCGCAACCCCGTCAGAATCCTAAAAACACTACACTTTCAACACACATTAGACCTGGGTCAAACACTTTGTTTGAAAAACTTCACGAAATGCTCTCAACACCAGCCTAAATCCTGCAGATTACTGTCAAACAGTTTTAAGATGAAAAACCCATGACTAATTTCAGATATTTCATAATTTAATCCTTCCAAATGAAAGTCTTCCAAAGACCCAGTGATTCATTTTTTTCCCCTGTAGGGCACATGAGTCTCTGGTATTTATCTGAATAAATAATTAAAAGAATATATTATAATAAATAAAAGATATCTGTTTTATAATAAAACAAAAATACATATATATTAAATATTTAAGCTGCAACATGTTTTTGTCAACAAAGACACTTCATTAATATTTTTAGTATTATGTCAAAAATAAAATTCATACTTTTTTTTCTGCTGGGTCTCAAGAAAATACGACTACACATTTGGTTTGGTTGTCGTTGTCGTTGCCGGGGGGGGGGGGGGGGGGGGGAAATCACGTACCCAGGAAGTCGTCGGCCGAGAAGTGGTCGGCGTCCCACACTTGCAGGGTGAGGCGAGCGGGGATCTTGTACTCGGTCTCGTCCCAGGAGAACATGGACTCCTTCTTGGAGATGACGATCTTCTCCTCGGCCAGCAGGTAGTCGAAGGGGTAGACGAAACGCCAGTTGAAGTTCCCCTCCCCAGTGAGCGAATGGTAGTGGACGTCCGTGTCCTGCTTGTCCTCCTGCTGACCCTTCAGCCAACTGGGGTGAGGGAGGGGGGGGACACACCATCAAGACAAGATAGCCAATCAGAATCCTCCCCTTCAAGGAACGGGCTCTCATTGGCTTACAAAAGAGAGCCGTTAGAACACAGCTTTCTAATGTTTGTTGCGATTGGCTGAGGATGAAATGGCTTAAGCTGATTAGTTGAAACATGTCTCGTGTGTTCATGTAGCTTGAAATTGTTCTTGGTTCTTGTTCTTCATTAGAACAATATTATAATAAGAATATTGATAACTGATAGTTGCTGTGAGGCCCTAAATCACCAGTATATATCACCAGCATTTTAGGAGCCATTTAAGTAAATCTTCATGATGTTTTCATGTGTTTGGGCATTGAATTCAAACAAGTGATACTTGCCTGTTGGTTTAATACTTCCTCAGTAAACCAGTGATTTCAAAACCAATAACCTTGTGATTGTACTGAAAATGTTACTTTCTCTGATTCATAATTTAGAATTATGGACAGTGTTCAGATTTCATGCATCACTTGCTCACTGATTCAGTTCCTTTGATCATTTTAAAATGTGTTTGTGCATAATTAAATTCAGTTGATGAAGTCATATTTCAAAATCAAAATGCATATTTTATGTGACCGTCAATCACCAAATCAGGATTTAAAATTAAAATGTACTGTTCTATGAAGTAAAATCTGAATATCCCCAAATAAATTTCTAAATAGGGATAAAATACTGTCAGCCCGGGACATTTATAAAGAGATCAAGTTAGCTGGGTGGAGGTCAATAGGCAAAATGATAGGTTAACAGATTATTGTATTACGGGAAGGGAAGCGAAAAGACTACAACTCCCATACTGCACAAAGATTTGCCTCCTCACCTCATTCTAGTATGCTCTGTCACACAGTTTTAGTAAATGAAAAAGGGAGCTGTCCCAATAAATTAAGATGAAAAGTATATACTGGAATATATCTTAATACAATTTCAAAGCAAAGATCTCATTATTTACAGCTGATTGGGTGGCAGAGAGTCACATGTAAAATATCATGCGTATAAATTGAAAAAAAATTTCCACAAAGAAAAAAAAAATAAAAAATGCCAATATCAAATGCTGGACCAAACATAACAACACAATTTCCACAAAGAAAAAGAGAATGAGAAAAAAAAAATGTATATATATAAATGCAACATTAATTTATCAGCGCAAATGCAAGTTATTAACTAAATGGCATGATTCAGTAGCGGCAGCATTCCAAGCTGCTACAGGAAGAAAAATGCTCAATCAGTGCAAACCGGTCTGAAATGCTAAAGCTTCTTTCATTGACTTGGATGAGCAAGACTCTCCTTGATGGATGTGAATGGGAAATTGCATTTTCAGCACTCACAGAAAGGCTGCTAATCTTTTGGCAAGTCCAGATACCAGGTAAACGAAATATAATCCATTATTACAAATCTTATTATTCCTGATCCTTGGTCTCGGAGAGAGAAAAATGTATAAGCCATCATTCTATCCACATAGAATCGCCTTGGGCAATATCTTTTCAAACAAATGAATACGGATAGATACAATTGTTTGGGTTTTCTTTTTTTAGTTTTAGTTTTGCCTCATTTTTAAATTGTCAAACTAACATTTGCATTTGTATGAGTCGAACCAATGGCAGATATTGAGCCTATGAATCCAGGCTATTGTTATTGTCATTGACAAGAGCTGAAATGCAATTTTGGCGCAAAGTGAGGCAGATGAGGGTGGTAACGCGATGGCAGATGCCGGTATGGTGTGCTGATGGTTAGGTCAATGCCAGGCCAATCCATGAAAGTGCTCCAGAGATTTCATCACCAAGCAACAACGGCTTAACAACGTCGTTGTGAAACAACAATTTCACAGCTTTACATCTCGTTTTAACAGTATTACCAGAAAGGCTATCGATAATGAAATGTAAAGATGTTAGTGATGTGAAAATTACATTGTTAACATTTTTTATGTCAGGTATCTGTGAATTGGCTAATTGGGATGAAGTCGCAAGCCTTTGAAGGTGCAACATGAAAAATGAGAACGTTTGCTTCTTTTTTTTGGTTTGTGGAGGACACACAGTAAAATAAAATTTGGGAGGAAATATTTTCTTGAGAACCTCTCATTATAACAACAGTCTCAAGACTGTGAAATAAATAACTTGATTAATGTGATCTGGAGATGACACCACTTTCTGAGATTTCCGAGGTAGGCAACGGTTAAAACCATGACTTCATGTACTATGTTTTTCAACTTTATTGCATCCTTAATGTGGAATCTGGCCGACAAGGAGCCAAAATGTCCTCCATAATGTTTGGTACAGTAAATGTGTTTGTTTTGGTTGCTTCTGGAGCATAACTCATAACTCAACCATCAGGATTACAATTAAGTGAAATTTAAAGTGTCAGGCTGGGTCTATGATTAAATTTCATGTGTGTTATAACAATGATGTGCAAACCTTTCTTCCAACTTAGACTTTATGGGGTTTTTTTTAGCCAAGTTTGTCCAAATGTTGCATGCAGGCATTCATTAATGCTTTCATGCAGGATTTATGACATCCCAAATTCCAAATTGTTTTTTAACCCTTCCCCACCCCCCATTAGACAATGGAATGACTACATGACAATAAGGCCATACCAATTAAACCAAAATCCAATAAAACCAATTAACCAATTATACCAACATCCAAGTAAACAAATTAACCAGTTAAACTAAAGTTACCAACAGCCACAGTGCCACAACAGGCTTTATGCTGAAGTCTGTGCAAACAGAGAGAGTCTATTCCATCGAGCAGGTTCAAAAGCATTCCTAATCAAAGAAAATGCATTACATTAGGATGTCACATTTACTGTTCAGAACTGAATGTAACGGGTGTCCTCCCTGATTGGTTGAGCAGCGTTCCATCACCTAGGAAACATGCAACTGTGAACATCGACTCCACTCTAGAAAACATGTTCGGCAGCCCTGTAACACACAAAGTGTTTCTAGTTAGCGCTAAGCTACACAGTGCTTGTGAAACAACACGAAGCACAGAAAACTATGTACTCAAGAGTGAAGAAATGTCACCTACAGGAGGAAAAGCGAAGCATTACTCATGACTAATGCCCCTAGATTAATATTTCAACAGATCTAATTTATATACGTTGGTATAGAAATGGCTAAGTGGTACTGCTTGAGTTTAAGTGGTATGGCCTTGAATGCATTTCCTGTGCAAGGTGTTAGGAAGACCAAAGGAGGTTGGGGGAGGGGGGTGGGCAGAGTAAGGGGGGCGGGGGTAAATGGAGAAATGGGGTGTACAGGAATAATAAAATAAGGTTTGGATGTTGGTGTCATCACCACACAAACACTCTGTGGGTACCACCTTTTAAACAGAACCCAGTGAGGAGCTCCACCAATCACAAAGTATGTTGTTAACAACACTGACTGTGATTGGTGGATACTTAATCCCAA
This sequence comes from Anguilla anguilla, assembly GCF_013347855.1. Taxonomy (NCBI): domain Eukaryota; kingdom Metazoa; phylum Chordata; class Actinopteri; order Anguilliformes; family Anguillidae; genus Anguilla; species Anguilla anguilla. The sequence continues at coordinate 59,018,412 of NC_049206.1, read as the reverse complement.
GGTCCCAGCAGGATAAGGTGGCATCACTTTTGTCTTATACCTACTTTATTATCCCTGGTTGTGGAGGCTGTTAGGTGAGTGGGGGTTAGGGGTGTGTGTGTGCGTGTGTGTGTGTGTGTGTGTGTGTGTGTGTGTGTGTGTGTGTGTGTGTGTGTGTGTGTGGGTGTGGTGGGGTGGGGGAAGGATGTAAACGGGCCGTGCAAATGGAGTCATCATTACCCCCTGACATAGATGTCAGACATCTTCTCTCCTGTCATGAAAGCATCATCTTCAAGAACTACTTCATCAGTGTTCCAAATTATAACACGGAGCTCATAACTAGACAAGGGCACACCGACAGCAAAAAAGGGAGGAAGAACAGGGACGAAGAACACACACACACACACACACAAAACCGCACACACACAAACAGAAAAAAAAAAAAAAAAAAAAAAAACAAAAAAAAAAGATTAACACAGAAAAACCACACGCACACGCGTGGGCGCGTGCGTGCGCGCGTGTGCCTCCTGCCCGAGGAGTAGCGCGGGCGAGAGCGTACGCACACACACACACACACACACGCGCGCCCGTTACCTACCCCCGCACAAAAATGTCACTGGACTTTTCCCCAGTGAAGTAATCATCGTCCTCCAGAATTACTTCGTCTGTATTCCAAATTATCACCCTGAGCTCATATCTGGCAGCGAGAAGGGGGAGGGGAGGGGGGAGGGGGGGGGGGGGACATATGGTCAACCACGGACAACTCTGACCAAAAGGACCAAGAAAAAAACCAAGAAAAGAAAAAAGGCGGGAAAATTAAAACTCGCTACTACAAATGGTCTTCAGTTGGCTCTTCAAGAACATCCCTTCGTAAGTGCGACATAGCACCTCCATATCATGGTAATGGCTACTGTTTACGAATGAATTCTATGACTCTTATGTAGGATCTTTCCTCTTCCTTGCAAAAGGGCCTCTTTTAAGAACCCGTGTTTTCTGTTTTCCAGACGCACATATGACGCTACTCACATTGGGGCCAACTGTCTTTCTCACACGCAGAATAAAACATTGTGCACTTAATTCTGCTGCTGGATTGAGAAATAATAAGTAATCCAATAATCCAATCATGCCTAAAATGAACACGCTTTGCTTTCCCAAAGAACATTACACTCTAGTTAATAAACAAAGGGATGTTTTTTCTCTTGGAAGACTCACCAGTGAGAACCATGGGAAATTTGATGAAGAGAAAACTAAAGCAGACTTGAAACATGATCAGACTTAGAAGAACACTTAAAATGTGAAAGAACACGAACTGCACACTTTCCCACTTAGACAAAAATTGAATTAGAGACTAAATTAAATTCTGTACTGCACAGATAAAATTACATTGTTAATGAATGTCAGGGACAATTTATCAACAGTTACCTTTATATCAGCTACAATAAAAATGTTATTAAAAAACCCTGAAGCATTTCATTTCTTTCAACACATAAATATTTCACTTCTGCCATTTAAGTCACATTTTGCAGGCATTTCTGTTGAATGTATGAAACTATCACTACCATCATGGCTCTTACAAACATGAAATATACCGCCATATATTGTAAATACGTGGCCTTGATAAATATAAATATATTGTAAATATCACAATGTATTTTTTTAAAAAATATTTCAATATCTGAAAGAAGCAATAATTATATATATTCAATATGTATATGTGAGGCTATCCTGTCATACCGAAGCTGAAAGCACTTTTGTAAGTTGCTCTGGATAAGAGCTTCTTTAGTAAGTATATTTTAGATGAGTGCATTGCAGTGTATTCTCTTTCTGTGAGGATGGACTGCCCCATTTGCCCCACTGAGGGGTATTTTTGGGTGTTTAGTACTGCAGGGGTGTGGGGGGTGCCGGACCGACCTCTTTGGTTTTCGGGGGGAGATGTCGGTGGCTGGGCCAGGGGCAGGCATGTCCATAGGAAACATGTCCACCCACATCTCAATCCTGCCCTGCAGAGCCCACCCGAGAGGGAGGGAGAGGGTGAGAGAGAGAGAGAAAGAGAGGGAGAGGGAGACAGAGAGAGATAATTAGAAAAGAAAAAGTCATTTTAAAAAGTAAAAAAAGAAGTAAAATGTAGCTCTTTCTGTGAACAATGTGACAACCAGCAGGACGTTTCTGTAATCTTTATTAGGACATTATAATTTATTTTCCCAGGGTGACCAGCAGAGGGCGCCAGCGCGCTACCTGCTCGATGCCGGGCTTGTCCGGGTTGAGGAGGGGCCGGGTCTCCACGTGCTCGGTGATGAGCCTGCAGCCCACGCGGGGGACCTCCTCCCAGTGCCTCAGCACCGTCAGGGCCAGGTGCTCGTCCGTCTGCTTCTTCAGGCCTGTGGGGACAGGCGGTGCGTTGCCGCGGCGACAGAGACCTCAGCCGCGTGTTGAGAATGTTTGCGCGTAGAACACTGTACAGCTACTGTATCATCCTTTTATCTGTAACTTGTGTGTGTGTGTGTGCGTGTGAATCTGTGTGCATGTGTGTATCTGTGTGTGTGCGTGTGTGTGTGAATCTGTATGTGTGTGTGTGTTTGTGTGAGTACAGTATAAATAACTAAAGTAAGAAAGATGCAATGGGTCTTTAACCCATTCAAACTGCCACACCATTAAAAACCATTTTAAAAAGACTGATTCCAATCTTCCCAATAGACATCACATGCGGAGATTAAATTAAAAAAAAAAACTACTGTGAGTCATTTTGGCTGCCGCAGGAGAGAGACAGAGAGAGAGGAAGAGAGAGGAAGAGGGGGAGGACGCGGAAGCGTAGGCCCGGCCCTCGTCCCAAACGCACCGTTCTCGTCCTCGATCTCGGTGGGCCCCAGGAAGACGCGGTTGGCCACCTTGACGCGGCCCCCGGGGCCGTAGTGGGGCCCGTCCAGCTTGCCCTCCTTGCACAGCCTGGCCAGGATCTGCGTCGGCTTCATGGGGTCCCGCCACTGGTTGTAACCATGGCTACGGGAGAAAGGCGCACAGCAACAGATACGACTCGTGTTCCATTAGCCTGTTTTAGCCAAGCAGACATACGTAAATTCCAAGCTATCTGCAACGGCACCATTAACTCTGTCTCTACACTTTTAAAATTTCTGTACATATCAGTCCTGCTAGATGCCTAAATGTATTATTTTCAAATGCACATATTTGGCCTTTTGTCCAAAGTGACTTACGAGGTCATTTGCAAACACGACCATAAGCTAACAACGAGGGTAACTCCAAAGGTAACAGAACACCGCGCACAGAGAATCACTAACAAGAAACTAAACAAACATTACAGAATATAGTGCAAAGCTGAACGGAACTCAGCCGCTGCACAAGCGAATGAGAAGAGACACTAAGTGCACAAGCACTTGACAAAAAAAGGCACCTAGCACTTATCAATATTGCATTAAAATGGAGGGAGCAGAAACTAAACAGACGGATAAAGAACAAAGGTAATAAAGAAGGGAGAGAGCAGGTTTTTCGGCCCATTTCCATGCTGTTTACACGACGTCAGCGCTATTGACGCGATTTCTTATCGAGACCGAAGCCGGCACTGAGCGTGTGCGGTCGCCAGCGGGCGATTGGCTCTCATTAGGAGGGCAGGCAGGCGATTGGCTCTCGTTAGGAGGGCAGGTGGGCGATTGGCTCTCATTAGGAGGGTAGGCGGGTGATTGGCTCTCGTTAGGAGGGCAGGCGGGCGATTGGCTCTCGTTAGGAGGGCCAGCAGGTGATTGGCTCTCATTAGGAGGGCAGGCAGGCGATTGGCTCTCGTTAGGAGGGCAGGCGGGCGATTGGCTCTCACACAGCGTAGTGGGAGGAGATCCCGCAGGTGGCCCGGTGCTTGCTGTAGTAGCGGTTCTCCAGGTCGATCTTGGTCTCGCCGATGAGGTCATCGGTGCCCACCAGATCCCAGTCGTACACGGACACGGTGAGCATGGACTCCATCGGGAAGGTGGCCTCGATGTCGAAGGACCTGAAACGCAGAGAGGAAGAGGAGGAGGAGGAGGAGGTGAAAGAGAGGATTAAAGAGAAAATGTATTAAATTATTTATTTCCTGAGCAGATGCCCTTATGCTGAGCGACTGACAGACAGATCTGTCACCCCCCCCCCCCCCCCCCATCACGGAAATCATTCTCAGATCCACAAATGGGTATCAAAGATTCTATAAAAGTCTCCGCTTCAAACTCTTTAACATCAAGGGTTTCATTGCTCGGTTTAAAATTTCGCATTTTCTAAGAGGTCTTGTATAAACAAAGAAACATTTATACCATTCTAAATGTGAGATTCACTCAGATAAAACCGCATTTTATATTAGCACTTTGGGAGTAATCAGGGCAAATGAACACCCCAGTTGTTTCCACATTAGAATCCTCTGTGTGGGCGGCGATCCTCAATAGAAACTCCATTACAGGGGCTGTAGAAAAGAGTATCACACTGCCTGGTAAATGATCCGTAGCGCAGAAAGCCTGAGCTTACAGAAAAACAGGATTCTGCTTTCTGAGCGCAGGCTGGCTCTATTCTCCAGGTTACCATCGTGGCCAGGGCCTTCGTATGGAAAAAATGTTAGTCTTTTTTTTTAAACTCAGTGACAAATATGACATGTTTGGCCTTCTTCAAAGGAAAAGAACAAAGGTGTTAATCGGGGAAGAACGCTGTAAGAATTTTTTTTCCTCCCGCAAATATATTATGGGCACTTCTCTTCAGAGTATCAGAATGTACAGCATAAGGATAAATGATAAAAGCGTTAATTGGGCCTGAGATCTGCACGAAAAAAAAAAAAAGACACTTCACACATTTTTTCCCCTCCTATCTTAACTGAGAAAAGATACTTCACACCTCCTCAAACACCCTGACGTGCGTTTCAGCGACCACTAGGAGCTGTAGAGGGCAGGGCAGTCCCTGGGAAGTTATCTCTGAAAGTTCATTATCTCTGAACGGCAGGGGACGAGAGCTTGGCGTTGCTGTGAATTTCCCTCTGGCTGTGAGCGTTACAGCGCCACCTAGCTTCACCCGAAATCACCGCACGTGACATCAATTTTCACGCTCCTCCAACAGTAGCGAGTTAATAGTCAATTCGTGCGTGTGCACGTTGTCACTTTGATACTGCAATTACTCGCCGTCTCTTTCCGTGAGTACATATTATTTTTTCCCCCCTTCATACCAACCCGGCAGTTTTAATTAGTTTTCGTCACACAGCAAGCATAACAAGAGAAACAGAACAGCAGTTCTCTCTAATGTAATTTTCCTCTGCATTCCCTACATTAAAAAAATTAATTATTATTTAGTAATTATTAGTGTAGTACAGCAGCACACTGCAGGATAATACAGTTAACGCAAAGTTATTTAATTTTTGTGGTGATGACAATGTGTCAGCATTCCCATGGTTACCACAACAGAAGTGTTAGTGGAGCCACTGAACCTGTCCGGAACTTTTCTCTGCGTAACAGCCAATATCCCCACACTGACTGCTGCACTGCAAAAGAAGACTGCCTTAACGAGTGTTTTAGGGTTGTAACTAGGCTTAAAGTCTTATTTCTTTCTCTCAAATAGAAAAGAGTGACTTATTTTAAGTTACTTTGCATGTGACAAGTGAACATTTCTTACCCCATTGGCAAATCTTGAAATGAGTCAGACTGTCTCACCTCATTTGCAATATAAGAGTAATAGAAATAAGATTTTAAGTCTAAATACCTGTATAAGACTAAAATGGTTGTTAAAAATTGACTTATTTTTTGCTTTTTGCAGTGAGCTGAAATAACAGTATCACAGATAATCAGCTAAAATCCAGGAGGTGTGGTAAACCGGACAGAAGACGGACCAGAGGCGTCTTGAGAAACTCACTTCCCAAAGACAGGATTGAGCTGCTTGGAGATGTAGTTTTCCTTGTCCTTGATCTCGGACTTGCCCAGTTTGATGCAGATGTAAGGATCAGCCTTCCCGTTGATGTCAGCTGGGTGCAGATCCGTCGCCTAGTCAAGAGATACAGACGTATGAGTGTGTGTGTGTGTGTGCGTGTGTGTGTGTGTGTGTGTGTGTTTGTGTGTGCGTGTGTGTGTGTCTCTGTGTGTGTGAGCGGTACGTACCCTGACGACATACACGCGGACCAGGACGTTGATAGGGTCGTTGTGCGGAATGCCCTGGAACATGCCCATGTTGGGGTCGAACCCCGCCTCCCGGGAGATCTCCTCCGAAAGGGGGAGCTTGTACATGCACAGCGACCCCTGCAGGACGGGAGGCCCCCAACACGGGGGTACAGTCAGCGCTGACTCCCAATTGATCAATTAAGTGCTGAGCAACAACAAAAACCAGCAGGCCCACCAAGACCAGGAATGAAGATCACTGCCATATCAAATACTGAGATGACGAAATAAATCAAAACAAGCAAGTCGAAGCGAATAAGACAGAAAGTAATTAAAAAATCTGTGTAAGAGCTGGGTGGAAAAAATTTACAAACACAATCATGTACAATACAGCAGACATGCTGGATATTTACTGAAATAAGGCAGCCACAGGAACTGTCTCAAGTTTTCCTAATGGCAATGCCCCATCTGGGAATCAAACCTGCAACCTCTTAGTTCCAATCCCAGCTTTCTTAATACGATAGTACAGTGCTTATTGCTTGGGGATCAAAACCTCCACCCTCACTGTTTGCACTGGGGGAGAGAGCTCTGTTGCGCTACAGATGGTGGTTCCCAGCTTAGGTGAACATAGCAAGCTAGCTCTGACTGCAGTGGAGTGACATCACCTTCTGCAGTGAATGATCATGGGGGCTCAGTCATATTACAAAACTTCACAGCCCACCAACCTCCCCGACCCCCCCCCCCCCCCCCCCCCCCCGTCTCCAACCCGTTACACAATGTCATCAACAAACAATATACCTCTGGATATTGGCAAATACAATGATGGATGGGCTCGGCTGAAGTATCTTATAATATCTGGTCAGAATGTACATGGGAATATGTTTTTTTTTTTTGTTTTTTTTAAACTTGGGACGTGTCCCAGAATATGTCCAAGAAACATTTTGGCCTGCAGAACTGCACAACTGTCTTGCTGTCATTTTGAAAAAAAAAAGAAAAGAAGAATCTTTCCACAACCAAACCAAAAGGTCTCTTGTGTACAACAAAATGTTCTATTTATTCGTTTTGTCTATCAGGGACAATTCGGTTAACATTGTTTCAGCTTAAAAAAGCAGCAACAGACACACTACATCTAGGGCTTCTAGACAGAGCTTATTAGGAACCCCTGTCCCCAAGGATAATAAACAGGCAGTTTGTGCGTTCTATAATCATGTGATACTATCAAAGCTGTGAGCTACCTGTGCACTTGTGCCAATGGTAATACCCTCACCGTCAATAATGAATCCTAGATAATCTGCTCCACATACACGCTGATTTATTACTGTACTTCAGTTCACGAAGGACTGGGAAAATATCCATGTTGTTAATTCAACAGCATTATTTAATATCTAATATCTAATTATCTAATAACGTGGTAGTGCGCACAGTCCTAAAACCTGACGTGGTAATACACATCGGGTGTCCAGCAAGATGGACACCCGGCCAGGAATTCGGGACCCCCGATTGTGAAACTTGGCCGCCGCACGCCCCACCCCGCCCTGCCCCGCCCTGGCCTGCCCCGCCCTCTCCGCCCGCCCCCACCCCGCCCCGCCCCGCGCACCTTGTACCGGCCGACGATCCGGTCGTCGTCCGCCACGCTCTGGTCGTCGTCGTCCCCGGCCTTCCCGCGGAACAGGCTGAAGGTGTGCAGCCAGTCCTCGAAGTTCCCATACTCCTGCTCCAGCTCTTTGTTGTACACCTGCGCACCAACGAGGGGGGAGGAAACAGGGGGAGAAACAATTAGAAAAAAAAGACTGCAAGAAGAAAGACAGAGTGAGAGACAGAGGGAGAGAAAAATAGGGTGGGAGGAGAGAAAGAGAGAGAGAGAGAGAAAGAGGGTGGGGTTAGAGAGAGAGAGAAAGACAAATGGGGAGAGAGAAAGAATGAATCTGAATTTGAAAGAGGGGGGGGAGAGAGAGAGAGGACGAAGGAGAGAGAGAGAGAAAGGGAGAGAGGAGGAGAGAGAGACAGGGAAAGAGAAGAAGAGAGAGAGGAGAGAGATGGAGACAGAGAGGGAGAGAGAGAGAGAGAGAGAGAGAGAGAGAAGGAATTAATTTGAATTTGAAAGAGGGTGGGGAAAGAAAGGGAGAGTGAGAGAGGGTGAGAAAGACAAAGAGAGAGAGAGACGGTTAAAGGTGTGTGAAAGCACAGACGCACCAGCAGCTCGTCCACTCGGGGCTTGTTCTGCTTCTTCTCCGCGGCGTCGGCAGCCTGACCCTTCTTCCTGTCCTTCCAGCCCCGGGCCTTGTCCCGGGCCTTCTCCTTCCCCTTAGAGCCTTTCATTGGAGAGTCATCAGCTTTCATCTCTGAGTCGGGGGGCGGGAGGAGGGGGGGGTCGTGTGGGGGAGGTAGGGAGGGGTAGGGGTGAGGGGAGGGGGTCGGAAGGTGGGGGACACAAAACCCACTCCAGACATGAATTCCACATGAAAGTTGCCGGTTGAAGATCTCAACCCCCCGGGCCATCAGCGGAACCAGCAGAGGCCTTCAGAGAACATGTCAGTCATGCGGTCGCCCCGGACGACCGGTCTCCCAGACGACCGACGGATTCCAACGAAGGAGCAGGACAAGCATGGATACATCATGCGAAAGATAAGCTCACACAGGCTTAATACGATTTTAATATTTACAAAAAATGTTTATCATTATGATGAGGTTAGAGGATTACTGTTTTATAAAGCTTTTTATATGCTTTTCTCCTTTCTCCATGGCAAACACAGCAGAAACTCATTAACCAGGTCGAAATTAATTTAAATAGTATGGTTTCGATAGTCTATAAAAATGTAGAAAGAAATTGTTTTGTTTTGGGTGGAACGGCTGACTTTCATGCCAATACGGAACAGATAGGACCGCGGTATGGAAGTTTGTGAGTGAATTCATGTCTTCATGTCTTCATGTACTCATAAGTGAGAGGGACTGAAAGAGGAGGTGGTGGATGTGCACGTGCTCAGTAGCAGCTTCGTACAGTGAGGTGGGGCACACTCACAGATACACATTAGCCAAAGACAAAGACATCGCTTGATGGGGTGGGGTTGCTGGGGGGGGGGGGGGGGGGGGTAGTGGGGTTACCTGTGCTCTCTGCCGCGATCTCTAGATCCTCCTTCTCCTCGGCTTCCACCTGAGCTGCTTCCTGTGCCCGGAGCATCTTGGGAAAAAAAACAGATGCGCATGTTCAGGACCATTAACGCCTCTTTGATAAGGAATGAACGCAGCCAAGAAGCAACGTTATTTAGATATACACGTCTGAAGTATAAATACTGCTGGTTTGATTTAGGTTACAGGTAATAATAAACAAAACAATAAAACAATTTGTTATAGCACTTTTTCATAGGGTAAAGCAAAAAAAAAAAAAGCAGGAAGTGTTCCACAGAGATCATAAAACAAAGATAAAATAAGAAAAAGGCAAGATACAAAATGGTATTCAGGGCTAGGAGACCAGAGCGATACACTAGGAATAAAAAACTGCAATGTGGACCCCCTGGAGGATACGGAACACGTCTGTGAGGACGATCGACATCCCTCACCTCCATCAGGGTCTCGATGGAGGCGAAGTATTTGGACCACCAGTCCAGCGTGCTCTCGTCCTGCTCCTCCTCCTCCACCTCCTCGCCCTTCTTTTTCTTCTTCTTCTTCTTTTCTTTCTCTTCTTCATTCTGCGACGAGGAGGAGATTTCGGATTTCAGTTCGGTAATTTAAAAACGCGCGTGTGGCATTTTCGTAACCTTCTCACGGGGCCTAAGCTGCTGATTTTTGTTTTTGATCTTTTATCAACGATGTGAATAAACAGAATGTGGCGTATATTTAAAAATAACTTGCACTTGCTGGTTTGATGCTGGGACTTACCACATCGATTTTAACAACAGCATCAGAAGTCTAGGAAGGAGGGATCACACAGAACAAAAATAAAAATAAAACACCAAATGAAATAAAACAAAAACAACAAGAACAACACATTTACACAACAAAGGAAACTAGGTAAGACAACACAATTCTAGGAAGTAAACCACCTGTTTTATTCTCACGTCGCTCAAAATGAGCTCACAAGACTCAGGAAATGACAGTGACATCATCCAGTGACATCACCCACTGACAACATCCAGTGATGACGTCATCAGATGCTGCCAGCTAGCTCTCAAGCAGCAGCACACATTTTGTAAATATCCCACACACACACACATCATAAATCATAACAAGTTGCAGGTTTTGACAGAAATTGGCACAATCCACAGGCTTACAGCGTCCATCTTGACCACGGTCTCCATCTTCTTGATGGGGGCGTCCGGCTCCATGTTGACCACTATGTCCCCTGTGGGGGCAGAGAGGGTGCGAGAGTGGGACGTCCCATTGGCGAGCACCATGCAGCTGTTCAGCAGTCTGGCTGGAGGTCGGGAGCACGGATACGGGACGGACAGACGGACGGACAGGACGGGACGGGACAGACGTTGGGAGAGGACAGTCCAGCATGGGGAAAGGAGGGGAAGGGGGTAGGAGAAGACAGAGAGAGGACAGACAGAGTGAAAGACTGAAGGAGGCAGTAGGAAATTCAGAAACTTCAGGTAAACTTTCAGAGGAAGACGAAGTCAGCGCTAGAGTCGAGACTAAATGCAGACTAACAGCGATCTTCATTCCTGGTCCTGGAGGGCCGCAGGGTCTGCTGGTTTTTCGTTGTTAATCCGCACTTAATTGATCAATTAAAGCAGTCGATTACACAGTTAACTCACCTCACCTGGTTTTCTTGGGTCTGAACTGGTTGCTGATATTAAGGCAAGAACAAAAACCAACAGACCCTGCGGACCACCAGGACCAGGAATAATGAGCACTGACATACGGCATCATTTTTCAAACCCATACTCTTTAAACTTTAGCCGCACTGAGGTCACCAGTTTGATTGGCTTGATTGACGCAGGCTTCCTTGCTTGTGCTGCTGTGTAGTCTGTAGGACTAGTGTAGTTATGAAATGTAAAACTTGGGAGCTTGATGCCCCAAAACTACATTTCCTCCAGATGATCCTCCAGCCTAATTCTTCTAACCCCAAAAATTGAGGACACCCTCCCAAAAACACAGCTCGGCCAATTGTACCCCCCAGAAAAACAGAACCTGTGCAGTAAGCAGGCTTTTACACTCTTTTTGAGCTTTTAAACGACCCGATTAAACTTCTCAGCTTCACTGCTTTATCTCTCTATCTCCGGTCGATTCGGTTTGGTGATTAAAACAGGCCAGAGGGATTTGGTGAGAGGCCAGGAGCTTAATCCAGCGAGATAAGGACCCTCTGGAACACGGTTTATGGATCCCCGGTATCAGCCTGACATCTCTTCACTTCAGACAGATATTCATTGAAAACCAGCGAGCATATTAAGGGAGTTTCACAAGTTATAGATGCCCGAGGACAGATTCTCAGGGGATCGATTTACCTGTCTGAGGACGGATATTCAGGTGACAGATTTACCTGCTTGAGGACAGATTTTCAGGTGACAGATTTACCTGCTTGAGGACAGATATTCAGGTGACAGATTTACCTGTCAGAGGACAGATTTTCAGGTGATAGATTTACCCGTGTGAGCATAGATTTTCAGGTGATAGATCTAACTGAGTGAGGACAGATTCTCAGGTGAGAGAGGTATCTGCCTGAGGGGGGACGTTAAGGTGAGATTTACCTGTAGAGGCCCAGTTGTTGGTGCTCTTGTCAGGTGGGGTGTAGATGAACTTTCGGAGGGTGGTGACGGCGTGGGACCCCACCAGCGTGTAGCGCCCAAACGCCCGGCAGTCCACCACACGAATGTTGAGGGGAGGATGCAGAAGCTCATTCTCCGGTAGGTCCTGTAGGGGGCGCCACATCGACAATTAACACAATGTAACATACCCAGGAAGTCTCTAATTCTGGGATGGTCATACAAAGAGATGGCCGAATTTCACCTGCAATTTCGCCCCCTGTGGTAGCACAAGGTATAATGCTGGGGAGGGACAAATTCATTGGATCACCAAGAAGGTGAGAAGCCTGTTAGACTGAGGGATGCTGGGAAAGTTGACTGCCGACACAACCGGTGAAGTCACAAAGTATGGTTACGGTGAACGTGTTATAAAAGTGCCGTTAAAAAAACTGTTGCCTGGCAACGCAGCCAGCTTTGAGAGAGCTGGTTCTTTAGCATTGTGTCCAGTAAATTGAAGCCCGTCCGTTACACTGAGCACACTCACCACCTCGAACCACTTGACCAAAGTGCTGAAATTGGGGTTCTTCTTGTAGTTCTGAATGAGCGCGGACTGCACCCCCTTGCCGGCGCACTCGATGTCCACCCGCGGCCGGTCCACCTGGGCCAGGTTAACCCGCTTCAGGTCCCGCAGGCCCCAGAACAGCACCTGGAGCACAGGTGAGACCCGTCAGACGGCCCAGGACAGGGAGGAGAGGCACCAGGTTTGAGGGGTGCACACAGTTCATCGAAGGACGGGGGTCCAGGAAGTACTCAACATTACGAGATATGTCTGAGAGAGGGGTCCTACCTCGATCCGGTACCGGCTCAGGACGGGTCGAATTCCGAGCGGGACGGGTAGGATGGGCCCTCGGTCCGAATCAGTCGGGCCGTCGATGGGGGGCAGGTCCGCCTTTCCGGCCAGGCCCACCTGGAAGCAGCGTTTCTCAGTCACCTTGTCCCCAAACTCCCACATTCCCCAAACTTACGGAGTTACATTTATGTCTTTGGGTTAGGGTTAGGATTACGTTTTTGTGAGTTGAAGGTTTCAGAAACTTCACCACGCAACCAAAATTTCAACACAAAAGAGTTTTTGCTATTAATAAATTGTCTTTTGTTTGCATAATAAAAGTACACAAAAGTAACTCCAGTGCAAACTGGATGCAGACATGCTCGGTTGGGCTGGGAATTGGTGACGAGTCAGTGAGCGACAGCTTTCAAATAGCAGTGAGGGTTGAGGAGGGAGTGGATTCAGGAATCCATAAATGGGTGGAGCTACAGCAATGTATGCTGTCAATCTTGCTGGCAAGACTTTTTGTAAACCAACCAAAAGACTGCAGTAGCACCAAAAACTTGTGAGGATGGCTCCACCCATTTCGGGGGTCATGAAGCCTCACTCTTACTTACTGTTAACGGCGGTCCGAATATATCCGCCAAAAGGAAAGTCAGACGTGCGGATTAGAGAACGGGAGGGAGACGGCGACAAAATGAACGCGTGTGAGAGAGGGAGAGAGAAAGAAAGAGGGGGAAATAAAAGAAGAGGGGAAGTGTGGAAAAGGGCACACCTTTATCTGCGGCACGGCAAAGTCATTGACTGCCAGCAAGGCCCTGCGAATCTCCTCCTCGCTGTAAGGAATCTGACCAGCGGGGGTGAGGGAAGAGGGGATGGGACAGGAGAGGGGGAGAGAGCCAGGAGAAAAGAGCGAGAGAGGACAGAGACAGAGATACAGAGAGAGAGACAGAAAGAGGGAGAGGGAGACAGAGAGAGAGACAAAGAGACACAGAGAAAGAGTGAGAGAAAAAGAGAGATGGAAAGAGGGTGAGGGAGACAGAGAGAGGGGGACAGAAGAAAAGAGTGAGAGAGGACAGAGATAGAGAGAGATAGGAATCATGGAAGACACTCAAGAGAGCTCGAAGTAGAGCGGACATTTAGAAGACCCCCCTCTTGCCACCCGTCCCAACCGCACACCGACCCAGATGGGAGTGTGAAGATGTGGTTACTGAATCAGAGAACACACGGTAAAGTCTGTACAGGATGGCTCAGCTGTTTTTAAAGTACCCTCTTCAGCTCTGTGCAGTTTGTTTCTTTAACTCTCTCAGAAGAGAAATCAGAATGATAAAACGGCTCATTTAAAATGCAGGGGGGAAAAAACAACAAAAGAAATATTCAGTTTCAATTTACATAAATCAGGAAGTGGCCCAGTACCTGAGAGACTGCCTTCACTGTGTGGCTTTTGTGTGTGTGTGTGTGTGTGTGTGTGTGAAAAAGTGTGTGCATGTGTGTGTGTGTGTGTGTGTGTGTGTGTGTGTGTATGTGTGTAAATATATATAACAGAATATGCGAGTGTAAAAAGAATGCATCCACGCGTGCGTAAGTGTGTGCGTATGCGTGCAACACGTGTTTGTGAGCAGCGCTAAACGTCCCATGATGGTCTCTGGCTCACCTGCAGCAGTTCGAAGGCGGCCAGCAGGTCGCCGGCCGTGCAGTTCCCGCGGTAGATCTGGTAGTACTCCAGCTGCGGCGGGAAGCGGGGGGGGCCGTAGTGCTCGTCCGCCATCTTGGTGACGGGCTTGGCGAAGGTTCTGCCGATATACTCCGCCTTGCCCTACGAAAAAAAATTGCATGAAGTCTTGGTTAGACCGAGGGAAATGAGAAGAAAGTCAAGGAGAGTCACAGATTTCAGACCAAAATGTAAAAAAAAAAAAACCCAAAAAAAAAAACCACACACACAGAAAGAAGAAGACGGAAGGAAAGCCTTTGGTGTGGATCACTGTGTTGATCTGCCGATAGACTGTTGAGGTTGTGTATTGTGCCTTCTTGGCACACAGAACTATGTTCTTTTGCAGTTATAAATGTGGGGGTGGCATTCATTAAATTAAAAGAACATTGGAATTTTAAAAAGAGTGCCCATTAGCACCTGAAGTCGGTGAAATTTCAGTTAGAGGTGTGTGTGTTATCCATTCTGAGATATTTGTGCCGCCCACTCATTTTGTAATATGCATTAAATTGTTTTAAAATACAGATTAAAACAGTAAAACACTGACTGACACTAACACAGCCTAATTAATACCAAAGGAATGTACATGGTCTACATTAATACATGATTTTTGTTGAATGATGGAGAAATGAGCATATTTCATTAATTCCATAAAGCAATAAAACAGCAGAACATGGAAGGAACAAAGGAAAGACATGGTATGCTTTAATAATAAAGCATCTTAAGATTTATACGGTTTTAAAACATCACGGACATCCAAGTCCGTCACAGACAAGCGATGCAGACAGACACGGATAACCACTGTACCACAGGAGCTACAGCATGTCAAGGCCAGGCGTGGATGTTTTTCATTCAGATCATTGATAAACATTTGTGAAACCATTTTTCAGAGCCTTTATATTTCATAGAAATATGTTTTACATTGATTGCATGCAATACAATTATTATGCTAGTCTGCTTCTTGGTTTCCAAAAATAAAACCCTGCAGTGCTTGGTAGTGATTTAAAAGCAATAAATGGCTTGCTACATGCCACAGTTTTGTATTATAGCATTAATAGAATCGCCTTTACGACATTAGCGAACTCTTTCACAATTTAAAAGCAGCTTCATTTGCGGTCATTATTGCACTACCCATAGAATAAATAATACCATTTACAGCACTTGTACTGAAACTTGTTTAGTGCCAGGTTTTGCACATCTTTCTAAACAACTGTGCTTAATTTTAAAACTAAACTCAACTTAAGTTTGTAATTCAGTCAAATCTACTGAAATTTAATTGAAATGAAGCTGACAAGAGAAGCTCAGAGATGGTTCACACAAATGTTTTTTTTAAATGTTTTATTTCTGTTGCAGCAGGTCTGTTGCTCTATCAGCAAGTGGTTCATGGGGTGTCAAGCATCTTGGCAACCTACCAATCAAATCACCAAAACATGGCGCAACTGAGAGAATGCAAGAGGGATGTCCTGAGATTGGAAAGGGAGCTCGCCTCCCCACAGAGTCACTGGGTTTAACCCTTCAAGGCGTGAGATCACAAAAATAGGTGATTAAAACATTTTAAATTAACATTCTAATGCTGATGTCACAATCACTACTGGCAATGGAACGTTCTTAACTGAACACTCTAATGCTGATGTCACAATCACTACTGGTAAAAGAATGTTCTAAACTGAAAACACTAATGCTGATGTCACAATCACTACTGGTAACTGAAAATAAATTCTATAGAACCGAGTTAGAATTTTGAAAAAAATGTTCCAAAAAGGTCGTAAGTAAGCCGCCACACGCAGCAATCGTCCCCTTAATTGGTTGCCAGCGTCAGAGTGTGTTATCACGAACCGCAGTGTGCGCGTGCGGGTCTCTGACAGACGCATCGCCGCATTAGTGCGATTACACCGCGCTTCCCCGACGAGAGGAAACCGGGAAGCGGCACCTCCCCCGCTCGCTCACGGATCCGGGGGCCTGAGAGGAAAACCTGTCAATCACCGGAGGAGGAGAGCGCGGTGTTGCTCAGGCGATGGCGTGAGATCGCATCGCCCGCGGCGACAGGCGGCCTTGAAGTCGTGAAGCCTGGGCTAGGCGGGTGACGCGGCTTTCTGGCGAATTTCAGACGACAGAGAACTCGAACCTCAGCTCCACTGGTCACACTGACAGTGAAACGTGAGGCAAAAATAAATAAATAATATATATTGTTTTATATTCTTCTTTTTTTGTGCCACTAATGAGGACCTGAAACTCAGAGCTGGTGGCACAAACTCACTCCAATCAGGTGATTGGCAGGTGCGTGACAAGCCAATCAGAGCTCATTAAACATGAATGCCATTGTTGCAGGCAAACGTTTGTAAAAAAAAAAAAAAAAAAAAAAAAAAAAAGAGAGCATTCCATCGTTACCAGGGACCATTAACAACTGGGGAACTCCACCCAATTTATCTGATTGATTTACTTACAAACATTCACTTTTGTTATGTAGCAGCAGAACTTACAACAAAAGTTGCATATACTCTGCCTGCACAGTTACTTCTTACATACAATCTGTGAGTTTGTGTTCTGAGAACCATACTAAAGGGATACCTTTCAGAAAAAAAAGGCAGCCATAGTTTGTTAACGTGAGTGAATTGTTTCCGGAACATTCCGCCTCTTGCATTCCTCAGAGCCACATTACACACTCAACACACACAGTGTCCAGGAGAACTACAGGAGTCGGCTACTGCTAGCTTTCACAATCCACACTCTACTTAGCCCATTAAAGTCCAGATTTATGGAGAGTTCAAACAGGAACAAATGCACAGGTCAGAGAAATGCGACACACATCAAGTTAATTGTTCAGGTTTTTTCATTACACAGTTTGAACAGTTTTTGCAGTGTCAGTGGTTCTTGTGGGTGAAATGAACACCCCAAGAAGAGACTGATAGCATCACCGTTGTCTTTTAACCGGTTGTTTCATAACCCTTGCAAGTTCTGAGGACTTGGAGTCGAAGATTTATAGCCTCCTGGGTCTTTAATTTGATTACATCAAACGGTAATGGTTTCTGATTTGTCACTAGATTATATAATAAAAAGAAGTCGTGCAGCCAAATTGAAATAATGACCGCTTTCACTGCCTCCACAGCCACAGTTACTAACTTTCAAAACAGCTACAACGTTCTCGACAATTTAGAATGATTAAAAAAACATGACAAAACTTCTCCTTTGAAACTTTAAGGGCAATTAGCTCTCAACTCATTTTTCATTGTAAAAAAAAAAAAGCAGAAGACAAACAAACTGAGTGGAATCACACACAAGTGAAAAATTGAGAAAGCAAAACAACTTAATGAGACTGAAAAAAAAAAGTTCAGCGAAATGGATATTAAACGTTCTCAAGCAAGCGCCCAGAATCGCTCTTAGGTGAAATCTTCAGTTTTTACACGAGGGAAACTAATGAGTTCACAGGGGCTAAAGGAAAGCATAGAAAAGCAACAACAGCAGAACCGTGGAAAATTCAGGAGAGTTGAGATGCATACACACAAATATATGTGCGCACTTTATGACCAGAACTATCTGGACACCCTTTGGTCTGGGAAAGAGTTTCATGGTTTGGGCTAGGCCCGTTAGTTCCAGTGAAGGCTAATCTAATTGCTACAGCATACAACCACATTCTAGACGATTGTGTGCTTCCTCAATATTTTGGGGGAAAGCCCTTTCCTGTTTAAGCATGTCAATGCTCCCGGGCACACAGCAAGGTCCATATAGAAATGGTTTTTGTCGAGAACGGTGTGGAAGAACTTGACTGGAAGAACATCAAGCACAAAGCCTTCCCAGAAGAGTGGAGATTGTCAGAACAGAAAAGGATGGACCAACTCCATATTAATGCCCATAATTTTGGATGAGGATGTTGGATGTTAGGTGTCCACATACTTTTGGCCATGTAGTGTATGTATACATACATCAAAGACACATAATTAATGTAATTACACATGTATAGTAATATTAATAGAGCATATCTATGCATATTCAAGGAGAAATGCATTCTGTGCGATTAATGTTATTAGTATATTAATAACATGGTTATTACCATTGGTAATAAGAATAACAACATCAATGAAGATTCTAACATAATACTAACACTAACACCAAGATGTAGAAAATGAAGGGAGGAGTAGGAGAAGAAAAATAAATTTCTTTTCTAATAAAACATTTACAATTTGAAGATGCATACATGCATGTTTAAAGTTCTGGGCCCCCATGTCAGGTGCAGGTTGTGAACGTAAAAGTTTAACAGAGGGCGGGGGCACTCACCACAGTGTCCTGGTCGTAGATCTCCACGACGATGATGGGGGGGTCGTCCCGCAGCTCGCAGGCCTCCCCGAAAAGCTCCACGTTATCGAACACCAGCAGCTGGTCCCAGGTCGGGCACAGGGTCTCGTTCAGCACCTGGGGGCACAGACGGACAGACCCCGGAGATGGGGTGAGGTAGCCATATGACACAATCAAGCAAAAAGAGAGAAAAACAAGAAACTTTGCTGAAATGTATTTGTTCGCTTAATTTAAGGTCACTCATTACAACGTGACCTATAATCTTACATAAAGGTTTTGGCATCATCTCAGTTTTTTGCCAAGTTTCCAAAGTCACAGCCGACAGTAGTCATAGAGATTCCTACAGTAGCCATAGCGTTTCCCGCCACGGCCATTGTAATTCCCACGTAACCATAGTGATTCCCGCCATAACCATAGCAATTTCCGCCATGGCCATAAAAATTCCCAACGTAACCATAGTGATTCAAACCATGGCCACAGCGATTCCCGCCGCCACCGGAGCGGTTTCCCGTACCTCAGTGACCTGGCTGTGGGTGGAGAAGAACACGCGGGCGAAGGGGTCCGACAGGCCGCTGCTGTCCGCGGCGAACAGGCTGCGGGCCTGGTACATGTGCGCCCTCAGCTGGAACACCTGCTTCACTGCAGGCGGGGGGGGGGGGGGGGGATAAGCGTCACAGACGAGCCTCAACCTCCAATTACCAAAGGAAACATTCATCCACAATGTGTTTTACCATCTGTACATGATAATGCAATCACCCAGAGCACAGTATGTGTAACATCCTGCTTGACAAGACAGTGAGAGATTTCAACAAATTGGTCCTCCTGGAGCAGGAGGGAAGAACTCTGCTCTTGTAAGTACATGTACATCGGCATGCCATCAGCTTTGGTTGGAATATCAATCATCTATCCATGTAAGGCAACTTGTCCCCTGTCAATCAAGCAATTGAGCATGTCAAACATGACAAGGAATACTCAAATCTGGCCCTCGAGGCCAGTGTTACATCTTGTTTTTTCTACCAGATAGTAAATTGGTCGACTAATGTCACTGATTAGCCAGAGATTTAACTCACCTGGTGTCCTAGATTTAAATCAGCCCAGGGAAGAATGAAAACCAGCAGCACTGCTGGCCTCGAGGGCCAGATTTGAGTATCCCTGCACTATGATGTTCCCACAATTCTGATTCTCCTTGTGTTTTGGCGGGAATGAGAAACCAGCCAGAACCGGCTGGAACTGGCTGAAACCGGCAGGAACCAGCCAGAACCTGCCGGAAACAGTCGGAACCAGCCGGAACCAGCAGGAACCGGCTAAAACCGGTAGTAGCTGAGAGGGCGGCTCCACTCACTGTTGTAGACGAGGCTGATGGGGGGCACGGACTGCAGGCCGGGGCCCTTGGCGGCCTTGACCTCCTGGAAGCCGCTGGGCAGGCCGCTCAGGAAGTCCTTGCGCTGCTTGTTCAGACCCAGCCACAGGTACATCTCCATCTTGGCCTGGACCGTCCAGCCCGCCTGACCGAAGCCCTTCTTACCGGGGAGCTGCAGAACGACGCAATGGCGGCAAAATGTTGCGTAAGTCGCTCTGGATAAGAGCGTCTGCTAATGAATGCCCGTACTGCGATGGCGGTATTGTAACGGCGGTAAACGCACCCTGAGGAAGACGGCCTTGACCTTCCCGCAGTCCTTCCCGCTCTCCTCGTCCACGATGGAGTACAGGATGTCCTTGGAGGGGACGCGGGCGTAGGCCACCCGCTTGTTGTTGCTCATCATCCAGATGAACACGTCTGGGATGCTGTGCTGGGGCTGGACAGGTAAAGATTAAACCGTGAGGCAGATCTGACCCTAACACTCACTGAATTTGGGGCCAAAAAATGTCATATATTTCTTAATGCAAATATATAAAATAAATTTAAGATAAATTAGTTAAAACTATAATACATATATTATTGAAAAGCAGCAGTAAGTTTATGCATTTGCTCATATATTGTGAAATGGTGATGAATATTTCTCTTCTGTTTCCATATTCAAAACAATTTAATAACTCCACAGGTAACATGAGGGTTTTGCACTTCCTTTGAACTACAGTATTTTCAGTAATATATATTTTATTTAAATATATTGCTGTATATTTCTTTCCTGTTTTACCTCATCTGCCAGGAAGCGCAGCTTCTGCAGGAAGTTGTGCACCAGTTTGAGTTTGTCCCGCACCGTGTTCCTCTTCACCTGAGAGCGAATGATCTTTGCCTGTTGACCCATGTTTTCCTGCGGAGAGGACAGGTAAACAGGTAAGAGTCCATATGCCGCTGCAGAGCTCCTGCGCGTAAGCTCAACGTTGTCAAGTTTAGCTCTGGAGAACTAGCATGGCTGTTAAAAATGTAAGTGCGATTGTGAATAGGCGTATTGTCGTAGTAACAGCCTGTACAGCTCTTGGCTAGTCTCACCACTTCTCTCATGCATGATTTCAGGCGCTCTCGGTCCAGCTTAGTTCTGCCCGCCTGGTTCTGGTCTTTGTTAGCCAGGGTCACAAATCGACTGCAGAAAAAAATTGGAGTTACCATGGTTACTGTGAAATTATTTATTTTTGTGTTGTCAAGGACACCGACACCAATGAATTCTAAGCACACTGACTTGTAATCGTGAAAAATAAATTCTTCTTCAAATGGTTATAAAAAACTCTTTAACTAGAATAGGATTAAAAAAAACAAAAAAAAAAAGATTTTCGAATTCAAACCGTAACTGCCGTTCTATCCCGGAAGGCACCTGTGCTCACCTGCAGCCGATGCTGAGCTCCTCGAGGACCCCGCGCAGCCTGCGTTCAGGGTAGGCCTTCTCCGTCTTTATGATCTCCTGAACGTCGTTCAGCCCCTCCTCCTGTAACGACACGACGGCGTTCAGGAGCGTGCCGCGCGACCAACGCGCAGTTTGAAACAGCGTTGGCGTTGATGGCCGCCATCGCTGCATTACCCGCCCGTCTGCACTCATTTCCACTCTCACACAGCCGACCGCTGCAGTGATGGGGCTTTCTGGGTTGGCACCAAGACCAAGTCAATGCATCAGAGTCCGTCTTAATTTAAATTAATTAAATTAAATATCCTTCCTGCTCCACCGGGCAAAACAAACGACTTCAGTGTCAGTGACATTACAGATCTAGGTCAACTACACATTAGGAAACCTTTAACCCTTTAGATGCTCATGAAATTCAGAAAATTGCAGATGCCTTGGAATTTTCACTGACCAAAACCTACAGTGATAAAATCATGAAGGAATTACTGGCTAAAACAGAAGTTTCTTTTAAAGTTGTCAGAAATAATCTTTTGCAAGTTTTAACTAGTGCCTAAAAGGTTCAGGTGTTTTATGAAACAGTATTTGACTCCGGCCCGGGGGGGGCGGGGGGCTGACCAGTTTGTCAGCCATCTTGTCCATGATGTTGGCATTGTACAGCCTTCTCCTCTGGTCCTGCCACCAGCTCTTGATGTAGATGCAGGGCTTCTTCTCAAAGTACGGCAGGTGGAAGTAATTCCTGGGGGGGTGGGGGGGGGGACAGGCTTAGTACACTGTTTTAACAACAAAAAACAAGACCAGTTCAAAACCTAGTATATGTCTGGACCGGCCGACCAATGGTGTAACTTCATAACTTGGCCGACCAATGGTGTAACTTCATCACTCACTCACTCAGTCAGTCAGTCACTCAGTCACAGACATTCGCGTTTGTAGGGCTGGCCCCGCTGTTGCGGTCCAGCCATAAAAAGTTTAGAGAGGAAACTTGGAGGGGCGTGAATGGCAAGGTCGCGACAGGCCGGGATTTAGCCCCGGCTGAACGGCTGAGCCTCGGGCCGTGAGCCTTAGTCGTGCCCACCGCCATCTGCCGGGTTTAGCCGCATGGTCATTAGCCGCGAGGTTCTGGGTTTGTGACCTGTTTTTGTTTTTTTGCTCTCGTTTCAGTCGGTGTTCCTGTGGTGCTCATTATTTTCTGTGTGCTGGCCTGAATCCACCCCCCCATCCCCCTCTCACCCCCCTGCCTTGGTGGCCTGGTTTTTTGTTTTTTGTTGATGTGGTTATATTTAATTTAAAGACCTAAAAAAAGGTTCAGGCTCTACAGGAAGCTAATGAAGCAACACACTGCAGTGTCACTGGAGTACAAACCCGGAGCCAAAGCACAGCCACACACGGGGGGAACAGCTACAGAGAGACAGGTCTGCCAGAGAGGTGGAGGGATGCAAAGGATGAAGCAGACACACGCACACACACACACACATGCACGCACACACACACACACACACACACACACCCAGGCACGCACACACGCACACACACACCCAGGCACACACGCACGCACACACACACACACACACACTCACACGCACGCATGCATGCACACACGCACACACACACAGGCATGCATGCACACACGCGCACGCACGCATGCACACACACACACAAGCACAAGCACAAGCATCTAGTTCTAATTTGTGTGTGTGTGTGTGCAGCACATGCACACACACACACACACACACACACCACACACACAGATAAAAAATCGATGAGTCTGATAATTTCGCTGGCTCTCGTGACGCCGCTCCCCAGAGACCACGCTGCGTTTCCGTTTGCGGGTTCTGTTTCACAAAGCGGCTTCTCTCGCCTGCGGCACAGACACTGAGCGGGACGGGGTCCCAGAGGACCACGTTCGAACACCTCATCCCGTCTCCCCCCGAATTCAGCAACACGCTCAGGAGCTGCGCTTGGATGCTAAATCAGCTGAACACAGCCGGATGTTAAAACCCCCGTTCAATGCGTCAGACAGACGCTAACCTGGCTCAGTGCAGGCGGTGATTAGCTGAATCAGGCAGATGCTGGTTAGAAAGGAAAGCCCTACGGGCATCGAAGCACCTCGGGGCTAATGCACCGCGTGGGCCTGCCAGACTGAATCACTCAAACAGGCACATATCCAGCACAAAGACCCCCCCTCCACCCGTCGCATATTACAACACTCATTATGCCCTAAGGGGTGGCCTGGGGGTGGGAGAAACATCGAGGTAGCAGGAAATTTGAGTGTTTTTACACATTTGATACTCTTTTTGGTTTATGTAAGGATCACCCCCCGCCATTGGCTGTTTACTACAGTTGGTAGTGAGTCAGTTCTCGGTTTGGTTCTGAGTCTGTTCCAAGTCTGTTCTGAGTCGGTCTGTGTTCAGCCCCAGGGTCTGATTCTGATCAATTCCGGATTAGTTCTGGGCTGGTACCAAGTCACGCCTGTTGGTTATGGGTCAGTTCCTGGTCAGTGGTTGGGTCTAGATGTGGTTTAAGGTGAGTTCTCGCTCAGGTTCTGGTTCTGGGCAGGCTCTGGGTCGGACCTGTCTGTGATGACGGGCTTCATGGGCGGGGTGGAGGAGACAGACATCAGGTCCCCATCATCATCGGCCTCTTCATCGCTGGAGTTCTGGATCAGCTCCGACTCCTCTTCCTCACTCTCACCACCATCTTTCTTCTTCTTTTTAGACGAGGCCGGCTTGCTCACTCCATCGATCTGGTTACCGTAGTTACCTGAAGTTCAACAGAAGTTTACAAGAAATGTAAGCAAAGACAGTGATGTTTATTCTCATACAGTAATTATGAACTTCCACAGAACAATAAAAAATGTAATTTAAATAAAAACTTTCCTCCTCGTGTATATAATATATAACACAATATATAATACAATATATAACTTTCACCCATGTAATTTTCAATATATTGAATCAGCGCACATAATCAAAATTTTAATCTTTCAATTTACTTTAATTAAATTAAGCCACCTAGTTTAACCTTAAACACAAATCTAATAAAACTGTGAAAACGTACATTAACTTCAAATAAACGCTTTTGCTGTGTCTTATCTACACCTCTTTTATCTTTACATACGCACACATACTGTATTTTACGATTTGCCCACCTATTGTAACTTCAAAGTTGATCGGCTTGTCTCCGATCTTCCTGTCAATCATAGTGGCTTCCAGAAAGGCCCCAAACAGAAAGAACTCCTCGATTTTCCCGGCGGCCGACTGCAGAACAGGACACACACACACACACACAGACACACACACAGATACACACACACACACACACACGCACGCACACAAACACATATTACTGCAGGACAATAAACAAACCAACCGATCCAACACATCTGACAGCCAGAACTTCAACTCGAATAACAGCTCAACATTCCACACCTCTACACTTCCTCTGGGAACAGGCTGCTAGACCGGCAACTGAAGATTAAGGAACATAACTTACAGTACCTGATGTTGGTCACATGCGACAATATTGACCACTGTAAAAAAGATGAACATTAAAACTGCGAAGTGAGGAAATTTATTACTGTTAATGATGCGGATATTACGGAAGATAACTCTGCCTGAGGCGCTGTAGGCTGAGCTTAAACTGCTCCTTGCCTGTGGAGAGGAATGTTTGAGCTCTGCCTTACTCCAGGGTGCTGTTCGCAAAATTATTAAAATATCTAAATTATGTGAGACAAGACACTTGCGTCTATTATTTAATAATTGCCATAGCCCGCCTCCTCGACATACATTAGCCGTCAAACTCGCGGCTAGTTCCAAAATATTTTATTTATTAATGTCCGGGATATGAAAATCCACACTTCCTCTTTAATCATTTACAGTGACTGCAATATGTACGCCTTTCTTTTATAAAAGGAATAGCAATAGGAAAATCTTGGCTATTAAATCTATAATAATGTAGCTCTCCAAAGGGAATTACTAATCACAACAAGTCAAAACAGCTATAACATGAATGGATGATTGCAAAATGGTAATATAAAAAATGTAATTTGTTTTCTACCTTTACTTTGTCTACCAACCAGCTGAATGTTATGCACTCCTTACAAAACGTAAAACTATAAAGCAGTATCCGTTTAGTGTGGGGCACATTTATGAATACATTCATCATGCTGATTTGCAGAAAGGAAACATCCCAGCCTTGGGCCAAAAAATGATTTGAAAAGCTTCAGCGTAAAAAAACCCTTTTAAAGCTACTGCTGTTACTCCTGACAGTTTTAAAAGAACCATTAGTTTCCCCCAGTGTTCAGAGCAGAATTATTATCTCTCGTGACTATACATTTTGGGCCCAAAGCGGAACACGTTCGTCGAAAAATTCTCAGGGGTTCCCCGGAGTGTTTTCAAGCTTTTACAGCCATCTGAAGATTTAAAGTGTCAGTCTCCCCCCCTTCTCCCCTCTCACACCTCCACCCCCCCCCCCCCCTCCTCCCCCACCGTTTTGAAGTTTAGAAACCAATAATGGAACTTTTCACTATCTACCACCCCCCCTCCTTCTATTGTCAACATCCGGCCCCCCCTGTTCTATTGTCAATATCTCACCCCCCCCCCCCCTCTTGACAGACGCTCCGAGTTCAGCTGTCACACGCCCCCCATGCTGGCCGGGGCTCGATCGCAACACCTGCCACCGGCGGAAAGATCCGAACATCAATAATTGAGGCGGCGGCTGCTTTCTCCACAACGGGCGAACCAAGACCAGCAGGGCTCGCTTCCGTACTCCAACGCTGACACTTACTCACTTATTCTGAAGAAACACGAGCTGACGCGAGACCGTTACAGCTGCGGGGGGGGACGGGGGGGGGGACGGAACGAGCTGAGGCCCCTTCCGAAATTTTCCATTTTTCATACAGTACACGCCTTAACG
Source organism: Anguilla anguilla (assembly GCF_013347855.1). NCBI lineage: Eukaryota > Metazoa > Chordata > Actinopteri > Anguilliformes > Anguillidae > Anguilla > Anguilla anguilla. Next base: position 58,992,139 of record NC_049206.1, on the reverse strand, counting down.
GGTTAACTGAGCCACCGTGCACCGAGAGACCAAAGGAGGTTAATGAAATTTCTCCTGCATATCACAGAGATTCAATCAAGTAAATCCAAAATCCTCTTTCGGTTATAAGAGAAGATCAGTTAAAATATTCATCCAGGGGGCTCTCAGTCTTAATTTAGACCACTGGTTCTCAAACTTTTTCTTTTTCTTCAAACTTTATTTTTAAGCCCCCCCGTCCTCCTCCTCGACAGCTCTGGCTCCGCTGGGATGCTATTTTCTGATTGGCTTCTAATGGCCTTTTTTTTTCAACCCTCACCCCCACCTCCCTGTTGTCCCTGTGTGTGCCCCGCCCACTTCGAGAAGCACCAGTTTAGACAAAGACTGGGGGGGGGTCCCGCTCCAGAATCGGCGAGGGGAGGGGGGCGGGCCGTACCTCGGAGATGTTGGGCACGCCCTCCACCTGCACCTCGGTGGAGCTGACGATCTCGGCGGAGGCGGTGTCCAGGATCTCCACGGCGATGCTGACGAGCAGCCGGGCCCGGAAGGACACGCCCTCCCCGAGGCCCTCGTTCAGGTCCTGGTGCTCGTCCATCAGGGTGTAGTTCCGGGTGGAGCCGTACATGTTCACCCAGGCGGGACCCATCGTCGGGAGGAAGCCTGTCCGTCAAAGTGCGTGGACCAATCAGAGCCACTTCGTTGCGCCTTCACAGGCACGCGTTCATAACCAGGTCAGGTTGAGCCAAAGGCCTTATTATAGAGGCTATGACCGCTCACCTGCTTGCTTCTCCACTACTAGGCCTCAAGAGTTTCCAAAATCCCCCTAAATCCCTCCTGTAGAATGCACCGCTAAAAGCCGCATTAGGTCCTGATCATAACTCAGACATTCCGGGTTGACATTTGTGTAATTTATGTTCAAATGAGGTGTAAAAGGTGCTGTTGGATTCAGAAGTTCTGCGAGCAGTTTAGAGACACCCTCTTTGATGTTAATGCCGCATGGTCATTGAAAAATGGCGGCAAACTCGCATTTTGATAAGGTACCTGCCACAACCCTACAACAACAGAAAAAAGGCTGAAAAAAAAGAGTATTTCACTGGTTTTTCTTTGCTTTATTAAAGCGTATTTTTCCCAGTTATAGACAGAAAGGGAGTGGGGATGGGGGGTTTGAAGACAGCACAAGAAATATTACGTTCCAACTGCCACATCCGTCAGAGTGCTCCCACATTAAACCTTCAAATCACGACTGCAAACACACGCGCGAAACGGGCGTTCTGACCTTTGTCGCCGTCGTTGGCGATCTTTCGCAGGTCGATGAAGTGCGTCCCGATGGCGACGTCGTTGACCTTGTCGGAGTCTCGGATCTGGATCTTCATGCGCTTGCAGAGCGGCGGGAACATCTCGGTGAAGACGATCTGCTCGTTCCACACGGGCTCGTAGCTGCTCTTCTGGACCGAGGTCTTCCCCTGCGTACGAAGCGCACGTCACTCCATTTTAAAATTACTTTTGTCCTCCATTTTGTTTCTCTCTCTCCCAATATGCTGTAATTGTGCTGATTGGCCACTGATCACTGCAGGTTGACCCACGCTCTGTCCCATAAAAGCTGTGGGGTGCGAGCAAAGCTCTGCCTGTCAGCCATTTAAACTCATTTTCGCCTCCTGAAACAAATCGGCAGCACAGGCAGGTGTCTGACTTCACCGATTCAGCGTAATTAGCTGTTCAATGGGGCCTGAAACAGGAAATGTGGGGACTAATTGCGCTTAAATGCTCAGAGTCTGTTTAATGGGCAGATGTTAGGGGAAGAAAAAGCTGAATCACAGCTTTGTCTTTATATCACAAACACTTTACGGCGTTTTTTGGCGGTAGGTACAGAGTAAAGGCTCTGTTCAATACTCCAGTGAAAGCTATTTATATTCTGGATTGGTTCTGGGCCAGTTTGGGCTTGGTTTTGAGTCAGTTTCAGGTCTGGTTCTGTTCAGCTCAAAATTTATTATGATCTGGTTTGGAGTCATTTCTGGCTCAGTTTTAGGCCTGGTTGTGGGACAGGTCTGGGACAGGTCTGGGTCAGTTCTGGGCCAGTTCTGGGTCAGTTCTGGGACAGGTCTGGGACAGGTCTGGGACAGTTCTGGGTCGGTTCTGGGTCAGTTCTGTGTGTGTTTCTGTGTTGCCGCTGGCTGTGATGCCAGTCACAGCCAGAATGCTCCCAAGGCCAAAGTCTGAGACGCCACAGAGCCAGTCGACTCCACCCACCTTCTGCCCAGCGAAAATCACTTGGACGTAGGGGTCCACCAGGTCTTTGTTCTCTCCGATGAAGGCCTTCTTCACGTTGGCCATGATGCTGGTGTTCATTTTGGGCAGTCCCTCCGCTCGGAAGATCTTCACATAGAAGCGTGCCCACTGTCTTTCGGACGGGACCCCCTCGGGCAACAGCAAGTTCCTGAAATAGCCACATGGAGCATCCAATCATGTTGGGAGGTCGCACAGTCAGTCAATCAATCAATCTATCAATCCAGTGATGTATTTTTTACCCCTCTATGTCGTCCTCGTCCGTCTCGTTGGCCTTGTGCGGCGTTTTGATGTTGTCGCCCTTCCCCACCACCGCCACGTCGCACTTCACGTAACCTTTGCACCCGGCGGTGATGTCATCGGGGTCGGAGAGCATGGCCCATTTGTGGTAGAACTGGTGTTCTGCGCAGGACAGGGGGAGGTGGAGGCACACAGTTAACACACAGCCGAAAAGTTGTGACAGGACCCCACACTGTGGTCCTGGAGAGCCACTGGAGAGCAACTAGCTTTGGTTTTCATCTTAAAATGAGCAACCATTGATCATACTGATTGATTGATCGAGTAAGTGGAGAAAAACCAGCCGGCTCTCTGGCATCAGGATTGTTAGGGGAATCCATTACATGCATGGGAAAAGTGCTTGCAGATGACGGAAACTTCCGGATGCATGCGATTCGTACCAGGCTGCGAGTAGACGGTGCCGACGTCCAGCTTGAACGTGCCGACGAGGGTCCCGCTGCGCAGGAGGTTTTTAGAATGGATCACCTGGTGGGCAGAGGTCAAAGGTCGTACTTTAAAAAGGAGTTTTTGTGAAAATACAGAGAATGGCAGTTGAGGGTGAGGGTGAGGATGTTGGAGCTTGGCCGTATGGGGATGGTGGTGTTAATCGATTTCACGGTAGAGAATGGGACTCACGGACAACTTCAAGATCTTGTCAAACATGACGTCAGGGGGCACGTGGAAGTCGAAGACGAAGTACTGAAGGGGGAACGAGAAAGAGCAAGACGTCAGCATAGCAGGCAAAGTCCCTCGCCCAAGGGTACGGCAGCAGTGCCCCAGCAGGGATTCAAACCTGCAACCTTCCAGTTATAATCAACGATGTGTTGACATGACCATAAAAATGTCTCTTTTTTTTCTCAGAATTTGTAGAAACCGTGACAGTGGAGGTTCACCTCGTTATAGTAGGGGCAGTTTGTCGACTCCTTCATGGAGGTGTGCTTCTTCTCCTCCCCGATCTCCACGCAGACCACCGGGTCCATGTTCAGGCCCACCAGCTGACGGGCCTCGATCACCGTCACACTGATCTGGGGAAAAGACGCGAGATTGAAAACGTTCGGGAAACCGAGAGCATAAAACCTTCTGAGCACACAAGCATTTCCCATGAGCACTTCAAATGTTCAACTCAAACAGAAGTGGTTATATTGTGCATTTTACAAATTATTTGGCACAACAGCTTTATTTATTTATTTATTTATAGAGTGCATTTCATACACATGTGCAATTCAATGTGCTTTACATAAATACAATAACAACACTCTTCACGGGAAGACTCCTGGCCCCACAAAAGCAAGCAGAGGGTGACAGTGGCAAAAAAACCCCTAGGGTGGCAAATGGGAAAAAATTTGGGGAGGAACCAGACTCATTAGTGGGAGCCCATCCTTGTATAGCCAGCTCAGGATGTGAAGGAATTTAACTTAAATAACTTATAAACTAAACCTTGAAAAAAGGTCAGTCATACGATTTAAAACAATTCAAACAGTCCATATTTAGACAGAAAATGAAAGGTTCAGAACAAAACGCTCTCAGTTGGCCTATAATCTATAATCTCGACTGAACCTATCCCTGTGTCAGGTCGAGTCTGGAGGAATCTGGGTCATCACAGAAAAGAACCGAAAATGAAAAACCCTGCGTACAGAATTCAACTTTCTAGCTCATCATACCAATCTTCCATAGCGTCACGGTCCATTTCCCACTTTACCATTACGCTAATAACTAACTTTCATCCAAATTCATACTGGCAGTACACAGGAGCATCACATTTTGTGCTGTTCAATTTCCCAGGGTCTGAAATCTGAAACTCGGGAGAGTGGAGGCTGAGATGTTCTTAGTGCTCGCAAGCCGAGATGACAGGATGTGCCTAAGAGGAACACACACACACTAAGGCAGTGAGAAAGGGTCAGTGAGAGAGAGAGAGAGCAAGAGAGAGTGAGGAAGAGAGACAGAGAGAGACAGAGAGAGAGAGAGAAAGGGAGAGTGAGAGAGAGAGAGTGAGCAAAAGAGCGAGAGAGACAGAGAGAGAGCGAGAGAGCGATACTGAGAGCGAGAGAGTACATGTATATGTATGTGTGTATCTGTGTATATGATCACATAATTCCGTTATTACTGTTTGTGATCTGGGGCATCTCTGGCTTAGAGGGGCCTCTTGCATTTTACTGATCAATAAAGAATTTCAATCAATCAATCAATCTGATGTTTCACACGTTCCTTGACATGCTTTGGCAATACAAATGAAAATTTTTTTTTGTCATGGCAGTAAAGCACTTTGAATTTGAGAACGCGAGAGAGCGCGAGAGAGAGCGAAAGAGAGAAAGACAGAGCGAGAGACAGATAGAGAGGCAGAGAGAATAAGAATCTCTCTCTCGTTAGCATGGTCCGCGGCCTGCGCTGAAAGACGGAGACGGGGACACGCCCAGCCCTCTCAGGCCCGCCGGCTCCGTGATCGCATCGCGGGCCCCGCGCTCTGAACATGGCGGATGAATAATACATTAATCGCCTTCCTCTCCGCCGTTCTACGCCGCGGCGTCGTCTCGGAAACCCCAGGGGCCAATACCGCGTAGCGGGACCAGACAGAGCGCAATTATAAACCGCGTTGACAGCCCCTGCTATTCACAGGGGTTAAGTGCACCAGGGTCAAACCCCCCCCCTGCCCCCCCGCCCCCCCGCCCCCCCGCCCCAAACCCCTCTGGGCTCATCGGAAATATCCGATACTCCGTCCATTTGTTTCGATGAATCATTAACGGGGAGCGTTTGAGCTTACCTGGTAATCCACAGGTCGCCCCGCACTGGGCTCCATCTTTATGTCTGGCTTTGATCTGTGAAAATATATATATATATTAATGTATATTAATGTGTCATGCACACACATACACACACACGTATACATATATATGTATATATGTGCGCATGTAAGGGGGGGGGCGGGGAGAGGGGAGAGAGAGAGACTGAACAAAATAATCACAAAAGAGCTGCAACAAGAAAATCTTATTTGAAAGTTATTTGTGTATTTTGTAAGTTGTGTTGACTGCACTGAAAGGTGTGTGGAATTAACTCAAAGGTGTTTGGGCCAGAAGGTGTGTGGACCAGGCTGAAATGTGTGTGGATCAGGCTGAAACAGTGTGTGGACTGGGCGGGGTGCGCTGTCAGGACCTCTTGTTGGAGACGTTGGTGGTGACGGCCGTGACGGAGGCCAGGGAGATGGTGTCGGGGTCCAGACCCCCGCCCAGACGCATGGCCCTCCGGTCCAGGTCCTCCGTCTCCAGAACCGCCGGCTCATCTGGGACACACACACAGAGCAGAGGAGGAGGAGGAGCTTTTAAATCCCGTCTCCATGGCGACATTCAGATGGTCCAAAGTACCTCTCAACATGAAGCCTACATGCATTTAAACTCCAGTAAATAATCACATTAACTGCAGACTATGTCTTGTGTATTGCAATAGTATTGTATATTTAATTACTTATATGTCAGTAAATGTAGCTTCCTTTTCAATAAATTCATATTTTAAGAGACAGATCCCTTGGATTCAAGGTCTTCACTGCTGTGTCAAAAAGCAAACAGATGACTATAGATTCAAGGTTCATTCTCAAATGATGCCCTGTATCTAAGAGCAGAGGCTAGTCTTAAATGAATAACTGAAAGGAGCTACTTCCTGTTCGGACAGGAACAGAGGTGTTCCACGAACGGGGTCTTCACCTCCTTTTTTGTGGTCGTCCTTGGAGGAGCGCACCTTGCCGAGCTTCATGGCTGAGAAGACCCCCTTTCCGGCTCTGGGTGCGAGAAGGCACACAGCATTAACATGGGAAAGGCAGACTGGTTCCCAAGCAGGCACGTGATTGGCTGCCTCATTCGGCTACATCCACTGCTCTCCAGTCTTGCCCCTGCTGAACTGTAGAAAACTGAACCACAGCAACATTCCACAAAGCACTGGGCTTCTGGGTAAACACCATTTTTCCATTAGCTGGCTCTTGAGATCCTAGCGTTTTGATTGGCCATTTGAGGCTCGCCTTAGTTTGAAACTAAGGCATGGCGAGTTTGGTCCAAAATGGCCACCTTGCATTGTGGCTGTGGCTGTTTATCAAATGTGTGAGGAGGACAGGAACAATCTCTCTGTGAAGGGACTACATGGGCCATTAATTCAAAATTTCAGAGCTTGTTACAATTTCTGCAGTACAGACACCCCTGAAGCAAGAACCACTGAGGGATATTACCCACAATGCATCATCCTCATATCTTTGGTCTCTGGCATGACTCAGCTGGGTAGTGGTTCCATGACATTCTGGAACCCAGGCCGCCAAAGCTCTACTCCACGAACCACCAGACCAGCCGCTTATCATTATGAGCTCGGCTTTTACAGTCTGTTCATTGTGTGATTCGCTCTACATGCTTTCTCAACTGTATTCTTCCTTTTTAACTGTTAGTTGAAGCGGAGGACAAATGTTGACTGAATCCCAGCTCGGTCAGAATGTGCACTTACTGCACGAGAAAAAAAAAACCACATTGCATTCCCAGACACACGACTCAAGAGTTTCAACACCACAGAGGCGATGTCTTCCAACAACAAAATGCCGAAACAATATTCTGCACCTCTCACCAAAAGCACAATTGTAGGGGGGGGGGGGGGGGGGGGGGGGGTCATAAATAATTTGGCTGGAAAAAAAAGCCCGTGGGTGGGGGGGTTAGGTCCAGGGCGGAACCTTCATTCACAATAAGGTAATTTCAACACAACATCAAGCAAAGGCCCAGGCGGTGTCAGGTGACCCTAGACAGATATTAAGCCTATCGGATATCAGCACACCGACAAAGGGCCGATGATGTCACTGCTTTATCTACAAACGAGCGATGTTAATAATGCAGACGGACCCGCTTGATCGACACATTAACTATGGATACACGCGACACGCTTCAGTGGAAGAGACACGGCTAATTCAGTTTCACTGAATTCACCGAGACCTCCGCACACATTTCATCAGTCAAACCTCGAAGAGCTGACAAAGATGAGAAAAAAACACAAACAAAACAGTCGCTCTTGGGTTCATTTTAGTCATTTTTCAAATCTTATCATACACTAAAATGGTTTTGGAATACTTGGGAAAGTACTTGGCCCTCTTCTGTGACATTCTCAATCACTAAAATCAACTGTAAAGCACTGACTGGTTCCGAAGACAATTTCAGACAGAAAGAGAGAGAGAGAGAGAGAGAGAGAGAAAAAACTGTATAATGCAATTTCAATCATACCATATTAAAATTAAATGAATGCTCGGATAAAAATCGACAAGCTTGTTTAGAACACTTAATTAACTTCATAAACATCTTCATCTGCCCAGCCAGCATCCATTTTTAAAATTCACAGCACTTAATACAGATCAATCCTCCGTTCTGAGACCCGCTCACAACCCGCACTTCCAAAATGAGTAACCAAGCAAGCAGAAATAAATGTAATATTAATCTGCAGCCATATTAATCTTTTATGCAGCCGATGCAGAATATAGCCGGCTGTCTCTGATGCCTCGTAACAACCCGAATACATTTTCATCCAGCTATAGCAAGCACCGAGACACCACACAGCATAGAAGGGTTCGACCAACACTTCAGATGTAATCCGCGCTACGCTACAGCATGCAAGTTCTTCACACCGTAACATGAGAAGCTAAACTTGAGATACATACCAGACGAGCTACCAGGCGCCCTTTCCCCCTCAAGGTCCGACTCCACTGGGACTCCACAGGGCGGACGGTACGAAAAAAAAAGGGGGGCGCTCACCTTCCCCCAAAAATCCCCAAGCCGTCCTACCTAAATCCCCTGTGTTCGAGTTCCCATCAAAGCAAAATCTGGCTCACAATAAAATAAAAAAGTATATATACCTGAGACGGAATGGAAATGAAGAAATTAAAAATTGAGATGAAAAGGCGGTTAAGCTGATTTTGGTGGGAAGGCGCGGCTGGGTCAGAGAGACGGAACGTTCTGATCAGCTGTGGAATGAGAACCTGAGATCCTGGGAGACCGTGACCAGATCTGACTGAAACCACGCGACCGGCGCTCGGCTAGTCCCACGACTGAGGCCACGAACAGTACAACCCCAGCCTCTGATCTATACGACCCCAGCCTCTGATCTATATGACCCCAGCCTCTGATCTATACGACCCTAGTCTCTGATCTATACGACCCCAGCCTCCGATCTATACGACCCCAGCCTCCGATCTATACCACCCCAGCCTCTGATCTAAACGACCCCAGCCTCTGATCTACATATGACCCCAGCCTCTGATCTATACGACCCCAGCCTCTGATCTATACGACCCCAGCCTCTGATCTATATGACCCAGTCTCTGATCTATATGACCCCAGCCTCTGATCTATATGACCCCAGCCTCTGATCTATACGACCCCAGCCTCTGATCTATACGACCCCAGCCTCTGATCTATACGACCCCAGCCTCTGATCTATATGACCCAGCCTATGATCTACATACAACTCCAGTCTCTGATCTATATGACCCCAGCCTCCATTCTACACGATCCCAGCCTCTGATCTATACGACCCCAGCCTCTGATCTATATGACCCTAGCCTCTGATCTATATGACCCCAGCCTCTGATCTACATATGACCCCAGCCTCCGATCTATACGACCCCAGCCTCCGATCTATACGACCCCAGCCTCCGATCTATACGACCCCAGCCTCTGATCTATACGACCCCAGCCTCTGATCTATACGACCCCAGCCTCTGATCTATACGACCCCAGCCTCTGATCTATATGACCCCAGCCTCTAATGTATATAAGACCCCAGCCTCTGATCTATACGACCCCAGCCTCTGATCTATACGACCCCAGCCTCTAATGTATATAAGACCCCAGCCTCTGATCTATACGACCCCAGCCTCTAATCTATACGACCCCAGTCTCTAATGTATATAAGACCCCAGCCTCTGATCTATATTTCCTCAGCCTCTGATCTACACAGCCCCAGCCTCTGATCTATAACCCCATGTTTATGCTTTAAATTTTCACATTGACTGAAACTTAAATTTCGCACGAACGATTGCGAGTTTTATTCACTAGGAGTTCGGCAATCACCAAAATCGACTCGCCAAACCGCTGTGTCTGTGAAGACATTAAACCAGACGTCTTTATTGGTACGTCAATTCAATGGACAAACAGGCCACTATAATACAGGGGTTCTCATGAGAGCTCTAACGAATTCCATTACAGCATGTCAGACATGTCTGATCTTCCGTCCATTCACGTGTAGACCCACACATTGTAAATTTGTCATGCAACAAAGTAAACACAAATCATAATTATAATTTCGTTTTTTTGGTTGCTGGTTGTGGTCCTTTGCGGGACGGGGATTATTTGTACCTTTTTTTAAAAATTGTTCACAAAAAAAAAAAAAAAAGATTATGAAACGGTTTGAGAATCTCTCAGCAGGCAGGCAGACAGGTAGCCTGAGACGCCACCGGGACAGGACAGGACAGGTGAAACTGAACTCCAAACGGAACAGCCAGTCCTGAGTGGAGACTTTGTTTTTTTTAATTACACGGCTCGGTTCAGCCCGCTGCGTGGGCCCGTTGCCACGGCTCCCGAGGGGCCGCAATAACGACACGGCTGATTGGCCGGCACAGAGGAAACATTAGAACGAGATTGGATAATGGGAATAAAAATAAAAATAAACAAGCCTCGGATATTGAGATTGTGCTGCGTCATTCACTCTTTAATGGGACATTCATAACGCGGGGTGACTCACTCATGCTCACATTTTTATATGTTTTACAGACATACTGCAGGGCATCCACTGGAGAAGAGTGGCCTTTAACCAGCATGCAGTAACAAGGGAGAAACCCGCTCTCTTATGGAGGAAAGTCCTCTACCCTGATCACTTCACATTTGAGATCCGCACACACACGCACACGTGCACTGCAAACACACACACATAAAACGCACTCATGCACATGAATTGTGTCAGGCGTCATGTTTTGACACTGGCACAGAAAAAAAACCGATTCGGCAGAAGATAGTGAAGACAGAACCCAGGAAACTATGAAGGAGAAGGTTGAAGGTCACTCCTGCCTTTACGAAATCTACTGAGAGGGACAGGGACAAGGACAGGGCATCCCGACCAGGGCACAGGGATACCTACTTGTCTTTTCCTCCTTTTCCATCCTTGCTTTCCTTCTCACTCTTGTCCTTTCCTTTGCTAAGCATGAGAAATGCACATTTAAAAAAAAACATAATTTAACAAACAAAGTTAATTACCAGAATTTTACCAGAAGGCACCCTATTTAAAATAAAGTTATTCTGGTTTAGTAATTACGCTCTTGACAGCAATTTCACAAAAGGGCAGGATTGGAAAAGGTTTTCGTGAGTGTGGGTGTTCCACGGATTTATCTAATGAAGTTCTCTCGCATGGAAAAACATAAGTTGCCAACTGCCAAGCCTGACAAGCAGTTTGCAAAGTTCTGCAAAGGACAACTTCAGATGGGTAGAAACATAAAAGAACTGTGGTAAAATTAATGATTATTTTAATATATTTATTCTCCCCCCCCACCCTACAGTTCCTTCCTTCATATAGAGATATCGCTGAGGAAAAGAAATTAGTCGTTCCGAGTGATTTTTTAAAACCGTTGAAATTGTCTGTGGCGTCTAATCCTGCTTTGTTCCAGAACAGTCTCACGAGCCACAAAACAGGAAGTGTTTAATTAGCAGTATATGCTAATGTTAAACAGAACCACACTGAAGCATTTCAGACTTAATGGTACACACCTTGCCTAAGATTAAAAAAGGCAAATGGATTTTTGCAGGAACCTGGGGAACTGGTGACAAGAGTTAATTAAATGTTGCACGGAAGGAGATAAGCTTTAAGGGGTTTGGTTTAAAAAATAAAAAAGGGTTTAAAAGGAAGGGGGGTAAAAGGACTTCAAGGAGTATAGAGGTAGCATGTCCTGAAGATTGTGGGAGCAGAAACGGAAGCACAATGGTGCAGGTGATTTAGATTAGACCCACATCAGTGGCACATACATCAACCAGGGCTTTCCAGGCCAAGAAGGAAAGTAAACAGCTCAAACTCTCTCGAAGCTAAATCAGGAGATACCGCTTTAATTATCTATGTTTTCAGCCTGAGAGCCCATAATACAAAGTGCTATAAAATCTCGCCCACACACACAGAATAAATAAACCAACCAGTCCCAAAATAAACTGGCCTCGCATTACAATGAAGTGATGCCTAGATTCAACCAATCCAGCCCCATTTTGACACGCGAAGAGAAAATTAAACTGTGAGCAGAACGTTGAGTTAATATAGGAAGTTTGATCTCTTTTTTTTTTTTTAAAGCAAAAGTGTCTTGATAACAAGTGAGCTGGTTTCAGAGAGTCAAGTGGGAGTGACATGAATATCAGCACAGACAAACACAGAAAGCCCTTGAGTATGCCAGTACCTGAATGACTTAACAGACTTTTTATCTTTCTTATCCTTTGGTCTGAAATGAAATAAATTAATTAGATGAGACAGACAACAGTTTTATATATATATATATATATATATATATATATATATATATATATATATATATATAAATACACACACAGACACATACATACACACAAAAAAATACATCGAGCATATACTGTATAGAGACATACAGCGCACACACTATAATTAAAATATAATGTGCGAATGTCCGCAAAGATGGCAAAATTATTCAAAATCAATACGATCTTGCACTGATTTTCCATCCGTTATCATTTCAAAATGGCAGACTCATCTATAATGGCTGATGATCAATGACGCGCGAAAAATCGGAATAATACCAGCGTGACCACAGTATTGATCGCAACGGCGGTTTTAAATGCATTATTCAAAGCTAATTGCGCATACTAATAGACTGCTTTAAATTTGACTGCCGTTTCCAGAATTGTGTATTTTGATGACTGGCGAGCAGAAACAAAAAAAGATGAGCATAATCTACTCTCTGAAATGACTCTGAAAACTCCGAACGAACGTTTTTAATTGGACGCACGGAGCCTTTATCGGATGCTCGTTTGACTGGCACGGGCTTCGGGGGTTTCGTTTCCAAACTCATTAATATTTACGCGAGTAATTCCAAGCTGCAGTTGTACTGTACTTAGGGCTGTGCGATAAACCTGTAGGCTTAGATTTTATCAAAATTTGTCTTTTCATTTTTATCGCAAATGGTAGTTTTTTTCTTTCTTTCTACCAACAGTGTTTGGTCCAAAATGTCCACGCCAAACTGTGCGACAAAAAAAACAAAACAAAATGTTTTTTATTTGTGAGTTAAACGGACAAGTGTGGATCGAATCCAGCCTACACCCAAGTGAAACTACTGCCCATTTGAATCCTGTGTCAGCCAATCAAGCACCATCAAACCACTGCAGCTGGTCACATGCTCTCTGGCCTTGGCCTACATACCTGGCGTCTGGCTCTTCGCTGCAGAAGGGAGCACAAGGGATTGATGTTCACAAACAGGCGTGCGCTTACATTCACACTCTCTGTCCAATCACAGCAGGTCACAGCCCACCCTGTAAATACTGGTGCTCTAATAGCCTTGGGCCTCTGTACTGACATTATAACATATTCAGCCCATCTTGGCTCACAATGTATCTTTAGCTAAATACAAAATATCCTTGTACAATCAAAAACAAGCATCTTTCTTGTGTTTACTTGTCTTCGTCATTATCATGAACAAAAATAATAATAAATAAATATGAGTTATTCCTTAAGAGAATATTAACACACAAGTAGTACCTGCCCACTGATTGATACCCATCTTTTCGAGCACTCTTGGTTCCCGATGCATTTCTGTGGATGAATATATGAAAATACTGACATGCATTTTTTAAACTTCAATACAAGAAGGTGTGGAATGCCTTTGTTTGTAACCCTTAAGATGCTAGAATAAGTAGACAAGTGACAAAATGGCCTTTTTAGTTTACAGCTCATTACCTGCAGTTAATCTCGTCATCAGTTTAAAATGGACATCATTGCCAACAAAGTGTGTCTGTGTGTGTGTGTGTGTGTGTGTGCTTTCATATGTGCATGTGTGTGTGTGTATGTGGGGTGTGGGGGTGTGTGAGAGAGAGAGAGACTGATGTGTATGCGTGTCTGTTTATGTGAATGTGGCAAGGTGGATTGGTGCTTATGTGCATCGGAAAAAGACAGATATAAATATTGAGCACAGCTTGACACAATGAGGCTGTTTTGAATCCCTCTCTTTCACTCATCCGCTCTCTGATGAAAAGGGAAACTTGCAGAGTTCAGCCAGCTATTGCATCAAGAATCAGCCTACGGGCTGTCGTTGCAGAATTCAGGCAATTATCGCCGTGGAGACAGCGTCCAAATGCAAATTCTTCTAATTTCTTATCATCTAATTAACAGTTAACTGCTCAGATACAGTAGTGCATGTCTGGTCAAATTTTGAATGTATATTTAGCACAGGACCACAGCAAGGCTAAAAATCCTGCATAGTATGCCGTTAAAATGACCCTGGCTCTGGGTAAAGTATGATTTTGGGGGAAGTTATCTCCCTGTGTTGTAAGTTAGGAGAGATATGAGAGCACACAGGAAAGCACACAGTATTTACCCCTGGGAGCTGGGACCCCCACACCCCTCCTCTGGACTGTAGCTTTGAACACAGAGTCACAGAGAGACGTTACATCACCATCAGCAGGGTACAGTGCACTCACACACACACGCTCATGTGCATGTGCATGCGCGCGCACACACACACACACACACACGTATGTGCACACACACACACATGCATGTGCACATGCGCGCAAACACACACATGCATGTGTGCAAAGAGGGAAAAAAAACAAAAACATAGGTGTAAAGTTACATGCAGATGACGGATGGTTGCACGAAAACAGCACGAGAACACAGAGACCAGCTCATCCTCGAGCTGGAAACCATTCTCTCCCCAATTTACATTTCAAAGAGGGGGAGTGGGGGATGAAACCATATCAAAGCACATGAAACAGACATCCTGCATGTTTTATATGCTAGATGTACTTCAGCAGGAGTCTCAAACTCCAGTGGTGGAGGGCCGCAGTCTCTGCTGGTTTCTTCCGATTCGCTTCTAATCAGCAGCTGACTACAGAGTCAAAGAAGGGCGAACACACAGGCAATGCGCCGCAGTGCAAATCGATTTATTCATTTATAAATTTCCTCCCAGTGACAAAAAGGATTAAAAAAAAGCTACGCATGTGTCTGAGTCACAGCTGAGGCTCTTTATCCACAGTGACGGTTTACATTTATACATGCAATTCATTTACACATCTGGACATTTACTGAGGCAATTCAGGTTAAGCACCTTGCTCAAGGGTACAGCGGCAGTGTCCGACCCAGGAATCGAACCTGCGACCTTTCGGTTACAAGCCCAGTTCCTTACCCATTACACTACACTGCCACAGGTTGAGTACTGTAGGTAAAGAGTAATTACACCACTGTAGCGTAGGTCAGTTGTCATAGTTAACCGTTAGTTACCACGCTCCAGCCCTTTCCCCTGGCCGTGTATTATTGATGAAGTGGTCTGTCATTACAAACCTGCTCTCTGATGCTGAGGGAGAGCTGAGCTCAAAAAGCGAATGAACACGCCAGTAATCAGGCTTGGCGCCAAAGGCATAGGATGGCTGTTAGAATAGGTATGGTCTTCTGAATCTGTACATACACACTCACACACTCACTTACAAACATACGCATGCACGCCCGCACGCAACACACACACAGGCATACACACACACACACACACACACACACACACACACACACAACCAAACCAGATTTTTAAAACACTAACTGAACAAAAAAATGGTTTGAGGCGACAGGACTCATATTTTCAGAAAAGGCTTTTTTTTTTTCTTCTCCTGAATGCAAATCAAGAGAAAAGGAACATTCTGTGGGGTGGAAAAACCAAAAAAACAAGACTTGTGTTTGTGTGTGTGTGTGTGTGCATGTGCGCCATCTGCCATTGCCAATACACATATAAAAAAAGGACTCATCTTCACGAAATAGCAGACAATACGCTTACACAAATACATCATATTTGACAAATGACATGGCATTGTGAATTAATCGCCTAACATATTATTTTTGCTTTAGCTCCTGAGTGAAAAGCCGTTTGTCTGTGGGGATGAGTCATGAATCCCTGCTGAGGTCTCAGCTCATTGGCTGCCGGGGCGGGCAGCGTTCCAAAGGAACACAAAGCAATTTCAGATACACAAGACGCCTTTGCCTGTGTTGCTTCTTCTTCTTGTTGCACGACTCAAATGCACGACTTCTCTGTGAGGGAACTGCTTCTCTCTCATTCGCCTGGCCCTCTAAATAAGAGTTTTAAGAGGTACAGTTCGGCTAAGTACAACCCCCCCACCAGCACAGCATTAATAGGAACACTGCAGGTGGCTGAAAACACTAGCGTAGACCATCCTCCAATAACTCTCCAAGCTACAGTTTAATTGGGTGAGTATTTATACTCACGCTTTCCTTTCCCTGTTTTAAAGATGCGTTTGTGAATCTGGTGGGGGGCGGGGGGGGGGAAATCAGGAGAAAGCAAAAGCTCTTGCCAATAGCAATTAATTTTTTTTTGCCCAACCAAACAGCTTTAAAAACAATGACTGAACTGAACTGAGCTGTTGATTAATGGTAAAAGCAGATCTCCGACAACCTTTCATATATTTCACAAGTAAAAACACTCAGCTGAAAGAGCACAGTCAAAGAGCTTTGAAAATGTTGAAGGGGTAGAACTCCTTTCCCTCATTGTTAAATAATTGCCCATCTTTTATTCTGAATCACTGACTTTATAACTAGATTCATAAATAACCTAGATTTTGCATCCTCTCAGTGCCTGTGTTCCATATTCACACAAGGGCTTCTACTTCCCATGATCCTTTGCGTCTCAGCATAAGGACGTTTATTACGGATTCATGTTTTTTTCCTTAATCCTCTGGTTCAGGCCTCCGGGATAGAGTTCTTTCCTTTCTTACGAACATCAGCGGAAAAAGCAGAACAGGTGTCTAACTCTCCCGCTTTGAGAACGCGGAAGACGTTCCACGATAGCGCCTCAAGGTTAGCCAAGCCTGCGATAAGCGAGGAAGAGGAGACGCCATAATTTAAACACATCCAAAATTATGTCAAGCAGACTGCTAACCGTGCCAGAATTAGACTGTGAAAGACTGTCTGAAAGGGTATGAGAAGACGCCGGGGAAGCCGCTTCTCCAGACAACTAGGACTCATCTCCCTGCGCACGCTTGAATAAATCTTAATTTCAGACGCAGATTTCCCCTCCTGCGCCTGGTTTTGTCTGCTGAGCTTGTCTGACTTAGTGGAAGTTTTCTTTCCCCCTCCCTACAGTGTTAGCTGATTTGATATGCCCAACTCTGGCACGGATGTTCGGATGTGCGTGGCTCACTCACACCTCTTGAAAAATGCCCCGGGACACGCACTAGAGGTGGGCATGAGAGCGCAAAACTCCGGGGGAGGGAAGAGATTCCCGTTAACACATTAACTGACCTGGCGACAGTACTGACGCCCAGAGGTCAGCGATAACTGACAGCTCAGCGTCGAGGCGTAAAGGATGATTCACTGGGGTCCTGTCGGTACTGTCAGACTCAGTCCCCACAGGGCCGCTCTCATACCGGCTTCTGCAACCAGCTGGTTCTCTTAGCCGCTTAATTAGACACATTTCTTTTTTTCTCTTCTTCTTCTTCTGTCACAGACTGTCGTGAGTAACTTGGCACATTGTTGAACCATAAGGACAGTCCAGCTATGACAAAGCTACTGTTGCTTTAAAAAAAAAAAAGAAAAAAGAAAGAGTTACTGCTGTGTAACTGCCAAAGTGGAGAAGGTGTGCAAAAGCAGCTAATTAACTGGCCCACTCAAGTCAGTGTGTAGCATCTTGGGACAAAAGCCTGCTTGCCTGGCTTTCCCACAGCCCACTGGGAAATGTAGTTTCAAGCCCCTGATCTATGCTCTGGGTGGATAAGGTATGGATACTCGTATTGTCAGGTGAAGCAATAGAGCACCTGGTAAAGGGCAGGCACCATGAGAGTCATTTAGATTGAAAATACACAGATCAGAGCTCACAGTTCAGTGATCAGAATGAGTTATCTGTTCAGCACCGCCTCGCAAAAATAGATCTGTGTTTGCAACAGTTTTTTTTATTTTATTTGAAAAAGCTTCTCAAGTGAAGAAGAGTATTAAACTACCGGTCTCCATATGTTTTTCTGTATCTCATGTTGTATCACATGGGTTGGGAAATAGTTAGTAACTGGACTCATCTATGAATCATTCGAATGATAATAGATGTTTTTGTTCAATATGCACAGAACTGGCAAATATACAAGTGAACAGAAACAATCCATCGTGCTGGCAAACTAAGCAATTTGCATAAAATCACTGCAAACGGTTTAGCAAACAGAATAAAAGGCCTGGTATTCAATGCAAGGCTGTGTATGTGGTGATCAGAACTAGTCTGAGGTTTTCAAAAAAAAAAAAAAAAGAAAAAAAGGCAAAGCTATTATGACATCAGTGACTCACTGCCAATCATTGTGTTTTGCTGTGGGTAGCAAAACCTTTTGATTGGCTTAAAAACTGACTGACAGCTCACTGTAGCACTGCCCAGAAACCTCACTCTCTCGTTATTGCTATTGTGAACGAGGCTACTGTGGAATTTTGACCTTTATAACCCGATTAATACTGTCTGCACTTCCACTGGACACTCAAACCAAGCCTTTTATTCAATATGAGGAAACCAAGAGAGGCAGCAGAGTCAAAACACACACACGAAACTCGGTTTTTATATATTAATAAAAATATTAATATATCAATAAATGCTAAGAGCAATTCTTCCACCTGGTGGGCTGGGAGGAAGTGAAGATTCCACCCAATCAAAATCCTCATTGCGCAATAATTCCATCAGCCGAGCCCTCTTTTTTTTTTTTTGCTTAAACCTGGGCACCGCTACCATCCGTCTGGACCAAATTAATATGATTTATGAATGGGGAGGCGGGTGATCCACGCCAAGAGCCACTCCGGTCCAGTTTGGGAAAGGTCTGTCGTCCAGCACAGGTCATTCAACAGCCTCTCCAAATCCAGGATTGGGGAAGGGAGGGGGGCTAAACTGTCCAAATTCGTGCCAAAGTGCAACTGGCTGTACTGTACTGTACTAACTCGGGCTGGTCGGGATGCTAGCCACCAGACACCACAGGCCTCTGGAATCCAGAGCTGGACTGCGCCGCCGGGCTGGCTAGGCTAATCTCTGACAGTAAATCTACAGAGAGCTGTGAGCCGCCGGTAGCGTTAGCGTCCAGGAGGCAGGTGTCTGGCAGGTGAGAGCCGCCCAGTCGAACCTCAGAAGGCCTGCGCTGAAGAGGCTTTCTTCCTTCTGGGATTGCTAATCTTACAACTTTCTCTGGTCTGAACGTCTTCATGTGCCAGGGGTAATAAAATGGGGGCCGGGCACATCGGGGAGGAGCTCCTCCAGTCACGAGCGTCATTGGTAGGAAGAAATGGACCAATGGAGACTGGGGTATACAACCCGTACGCCACATTCTCATTTTTACACAGCACCCATTTAAAGAGCTGGATATTTTAATGAAGCAGTTCTGGTTTGGTATTGTTCTTCAGGGTACAATGACACTGCCTCATCTAGGAATCAAACCTGCAACCTTTAGGTTACAAGACCAGTTCCGTGCGCATTATAACACACTGCTGCCCCACTGCTTGGATACTTTCTGTCTCTAGATTCATGGAATGCATCCAGAGGGTATCCACCAATCATCGCGGGCTTTGTTCTGTTTCTAGTTACCAATGTGGTTTGTGATTGGTGGAAAGTTCCTCTCAAGTTTCTATGGGAAATGTGAGGAGGTCAGTGCCCTTTTTTATTGTTGTGCCCCCACCAGACAGGAAGTGGAACTCAGGCACACAGGAAGTGCTCACAGCCCAAACCCCTTTCTACCTGGAGTTTCCACTCTTGTTATCTTCATCCCCCTCGCTAGGGCAGTCTTCCTCAGCGGCAGCCCTGAGGTGAGTTAGACCAGGTTAGGCCCAGGAGAACATATGGCCTGTCAGGACCACTATGCATCAGTACGCACACACACACACACACACACACACACACGGTACAAGAGAATTAGCTTTCTTCTCCTCGCAGTTTTGGTTCAATGGACCCGGTGGCAAATGCATACATCATCTTCAGAACTATCCAGCCCTCCCTTCAATATTAATAATGTTATTCGTTTGCCGAGTCTTTCCCCATGCAGGGAAAGATTCACAGCTCACATTTGATGTATTATCCAGCAAAGCTATGTGGTACTTTATGTGAGAATTTTGCTAAGGGGTAAAAGCAGCAGCTGGAGTAAAACCTGCAGCCTCCCTGAGGCACTGATGCAATAGCAAGTAGGCTTGGAGGACACACCTATCGCACGTGAATGCAGAAATACAAACACTTCATGACTCCCGCTCATACTAGTGTGCATACTCGTACACACGTACGTACACACACACACACCTCCATTTGAGTCAAAATTGTACGTTGCCAGCAAAAAAAGTCAATACATTAAAGTCATGCTGTTTTTTTCTTTGTTTGTATGCAGTTCTCATTGCCGCTTAATCTGATAAACATGGACCTCTCTGTCAAAAACAGTGTTTTACAGTGTAAAAAAAAATTAAATAAATAACCAGGGCATCTCCAAGGCAACAGTGTTTTTATTAGTGCAAGTTAGAGACTCATGCACAGAGCAATTAAGGTCAACAAGCTATCTCTGTCTCCCTCTCCCTCTCTCTCTCTCTCTCTCTCTCTGTCTCTCTCTGTCTCTCTCTGTCTCTCTCTGTCTCTCTCTGTCTGCATATCTCTCTGTCTCTCTGTCTTTCTCTCTCTCAGTTCTCCAAGAGATTTCACGGGCCCACTAAGAGAAACAACGATGGATAGGGGTCTGCTGGGAACGTGCAATTTAACAACCTTTTCAGCGTTTGCTGACCAACATTATGGGGACTAAGACCCCCCCAGGGACCAATACGAATGTAAGTGCTATTCCCATCCAATAATCTGAACATGGGGAAGTGGTAAAATGAGATTCACAAGGATGCAAACATACAGGCACATGCGCGCATGTACTCACACAGTGCACGCACCCATACACATGCGCGTGCACACACACGCACACACACACACACACACACACCCGTGTGTCCTGATACTGTGAATGATGTTTTGCAAGAACAAGCATCTCATCATATCACAATCCACTTGAAGCACCTTTTCCATTCGGTCTTAGTGCTTGAAAGAAGACTGATATAAAAACGAGCACTTAGGTTCTCTTGCAGCTCAACGCCGTGCAGTGTATTTCATCAAGAGAACGATGCGCAGAGTCATTTAGAGGAAACGGGCCAGAGCTGTGGATGTACCCAGGAACACATTCTCCACTCAAATGCATTCATTTAAGAAATGAAGAGAAACCTTCTCTGAATACATAACCCGTGTGAAGGAACATGCGTGAAATAGGCGGTGAAATTTAACACGAGACAGGTAAGGGGAAAAATCAAGGAGAAAAAAGGGTCCTCAAGATTAAATAAAAGTAAAAAAAAACAACTCAGCAGATACTGAACAGTTCTGGCTTTTAAATCCACCCTCAGGTCAATCTGGGACATGAACCCCTTTCTTTGGCACCTCCACTGAACAGTGGTGATTTTAGCTAAATGTTATCAGAACAATGCCTCAACAGACTCGTCTCTGGGTCCCGTCTGGAGCTGGCAGGAGTCTAAACTTCTACTGTTATCGATGCTCTGCTCTCTGGAAAGAACTGCAGGTGTGGGTCAGTGGTGCCTAATTCAAGGGGAACCTCTAATGGAAATAAAATGAACCTCAAATTGCAAAGAAGGGGAAATTAAGAATCTAATATGGCTCCCCTTTCAAAATTGCTTTCAGAATTGCTTGCTTCTGCTAACTGCAGACACAATGCATTATGGGATCGTGGCTCAGCAGTGGCATTTATATTAGCCCTTCCCAGAATGGAATTGCTCCATTGTGCTAACAGACAAAGAGCTCAGCCTGTTAAAGGGAATATACCATAAACGAGCTGGTATTAAAAAGAAAAGCAATTTTGAAACGAGGACCTAATGAGAGATGTTCTAATGAGAGAGATCGCATCTCCCCGAGGAGGCAGACCGATCGATAGGGTGTTAGACTCCAGACAAAGGAGGGGTGTCTATAAAACGCTCGCCTTCCTGTCCGACAGAGGATGTTTAAAAAAAAAACTGGGCAGGCCTCCAACTTTAATTCATTACAAATCTGAGTATAAAGGACTGGAAATAGGGACCTTGTTAACCCTTTGAAGAGTATGTTTTTTTTTTTTCTTCCCCAAAGTTCTACGTCAGCGTTCTAGAACTCCACTGCTTTCAGTTACCAGCAGCGATTGTCTCATCAGCATTAGAATGTTCAGTTAAGAACATTCTAATCACATATATTTGTGATCTTACGCTGTAAAGGGGTAAAATAGATATATTCTTACTGTAACCCGCTTCACACAAACTGCAGATGCAGACTAGGATATGTATTGTGGGGCGAAGCTTTGGTAGAAAACAGCGAATCATTAGTCCTTGTCAGCGCTATAAAAAGAAACGGCTCCTTAGGGAAATGGCTCGCAATAAACACACACACACACACACACACACACACAATGCATTTGTCGCTCGACCTGGAGCATAAATTTACAAAACCAATCCAAAACAAAACGCGCCTAGAGGTGCACATTACAATGATGAATTGGGGAGGGTCCTAGCCACAGGTGGATAACCCTAAAGGAAATCGATTGTTCCTTTTGTCACCCACGCGCGAACCAGCCACTTAATAAGAGTGTGCGGGCCGAGCGGCAGCGCTGCGTGCTGCGCCGTGTCTTCAGATGATCGGGTTTTAAAGCCCGCAGAGCCAGCCTTGCGTGCGCTCTGTCGTGAAGCTGGCTGCGCTCGATGGTCAACCGATAAGCGGTGCTGATGTGTGGTGGGCGTGCGCGTCCGACAAAAAGCCTCATCTCTCCTCCTCCTCTTACACCTCCCTCTGTTACCAGGGAATTTATCAGTGTTTATTCTTAGAGCAGAAACAGAAGGAGGAGAAGCACGAAGAAGAACAATTAGGAGGAAGGAGAAGAAAGAAGAAGAAAAAGAAGAAAAAAAGAACGAGGAGGAAAAAGAAGGAGATGAACCTACAAATAAGAAAGAAGAGGAAGAAGAAGAAGAAAAAGAAATAAGAAAGAAGGGAGGAGGAGAAGAAGGCGGAGGAGGAGAGGGAGGAAGAAGAAGGTGGAGGAAGATGAAAAGCATCAGCAGCAACAATAGCAACCACCCCCCCCCACCCCCAACCCCGAGACTGAGACATGGCTGCTACTCACTTCCTGAAGGGGAGGCTGGAGGTGGACCTCCCTGGCGACACCCCCGACCCCTGGCTGTGGCCCGACAGCAGGCTGTCCGTCTCGAACTGGAAGGCCCCGTCCCGCTCGCCGGGCACGTCCAGGAACTCCCCGTCGCTCCACACCCCCACCGTCCCGTCCATGGCCTGGTACCTTATCTCTATGGAGACGCCCGTCTGCAGGGGACACACCATTTTAACACTCAGGGGTGGTTTTATTCTGGGCCTGTCCAGCTCTCATTAAGAGGCCGACCTCTCTCTTATGATGGTTTTGGGTGTCCGTACAGTGTTCATTATTATTCTTATGACTATGATTGTGATTATGATGATCATTTCATTTATGAATATCATCATCTTCATCATCATCTGAGACCCATAAGATTTTCTGTAGTTTAAAACAACACAAGGATGCCTTGAGCAGAGTCTTGAGCAGATAGTATATTATATAAAATGCATTTAGAACTGGAGGTCAGAGCTAAAAATGGATTTTTAAGGCAACATCCATGTGAAAATGCGGAAGAATTCAGATAGGATTACACACCAGATCAAAGCTCCTTGCAACGCTCGACACGTCCTGACTAAACAGGAGCCTCCAGAAGGCTTCTGTTCTCACTGAACCAACACAGGGAAGTAAATACAACTTTACTGCTTTACGGCTGTAGACACGAGAGCGCAGAGGTCACTGAAGTCAGAGAGTACAAATGTCTGCAACAGAAGCAGGCTTGACCTATCCCCCCCAGGACCCCCCTCCCCCTGGAACCCTCTGTAAACAGTGTGATTAAACCCTAGGGCCAGGGGGCCTTGATCTGCAGCTCAACGGGCCAATCACACGGCTTGCTGTGCGTCGTGGGAGCTGAGTCCCAAGGTTCGAACCCGCAGCCAGGCCAGCCCTCTGTTAGAAGGTCACCAGCAGCTGGCAGCAGCAGGGGAAATCACTCTTGTTGTTGTGTCTGTGTCTGTGACTTCCGCTACGACTCGGAGATTTGGCTGCGATTCAGGACCCTTTTTTGTGCTTGAACGAAGCCTGCGGCTCACGATGAGAGAAGCATTTCAGGACTACCTTATCAACTGAAACAGTGCTGTGCTTAACTTTCAGGAGCAAAATGTGCTTTCAGGAGCAACTGTGCAACTCTCAAACACGTTCTTCACTGCCTCTCGTCACAGGTACGTATTTATCCAACATTACACTGGACATCAGACAAACAACAGCGAAGGTTGCATGCTATTTTTGACTGAACGTAGCATTCAGGGTGAAACCACAGCGACGCACATTTTGCCTCTGGCGTCTGTGTCCTCAGCCGTGTGTGGATGGTGTTGGGAAAGGGACAGGATCGCTTACACTGTTCAGAGTATTTACCGAACAGACACTCAGAGCTTTATCTCCCAGAGCGTGTAAACGATGGAGGGAGGGGGGGGGACACGACCGTGCCCCCTGGCACGAAACACTGAACTCTTACTGGGAGAGATTCCCGATGCTCAAGCCAAACACAGCCAGGCTGATACAACAACACCAGCAGGCACCGAGCCACCGTCTAATGCCAACTCTCCACGCCTAACTCCGCCAACACTGAAGGCTACTGCAGCTTTTCTCAGCTATTCCTTGGCCAAGCCACCGTCTGTGTTCTTCTGAAAACAGCCCTATTTACACTGCATGGCTCGACGAACACAGAACCCTGTTTGCTCAATCCCATCTGCTACTCAAAGCGCCACATCCTTAATCTCCCCCTATGACACATTTTTCTGTGCAGTTGGTTGTTACACTGTTGACTTGGCATTGCCTCCATTTGCTGCACTTTCGTAAGCTGCTCCAGACAAAAGCATCTGCTCAATGCCTAATTGGAAATGGAGTGTCATTTGCTGCACCACTGTTCCATTGCCATTGTGACATCAGAGATTCTTTAGGTTCAACAAATACTCAGCATCACTATGACATCACAGATTCTTCAGGTTTACCAGATGTTCTGCACCACAGTGACATCAGAGATTCTTTAAATTCACCAGATTCTCTGCACCACAGTGACATCACAGATTCTTTAGATTAACCAGGTTCTGAGCTCTGTGTTCTTGGCGTTGCAAGTCTCCTGCGCCCTGCCATTGAAGTCGAAAGCATTAAAATTTAATTTCACCGCACCTTATTTTTGAAGGGTCGAGACCAAATTCCCTACTGCGCCATTGGTATGGATTTTCTGTATCTGCAATAAACTGCTGGCACCTCCAGCTACCAAACAGAACCTCCAGTAGTCGGAAATAAGGACGGAAGGAATATAAGAACCTGTAGTCCACCCTGGTGGTTCATACTTAGCAGCGGCAGTGATGAACTCTGTTTAAACAGTAATCACTTTTTTATTTTTTATTGCGGGCATATTTTCACTTCACTGCGTCCAATTACATTTTCCCTTCCTGTGTGCATAAAATAAAACAATAAAGTTTTCAATAATCCCCACGCTGCACAGCAATTTATCACTGCCCACGATTAAGAAGTTTATTGTTTTTTTGCAACAACGTATACGTTTCTGACTGACTAAATGAAGTCTTGAGCGATCAGCTCCAAAAAGTTATTAAAGCAGAAAAGCAATTCTCCTTTCTAACGGTGCGTCAGGTTAATCTGCTCAGGGAACAGCAAAGCTGGTGCGGCAGTTTCTGCAGCTGCGGAGAGTAAAGAGGACTAAGGAGCGTGCGTTTACACCAGAGTAAAACTCAGGGGCTACTCAGGGGGGGCAGAGGTGAAGAACGCTCGCTCGCTCGCTCAATCTTTACTGGACAAGGAAAACCGCTCGTGCCCACTACGGCAAGCGGTAAGAAAATTAAAAACTAAAATGTGCAAATAAAGAATGGTGTGATAAAACAGATAATGAATTTTACGCAGTTGAGGAGTAAGTACCCCCCCCCCACCCACCACTTGCTAAGCGTTGCCATGGCAGCCCCACTGTATCTTTCTCATGTAGGAAAGACATCATCCCCAGCAGGAAATCCACCTTGACACAGTGGTGGTGGTGGTGGTTGTGGGGAGGGGGAGAAACGTTGGGCTTGCGTTTGTGGCTAATCCCTCTCAGAACGAAACACGTGACGTGTGAGATATCATAGTTTGCCTTTTCTCTTCTCTCATCCTGTAAGTGGGATTGCTTTCATAGATCACATGTCTTCACATGTTGGGTGTTCACATGTGGTTTTTGAACATGTGATTTTTTTTGGTGAGGGTTTAGCCTTGTCTGGACACAGGCCCAGTGCAAGGACGCGTGTGAGAACCTTGGGGACGTGTCGGGCACGCTCTCTGTGAAGGCATCCCCCAGTGTTTCCCCCGACAGCTGCTGGGCGTCAGGTACTGCACCTGGCGCGGGGTGGGGGAGGGGAGGGGAGGGGGGGGGCGGGGCTGCTCACCTGTATGGCCGTGTTGTTGTCGTCGATCAGGGTGTCGGAGATCTCCAGCTGGGCGTCTTCCACCACCTTCTGCAGCACCATCCGGAACGTTCCAATCAGCCTGCGGAGGGGGAGACCAATTCAGCTTTTGTTGCCGTGTCGACATATGCAAAGCCACCTCAAAGACCGCGCAGAACAGATGTGATGACGCTAATTATGGGATAGAGAGCGTGCATTAAATATGCATGCCCAATTTAGCCATCCATAGCCTTCCCCCTTTTGACAGCCAAAGAATACAAAGGATGATCAATCAACTCGCCAGAAAGCCCTGTGAAACTCAACCTGCAGGAGCAGCCTAATCCAGATCAGCTGAAATAAGCATCGCTGATAGATATAAACTTCAATACGTATTCTTAACTATAAAATAGAATACTTCAGCATACTATTTTTCCACATGAGATGCCACAATCCACAATCCCCTTTAAAGTGGCATCTTGCTCCGACTGGCCACCCTGGCGCACACTGTTTAAGCACCCTGTGCTTCACCTTTTATAGTTAAACTGTTCTGGGCCAGAAGAACAATTATTTAATCATTTCAAATTTTTTAAAACACTTTAATAAATTTTTTTAAAGGAGAGCGAGGACAGCTAGCGAAAGCAGTCTATGGAGCTCTTGCCAGCTCTGGTTGTTGTTGTCAGTGGCGCAGTTTGGCTGTGCGTACAGATGATTAGGAGAAGAAAGCAGCTCGATTACACAAAAGCGTGGACAGAGACGCGGAGGCGTTGTGTTTGCCCAAGCCCACGACGCGTCAAAAATATCACACCGCCGTCGAAAGGCGCCCTCCGCGCACTCACGGTGTCGCCATGACAACATAACATACCGTTTGATATCCGCCCCAAAAAACTGCTACCCCCCCCCATGTTATTGATTATGGGCTGGACAGTGCCGTATGCCAAATCAGTTCCCAAATCTAGAGGTACATTTCTGCTGTTGTGCATGAAAAATGCTTTTAGCAGAGCGGTTTTGAATTATGAGTGTGTTTTCAAAAAAAAATTGCAGCGAAAATGTTCAGCGAAGAAGGTTGGATGCCACCAAATTCAAACCAAAATATTTTATTTTTATGTGGGATGCAGAAGCAACACTGCAATTTAAGTGTGTGGGAAAAAATAAAATAGTGACCCTTGATCCAAAAAAAAGTGCTTGAAAAGAATTGCTATAGAAAACAGCAGAACTCTTGAAGAACTATTTGCATAACACCAACGCATGGACTGGGTGTGTGTGTGTGTGTGTGTGAGTGTGTTATGTGCACATGCAACATTGTGTGAGACAATCCCAGAGAAATACCTATGAGCTGCTCCCAAATTGCCCAGATAAACTAAAACCCTTAAACCGTCACAACCGCACCATTCGTCTTGCCTGTGGTTCGGTAACATTGTTCCACGTGCAAACACATTATTAAAAAAAGAACTCCCTTCAGGAATAAAACTGACTGAAAACAAAAACAAAAATATAAAAATAATAAAATCAGTCAAGGGAGAACAAACTGTTTTCGAAAGGGCAAAGCAGAAACAGTAGTGGAATGCAGTAAAAAAAGAAAAACGGTTTGTTTAGTCCAATACAGTGAAATATTGGCTATGGGTCATATCATGCAGTCATAAGCTCTTGTTTTGGGAGACTGTACAGTTTTATCTGTTCATTATGATGTTCTTGCTCTCATGTAAGATTCTGCAAGGCATCGTAAGAGGCTCAGGGGTCAGTCAGATATCTTGCAAGAAACAGACTGACTGCACACAAACTCAAGTAGAACAGACAACTCAAGGCATTCGCTGCTGATAAGAGTGGGAGGATTTGCCCATCCTTGCTTGCAAATTGCCTTCTTTTCGAGCAATGAAAATGTGTTTTGTGTTTTGTGTTTTATTTGGGTTTTATTTGACGGTAATCATGCGTTTAAATTTTTTAAACAAAGACCGTAAAAATAACACATGCAGCAATAAACACACTGGTATAAAGAGGGGAGAGAGAGAGAGAGAGAGAGAGAGAGAGAGAGAGAGAAGAGTCTCTGTTACCCAGAGAGAGAGAATATTAGGCATGCCAAATTACATTAACTAAAAGCAACTAGAGACCTACCCTTTCAGAATATTAAGAGATTTTTTTGTGGGAAGGGGAACAAACAAGTTTTTTATAATTCATTATATAAGAGCAAAAACCAACACTACATTCCAGGTAAGTCAGTAAAAATGCAGATTCATGGTGTTTGGATGTTCATTATTCCCAATGGGGGCGTCATCTTCTCCATATTGAAAATAAAGGCATGCATAACGAACCAGAGGAATGTGAATCACCTGCAATTATTTAATATTTATGTTATTTTAATACTGCTATTAAAAGCATTTGCAGAATGCGGTTACATTACAGAACTGAAGGTTAATCACTGGGCCTGGAGTCTAATGGGCAACTGTTTTTGGACCACATTCCAGAAGTTTCTCGGCGCTGAAATGTATTTCCCCTCAGGTTTGCCACGCAGAATTAAAAGCACTTTGACGCGCTTTTGGCTGATTAGGCCACGCCTCCCGTGGCGACAGCACACGTCGACGCCTCCTCCCCTCGACCCCTCCTCCCCCCGACTCCCCCCCCCCCCCAACGCCCCCTTACTTGGCTCTTTACATTCTTCTCCTTCCAAACAAGCCGTCGCATGGTGTGTCATGCTTTTATAAAAGTGGGACGGGAAATGAGGGAGAGAGAGAGGAGGGTCCTGCACCCCCCCCCCCCACCCCCCCGATCCACGACAGATCTGCACTCAGGCCCAATCAGCTCACCATCAGGGGGGGAAGCTGCATGAAAGGGAGCTTTGACCCGCAGGATGTCTGCGCTCTTGATAATGTGAATACGCAAAAAAGTAAATAAATACATAATTATAAATCTAGATTTAAGATGACCAATTCCAGAGCCGCTCTTATCCCGCGCAAACAATGTTTCCGGTGTGGGAAAAACCCTGCTTAGCATCTCTCCAAATTTCCAAAATACCACTCGGGGAGTTCTGAAGCACCATCAGTCACTCCAACCACAGAACGTGGGCTCTCTCACTCGAACCGAAATATCAGAGCTTCGAACCGGCAGCAAAGATCTCATGACCTTCGCTGGAGGATCTGAAATAACCTTCCCTGCATCATGTAGGAGGCAGAAACTGTTTTAATCTTTAAAGAGAGATTTAAGAGTAGTTTTCGGCTGGACCGCAACAGCGGGGCCAGTCCTACAAACGCGAATGTCTGTGATTGAGTGACTGAGTGATGGAGTTACACCATTGGTCGGCCGAGTTATGAAGTCACACCATTGGCCGGCCGGTCCAGCCATATACTAGGTTTTGACCTGGTCTTGTCTTTATTTTAGCCTCTTGCTCCGCTGTGATCCTAATCTCTGCCCTGTGTGGGACGTGTTTTGCTTAAACTAGGCCCGGAAATCTACCACAGCCTCCAGGCTGATTACGAATCACAGCAGAGCAACGTGTTGGTAAGAGCTACTGTTCAAGAGTAAACATTGATCGATGAATCGATGAAACATTCACAGGGCACAAACTGTGTACGAGTTACTGAGTCATTTGTAGCTCTCTCGCACGAGTCACTGAATCATTCGTAGCTCTCCTTTACGAGTCACTGAATCATTTGCTCTTCCATAGGAGTCCCTGAATCATCTGTAGCTCTCCCATACGAGTCACTGAATCATTTGTAGCTCTCCCGTACGAGTCACTGAATCATTTGTAGCTCTCCCGTACAAGTCAGTGAATCGTTTGTAGCTCTCTCGTATGAGTCACTGAATCATTTGTAGCTCTCCTGTACGAGTCACTGAATCATTTGTAGCTCTCCCGTACGAGTCACTGAATCATTTGTAGCTCTCCCGTACGAGTCACTGAATCATTTGTAGCTCTCCTTTACGAGTCACTGAATCATTTGTAGCTGTCCTTTACGAGTCACTGAATCATTTGCTCTTCCATAGGAGTCCCTGAATCATCTGTAGCTCTCCCGTACGAGTCACTGAATCATCTGTAGCTCTCCCATACGAGTCACTGAATCATTTGTAGCTCTCCCGTACGAGTCACTGAATCATTTGTAGCTCTCCCGTACGAGTCACTGAATCATTTGTAGCTCTCCCGTACGAGTCACTGAATCATTTGTAGCTCTCCTTTACGAGTCACTGAATCATTTGTAGCTGTCCTTTACGAGTCACTGAATCATTTGCTCTTCCATAGGAGTCCCTGAATCATCTGTAGCTCTCCCGTATGAGTCACTGAATCATTTGTAGCTCTCCCGTACACACTCCAAGAATCTCTCCGTATTCCTATGGTAAACAAAATCTTGCCTTCTCTGCATATTTTTATTCCCAGATCGTTCAAAGTACAACACCGTGTGCTGTACAAACAGACCGTGCATTTGTCACTTTGTCTGAAAGGGGAGATAATGCTTAAATCTACAAAATTCAGTAAAGGCATACCAGCCGGTACAAAATGTAAGGTGAGGTGATTTACCACTAGGGTTAAAGTCATTATTCTTTAACTGGCACTGTAAGAACATATATGCAGACACAATAATGTACTGGGTCCACACCCACATACAAGAAAGACTGAAGGGTTGCAGAGAATGCACTTTAACACCAGACCTGGATTTATGCTGGACCTGGACTCACACCGTTTTTCTGTCATTATACTGGGCACTTACTAAGAATAAGGATCTCCACTCGGCCAGTGGTTTCCTGTTTAAATCGATTTAATTAGTCAATGTCCCGTAATTACCTTCAGCAGGCTTTTATGCGCTCCATATGAAAATATTACCACAGCAACAAAAAAACAAAACAAAAAAAATTAATATTACAATGAAGTTACAACAGATCTTCGATTTTGCTCTAGCTGCTAAAAGGAATTTAATGAGACGTCACACTTCGTCAATTTAAATCATGTGACGTACGGTAAATACACATCAATACACAGAGCAATATGTTTGAATACGTAATGAGACGGTCCAAATATGTTTCGTTTTTCCAACACATGCCAACATGTTGTCAATTTTTGCTGAATAATTCATTCCGTGGAGCAGCGATACTCAAACTCCTCTGGGCCTCTAACACTGCTGGCTCTCTCTCTGCTACCCCACAGTTAATTAACTGGCTGATGCCACTGACTGATGCCACTGAGGTTTAGCTCACCTGGTGCTTCAGGTTTAAAATCAGTCCTGATTAGAGGGGGAGACTGAAAACCTGCAGTACTCAGTGCCCCTGCTGTGGGTGATGCTCAGAATCATCTCACTCCCAAAATGCCAGTAATCTCTATATTTTCTGATATATTTCTACAGTATATACATGATTCAAAATGGCTGGGTGCTGGATTAAAACAAACACCTGCATCCACCACAGAATAAGAGTAAGAGATTTTAGAATAGGATCGGACACCCCTTGATCTGGCTTGCAGGTTAATGGTGAGCATTGATGAGCTCGTCTTCATGTTCAAATAAAAGTTCCTAAAATAAAAGTAGGCATTTTGATTTTTAATTCACACACCCCACATCACACTCACATTTGAATGCTCCAAGCCTGAACACACACTGCTATTACCATAACCCTCTCTAGTTATATTGTAGTCTTTTTACGCTAGCAATGCTAAGTAGGCAAATCCTTTATAATAGCCTGTGTGTCAGTATGCCTGAATTGCTGTCCTGCAGCTCAAAACAAAACAAAACAAAAATGTGGAAACAAAACACAGTATCTATCCTTTCCCCATATCCCTCGCATTCGTTTGAGGACTCATCATAATCATAATCATAATCAGTCGCCTCCGTGTTTCTCTCGTCTGAAGTGGATGACGCAGCACTCAATTTATGGCTGCTTATTGTGGTGGTGATCTTAATAATTAATGGCAGGTTTGTATCATGTTCAGGCTTGTGATTATGCTTTGAAAAGAGAACATTCATTATTGATTTTTTTTGTTCCCTCTTGGCCTGACAAACAATTTATGTTCAGTCGTTCTATAATGTAAGAGGTCTTTCCTTTTCAACTTAGTGTTTCTGGGTCAACCTTGAATTTCATTATGCAGTATTTATATATATATATATATATATATATATATATATATAATGCTCTTGTACTTTAAAGAAAATGAACATTTTTCTGAAAGCCATTCAGCAAATGAACATTAAGGTAGGCGATGAGGTTCTTTTTGACGATGTTGAAGAGAACTTCATGGCATCAACAGCATATTATTTTGATATATATCCAACAAATAAAACAAAACAACATTTGTTGACGACACCAGGAGCACAAAACAAACTGAAAAATGAATGGCTCATCCTGCACAGACATTCTGAGCTCAACTCAGAGTTAAAAGATTCATAAAGCGGAAAAAAAAACAAAAAAACATACCACGATCTGTGTTACCATGGTTACATAACTGTATCCTTGCACTGGATTATACAACTGCAATTCAAGAGAAATTCTTAAGGATTAAAAAAAAACATTAAATATCTATGAGCATGTGAAAATGTAGCCTAATAAGGGAAGACAGTTGGAAATACCTCCACTAATCTTAAACACAGCCACCTCCACAGTATATACCAGGAGTGCATTCGCGATTTTACGATTTTCTAGGTCTCAACAGGTCTTTCTTGATCATCTTTAATCTTCAGGGATGTTCATCCCTTGAGGGGGGAGGTCGCAGACGACATCAAAGAGAAGCATGTATTGACTCACAACGCTATTCAAAGACAGTCAGGAGCGACACTACTTTACAGTGGTGGGGATGGAGGCTTTGCGGAGGGAGGAGACGATGATCAGGCTCGAAAAAAGAAACAATGATGAGTTTTGAGAGCCTTGAGATCAGAAGGAACCTTTAAAAGCCAGTAATTACGATCACAGTTACGGTGGGGACACCGGAAGATTTCAGAATTAAGGCAGTCCCCACATCAAGTGCGGGGAGATGGACAGCTAAGGTCCAAACAGAGCAACAGACCAGTATATTCACCCTGCGGCTTTTCCCCACTGGACCCAGTTCCATCAGACAGCGTTGCGTTCCCTGAGCTGGGCCGTGATCTGAACCTGGCCTCGTCCTCGTTAGCCACCGGTGATCGGTCTCAGTGAAAAGGACAGGCAGGCAGGCCCTCTCCATCACGGGGGCCACGGACAGCCACACAATGGCGACTGTTTAAGCGGCTGAACCCGCGCGTCACCCCCCGAGACCGCTACGCTAGCACGGGAGGCAGAACGTGACTCGACCGGCCGGCCGGTCGTCATGGCGTTTACCTGCTCAAACAGCGAGCGAGGGTGGCCTTTCAAAGAGCGCCCAGTACCCACAATAACAGGCTATTATCTGCAGCTCGCCTCACAGAGGAAGGCGAAACCCCGCCTGGGCCCCCGCCTGGCCCCCACCGGGTAAACAGAAGCCGCTTCAATGACAATCGCTCACTGAACATAAACCGGCGTGACAACAGTGCTCAGCCGGAGTTCATACTGAGGGGAAAATACAACGTTGTATAAATCTGGCTAAGACTTAAGACTACTCCAAAACTGTGTAGTGCTGTATGTACTCTAACATATAAAGTCATTACAATTTGTAATATACTGTTATTGTATGGACATATCAACACGATGCACGATTTGTTAACTAGATTATTAAACTATACATTATTGAATTATACATTAAACGCATAGAGGGAATTGAGGAATACCTCATAAAAAATACATACGTATTAACATATTCAGTAAAGATGCATGTGTCTTTAATTTACAAGCTTACATTTCCCTTCCACAAACCCAGTTTAGCGAGTTCACCATCAAATCTAACTTGCTGAACTGTTTGCGAAGACAAAAACTAGTGCACTGTAGGTCAAATCATTTGTCAGCCAGTGCTCAGAGACATGCATTGACTGAATGCCGGCCATTGTTTTATTTTTATCTCTGGGACTGAATCGAAAGCGTCAGGGTTTGAGATAAGCATGGCGTCGACCCGGCGTCACGCCCGCCAGACCTCGTTGCGCCAGAGCGCGCCACGGATCGGTTACTCAGCTAATTAATATCCCGCGGACAGGCGGACAGCCTTAAAGGGGCCACACGTGCAAAGCTGGCATGGATGAGGTGAATAATTAAAGGCCTTTTGTCACCCGATACTGCCCGCATGTATATGTACAGTATGGCTTACGAAGCTGCGTCTATTATTGATGAAGACCCCGGTTTTTCATTTTTCAGTTTTCTGGAAACCGGGGGGGACCAGAAACTCGGCCGAGAGATAAGATCATCGCACAGGCTTCTCAGCTTCTGCACTGAACTGAAATCATCTGGCCCCGTACGTGATCAGAGATACAACTACTCATACACAGTGATCAGAGACATAACTACTCGCACACAGAGTGATCAGAGACATAACTACGCACACACAGAGCAGTCAGACATAACTACTCACACACAGAGTGATCAGACATATCTACTCGCACACAGAGCGTTGAAAGAAATAGCTACTCACACATAGAGCGCTGAGATATAACTAGTCACACAGAGAGCAGGGGAGGGTATTGGGGGGAATTAGGAATTCTTTGTGAAATCTCAACAAAAAAATAGATATTAAAATGGAAACTTACATAAAAACAACACTTGTTCACTTCAGGTTTTCATGAATCATTTGTTAAATGCGTAGAAGAGCAGCCCAGAATAGTTCAGTGGCTTTTGGAGTGGAGTTGGGAGGGCGGAGGGGGGCGGGGGGGTATAAAAACAAATTGGCTCATTCAAGAGCTCCTTTTGCCACAAACCATTTGCAACCTGCAAGTGTAGTCCATGAGCGGGCGAAACACGGTTGCCCCAGAAAAAGGATTCTGGAATGTAGGCTGCAGCTGCATTCCGAACAGTAGGGTCCTTCCACTGCAGTTAGAAACTTCACTGACTAGACACTTATTCACATGGAAATGATTTACGATGTGATACATTAATGTGTGCCTGAATTCGTGCTCACGCTCTCAGGTAAATCTGATCGATGACAAAGCCACACGTCATAAAACGATCACAATTAGGTCACATCATCTCACCTCATAACAGGCGATGTAATGCCCTCGCGTTTGATCAACACTGCATCATTCCACGATTATTATTCTAAGTACTATTCGCATGGATCCTTTGTTGAACACCACAAGCAAAAACATCGCAACCTAGTGAGGGCACACGGCCTGCTCTGCTTTCGGCTGTATGGTGCTACAGGGAGGTTTTTGAGACGCTGAATATATTCAGAATGTATGAAAGGCAAGAAATGAAAATGCATGATGCCTGTAACCGGTAATGTGCCCCTCGTTGTCCCTGTAAGAAGTGCGGCGCACTGGAACCGCTGTTTGGCAGGCGAGGGACGCCTGATGGATCGCCCCAGCGTACCGCCATCGCCAGGTTAGCGCACTGAGGCGCGCGGTTTGCCACGCGTTCACCAAACCCGTGAAAAATGAGCGATTCTTACATTCATCAGCGACGGCATAACGCAGATTTCTGTGCACCGGTGTCGGCCATTTATTCAAAAATTAAACTGTAGTATGTTGGAAATTCATGAACATGCACGCAAAATGAAATAAAATCGGCCGCGGAATATTTAGCCTCACCAGAGAGTGCATTTTAATATCTGCATTTTATGAAAATATTTTCTTGGATAAGATACAGAAATACCAGCAAACCTGGCCTTGAACGGGATGGGACTTACTGGCTTTCCAGCTTACTCAGCTGTACCATTAAATAATTCAAATGACTCCTAACTTGCCTCATCTGATTGCTTCAGTGATAACTGGTTGATGATTTAATGGTGAAAAGAAAAATCGCCATATTCAGCAGCTTAACCCACACCTCAAAACGAGTGCAAGCCTATTGGCTTAATGACGCATAGTGGCTCCTCACTAGAAAAGATCTTCAGGAGGCAGATACAGGAAGTGACATCACAGGAAACCAATTAATAATCTGTATTGATTTCTCTGGGCCTGTGGAGGTAATTCCTGGAAGTGTGGGTGCTGTGCATTGGTTAAATAGGCTGGGAAATGCGTGAGAGCAGGCAAGCACTATGGGGAACCCTGTATCCTGAAACTCAATTTCTGATATCCAGCGAAAGCTGGACAGAAACGTGCGCCACTGACCTGTTTGTGAAGACTTTGCTGTAGTTGAACACTTGAATCTCCAACATCTCGTTGCCATCAATCTTGCTGGCGATTGGCCATCTGAAAGTCTGTGGGGGGGGGGGGGGGGGTAGACAGACAGACAATTAATTACCTGGTAATCAAGTCACTTATTAATTGATCAATAAACAATATTAACCAACCAATCAGTTCAGGCACGATCAACCAGCAGGGGTCATCAGCCAACAGCCGATTTTATTGTATTTTTAAATACCCACCTGTCTCATAAAAGGCATAAAACTACAGCGGAAATTAAATGGAAAAATAAAAATAATATTTTCCCTGCCAAGGCTCCCTTAATTGGTTCTGCTCATTAAATGACTCGATTTGTTGTTTTAAAAAAAAAGGGAACCAACACAAACTACTGTATTTAATTTTTTTTACGTTTTTCTTTTTTTTTTTAGTTCAGGCACAATATCGTCACAGCCCCCAGTCGGGGTTTCGGATTGGATTTCGGTTTTTTGCAGTCATGTTCTCCCTCGCAGTGCCGAGCATTGATCTGTCAAGCGGGGGGGGCTTTCAGGGTTTGCTGAGCGCGTCAGTGACAAGACGCCCGCAGGCACATCAGCTGCCGCTCCGCGAGCGCTCCAGAGAGAGAGGGGTGGGCTAGGGCTGGCAGCACGGCAAAGCCAATGGGAATCCCACGCTCGCTCCGGAGGTTGCCGGCTTCAATCCCAGCGGGACACTGCCGCTGTGCCCCGCTTCAACTGCACACACTTTAATTAGGAGTCCAGCTGTACGACATATGAGAATGGGCGACACAGCACCTGACTGCCGAACAAAATCCGAATGAAAAATACTCCATATCTCTATGAAGCCAAACATTAATTACAGAGAAAAACACAGAGGAATATATAATGGTATCTCAGGTTATATAAAATTAACTTGTATAAATTGTTGATATACCTTGGCTTGGGCATAGATCAATAATTGCCCTTAACGTTGACTAACAAATAAAATCAAGCTTTCCATAACACAAATAGAACCTTTTAATTCAGTTCATTTCCTTCATCCCAGCTCCCCACACTGCATTTGTGGGTAAAAAAAAACAAACATAAAGCACATAAATTAAATTTAATTATGAATGAAAGCCAAGCAGAAAAGTAAGCTCCTTGGCATTTCAGAGGCAGTTCCTTTTCAAACACCTAAGCTTTCTACAGTCTCCAGTGACATAATTGGTGAAGACAATAAATAAGCAACAAGCTCATTGTATCAGGGGACTGCGAACCAGTGGCACTGTGTCCTTCACCTGCTTACAAGAACAGCTTTGCTGCCAGACGACATTGGCTTTAATTAGAAATGACAGCTCATACAGGCGTTATACAAAGCTTATGAAGCTCCTATGTAGCTGTTATGCAGGAACCTTTATCAGACGCTTTAGTTTTCTTCACTTTTTGTTTGACAGGATGTGGGGACTGATGGTATTATGCGAGTGGGCGGGGCTACGATTGGGGCCCTGAGTGCTGATAGGTGTAATCCATCACCCTGCGGAGGTGACAGGCTCCAGCGGTCGCCATATGGCTGGGGTACTCCGCAGTGACAGCCAGCGGTCCCGGGGCGACGCCCACACCGTCAAGCGAGGAGAAAAGTGCCAAACAGCCCGGGGAAACAAAACCGCCCTTAATTACACATCCACATCCACAGCCCCCCCACCCCCCCACCCCCCACCCCAACCCCCGGTGGAATCCTTAAACGGCGCTCTTCCCGAAAAAGCGGAAAGACATGTTTAAGCAGTTAATCGACTTCCCCCTACCTGCGGGGAAAGGGGGGGGGAGCGGAGGGGGCTGCTGCAGAAACTGCAGATGTTGCGAAAAAAAGGGCACAGCTAGGAGTGAAGAAAAAAAAAAAATTCAAGACACCTGGAACATTCCGGATAGATCGTCCATCACAGAGGCTGTTCCCCAAATGGGTTTTAGAGTGCATGTAGTGTTCCCTGGATAAGCCATGTCAAAGTCACATGTCGCGTGCAAACTAACTGCCAACATCCCCTGATGGTTACAAATGTTGCAAGTGAAAAGTGCTGAAATGGCAGATTTCTTCAACATTGCAAGCATTTCATAAAAAAGTAAATAAATAAAAACATGCTGTACCAGGCAGGATAGGGGAGCAGCATGCCCCAAACATTGGTTCCTCACTCAAAATAAAGCAGAATAACGAGCCTTTGTCCTGGACCCAAAGGATCTATACATTACTGGCTGGAAAGGAGGAACAATAAGCAGATTTCCTTTCTCCTTGTGTCTGAGCGACAGCCCTGCTCAGATGATTTTATCCAGTACCTCAGAGAGCGTTAAGTGTCCCAGAGCACCGGCGTCAAAAAAGTCCTGAGAAGGGGAAGGGGTGAGGGGGGTGGGGGGGGCGGAAGCAGGTGGGGGAGGCGGCAGCAGGTGGGGGATGCTACTCAGTTTGGCTGGAATGAGCCAGCGGGGAAGGGGGGGGGGGGGGCCTGCGGAAGACCGATTGAGGGGGGGGGTTGGGGGGTGGGGCATGACAGGTGGAGGGTGTTAAAGTATGCAGAGGATGGGATGCTACTCAGCTCAGCAGAAACAAGCCAACGGGGGGGTGGGGGGGGAGGGGGGGAAACGGCAAACCCGAAAATCCTACCGCCAGTGCCGCGCTAATGGAAACCGCGGTAATGGCGGCCAGATGGCGGATGGCGGCGCGGCGCTGCGTCCCAGAGCCCGCCGGCGGGAAACGGGGGAAGCGAGGAGCCGCTCCGAAGCTCAGCGGGCGCACGGAGTCATCAGCCAATCAGGCGCGAGCGGGATGGCGGGATCAGCCGCGCACAATCTCAGCCCTTCATAGAGCTGCTCTCCATCACTCCCACTGCAGCACAGACCCGCTGAGCAGCTCACAGCCGGTCAGGATGCTTTCATTCTATATTCATTATTTCATGTTAATTATTTCAGTTTTTACGCACTTGGTTATATGTTTTTTTTGTTGACAAAGTGCACACAGCATTCTCCCATGGACTGATATGGCCAGTGATCTTCCATCATCCATTCCAAGGGGTAAAATCAGCCAGGACACTGACAGCTCGTGTTCGCAAACAGGGCAAAACATTTAGCATGCCTTAAACCGGATATTGGAAGTGATACAGAAACCCTACTGTGTTGTTATTGAAGTGTACACACACACACACACACACACACACCACCCCCATTATCGGCCCCCAGTGTGTTCTTGTGTTTCCTCCCCCCTCCGTGTTGTAACTTAGTGTTATTGACCGTCGTAAATCTCTGCGACAGAAACATCAATACAGCCACCGCTGTCATTGGTACACCGATGAGAAAATGACTCGGTGAGATCAGCAGCCGGCTTTGGGGTTTTCTCGACGGGAGCTTCTGTGACATCACAATTAAAAACCGTTACAAAGCAACAGTGAGGCAGCCTTCCGCTGCGACGCTCTGCTCGCCTCATAGGGGGATTACTGGTATTAAAAAAAACATTGTTTCATTGTTTGCTTTGGCACATATTAACTCTTTAAGGTGTGAGATTAGAAATGTGTGATTAGAATGTTCTCAACCGAACATTCTAATGCTGATGTCATAATCACAACCAGTAAGTGAAAGCATCGCAGGGGGTTCTAGAACCCTGGCTTAGAATTTTGAAACGGCATTACTAAAAACCTGGTGTTCAAAGGGTTTTAAGAAGTGGAGAATATTTTCCAGCGAAGATGGGAGCCTCTTTTTGGGATTTATGAAAACGCAGTTTTAATGAGGACCCTATGAAGCCGCTGCCCCGTGAAGCTTGTCGGATTTGTCACGCCCTCCGCACCCACGGTAGCACAATGACGTCAAAATCTGCGCCATAGTAAAATAAAACATCTGTCAACCTCTTTCAAATATCGAGCCAGTCTTAACCCGTCTCGCAGAATTATCCACAACCGCCATCTATTCACAAAAGTCTGTCGTCTCGCAGGCCATTTAATTTCGCTCTGTGTGACGTGTAATCTAGCAGAACCAGGGTCGTTAGGCGCCAGGGCTTTCCGCTCCATTACGGCAGGGGAAGAACCGTGGCATCACTGAAGTTCCCCCCGGGGGGAAAATAAAGTTACTCCATTCTAGTCTACGGTACTGCTGATGCTGCCACAATAATATTTTTTTCCACCTCCAAAGGGAGACGAAGTCATAATATGTTTTCTCATACCATATATCTTATATATAGCCCCCCCCGCCCCCCCCCATATACTGATTTTGTCACTTATATTGGCTTATCAAATAAACACCCAGCGGGTCCACAAAAAAAAAAAAAAAAAATTAGGACTCCGGGTTCCAGGTTCAGCACCTGGCCTGGGGTAGGAGGGCTGGATGGTGCTTCGTTGTCATGGTAACCGTCTCAAAACGAATACAGAATTGATATAACCATAAGTTTTTTTTAATCAGCGGGATAATCACTGCGACTGTGTACAGTTTTATTTTTTCAGATATTCGTCAGCCTCCTTTCGCCTGTACAGTCCTAGATTTAAACTGCTTTTATTGCAGGAGGACTGTGCAGTGGGTCCTCACTGAAAAGCCTTTTTCTGAGAAGGCAACTTAGTTGAAACACAAATCAATAAATAATTGAAACTGGTAGCAGACTCTTCTTTGAGAGGAGTTCGGCACTCCCTTGAGAAGACTACCCAACGGTATGAAACTTTTATATAAGCTGTGTGTGTCACTCTGGCTTAAGAAAAAAAAACTGTTATGGCCCGGCTGTCGTTAAACAAAAGCATATTGTTGATGAGGAAGACTTTGTTGAAATGCATATGCAAAATAAATTAAAATTGAAAAATAAAGAAAGTTAAGAGCTGCACCAGCTGTCTTTAAAAATACATTTTTTTTGTGCTGCCAAATGAACAGAGTGACATGTCAGTGACACAGACCAGCTGACCCATCACGCTTATTTCTGAGTAGAGCTGTCCATGGTGCTGAAATATAGTAAAACATCATAGAGCAGGGCTGCCCAACCCTCTTCCTGGAGATCTACCATCCTGTAACCCAACCCGAATGAAGCACACCTCATTCAGCAGCTAGAGATCTCGTTGAGCGGCTAATTATTGGAATCAGGTGTGCTTTGTTAGGGTTGGACAGAAAACCCACAGGACGGTAGATCTCCAGGAACAGGGCTGGGCAGCCCTGCAGCAAATCAGCTCACCAACCATGCTTGTTTTCGGAGCTGTCCGTGGTACTGAAATACTGTAATTATACTGTAGAGGCTAAGTTGTACTGTAATATAATGTCAGTTGCTTGGGCTTGCAGTTCAGATGTTGCAGGTTCAAATTCATGTCAGGGTACAGTCATTGTACCTTTGAATAATTTAACGCAGTGTTAAATATACATCTGGCTAACGTGTAAATCAGTTGTGTGAGGTTCTGAATAAGGGAGTATACTGTTAAAACAAAACCTTAAAAAAAGACACCAATTGTACAGAATGTATTCTTCAGCGCACATTGCCTAAGCTAATTAATTATTTGTTGTGTCAGTTGTTGTTTTGACTTTTGGCACAAAAAGGGAACACACAGTAATTAGGGGTTGCGACTACTCCGACTCATTTCCTTGTTCATCCTATTTGCCATCTAGTGGTAAAATTAAGACATTGCAGAAACATTGGATAGCTGATCAACTAATTATAAGCCAAGAACTGGCAAGATCTGAAGATCACTATTTAAGGGTTATATCATCTTGTGTCATATTCAAAGCTGACATCAGCTCTTAGGATCACCTGACTTTATGGGCCTATCATCTTGCGCCAGAATGGCCTATCTGCATCCAGATTATAAGCTTCTAATTGCATTTTCGAAACGAGGTCTTCTCTACACACACAAATGGCAACAAAAGCATTTCTGTCCAAATGATCCTGTGTCCCATTTAGAATAGAGAATTACTGCATTTTAACTTTTCTATCATTATTAAATTCACAGCTGCCCCTTACCAGAGAAACTTATACCAGCAGTGTCCTACTTTGGATTCAAACCTGCAACTTCTACGTCACAAGGCTCGGCCTTCCAACCACTATGCCTCTTTACTGCACTTTTCACGTTTGTTCTTCTGTGTCTGTGCTGAAAAGAACAGGACCGTAATGCAACAAAAATCTATGAATCTATTTCAGCACAGAATTTAATGAGAACCTTGCTGACAATTCTTTTTTGCAATTTGGAGGCAGTCGTGATAACTGCTCCCCATATTCCAGGAAGAAAAAAAAAAACACACTTATCAAAGGAATTACTTATGAAATACTGATTATTCGAAATCAATGAAGACAGAACGGTGCTTTCACAGAACAAACCACGGCTCGCTTGGGGCCCTTTTTCTCTGCTAGGAATTGAATCAAATGTTTTCAGTCTGTAGCCCAGACATTTTAAACTCACTAATGCACTTCACTGATGAAGACGATGGGCCGAAACGTTTGGCTGTTTGGGCCTCTATTAAAAATGCTGAGCGCTGAACACCTTTCAGAATGTAGCGACTGAATTCATGATGCTGAAATGCATGTAGCATTAAGCAAAAATAAACAACTAAATAAATGAAAATAAAAATAATTCACCTGGTCCTGAGCTCACCTGGTTGTTTTCATATTAGGACCTGCTCATACGGTAAAACACTTATTAATAATAGATATATATATATTTAGTGAATTAGCAAATCGAAACGTTATTTGAAATATTTCTCCACTGGATTCCTTCAAGGGGAAGAAAACTCTCCAAACCACAAAAATAAAAGTATATTTAAAAAAAAAAAAAAAAATGTAATGTGAAATTGACAACAACGGAATTCCTCAGAGAGTTCATACTGCAGCGCTTGGCTTTGAAAATGAAGGCCAGCGAGGGGGCGCACCTGCACACAATGAAAATGAGATGAGCCCAGTTCCTATTGGCTGCGTGGGCACAGGGCGAAACGCCTTTCACTCGCATTCTGGTTCCCAGATCAAAGAGCGCAGAGAGAAGCATTCAGACACGCCGCCGGCGAGGAACACGCACTGCCACGGCCAGATTAACAGGCTGGAAGACAGGAACTCGGGTTTTCGGAAAAAAACAAAAAAAAACAAAACGAACGCAACGTTCGCCTCATGGTCTTCCGCTCGAGGCACGGATGACGTCCCGCGTGGTCGGGCTGTGCTGCACCTCCATCGGCCAGACCCTAAAAACACAGGCTATCCTGAATTCGGCAGAGAGGCTCGTCCCGCCTTGGTTAGCCTTCCCATTACTAAGGCTCTTACATTTCTTCTTTCCTCTAAATTATGCAAAATGGTCTGCTTTTAAGAGGGTGGGGTGGAGGGGAAAGCCCAGGATTCTCCAGAATATAGCCCCCGCCCCACACCCCTCTTGAAGCTGACATCCGAAAACACTTCCTGTGAATTATTGAACACAGGTTCCGCCCTAAAGCCGAACGGGACAGTGAGAGGGGGGCTCTCCTGATCTCCTTTTTTATCTGATTAAAGGAAGCCAGGAAATCGCACCACGGCTGCCGCCGGGGGAAGGCTGTGTCATTTCCCGCGATTAACACACCGAACGCGATTAACACCCGACCTGCAGGCTTCACCTGGCCAACCTGCAGTCATATGACAACCCCCTCTGTGACATCATAATGCCTGGAGAAGCAGTTATGGCCTCCTGAATGGCTGAAGCTGAGACTAGGCTTTTTCTGTAGGAATTTTTTTTTCTCACCCTTAGGCCTATAGGGGCCACACTTTTAAATGGAAAACACAAAAACTCCTCAACCGCATTACACAAAGTACAAACAAGCAAACAAACAAAAACAGCTGCTTCTTTCCGTGATAGTTAGATATGAACGGTCAACCTGAAACCGTCCAATGGGAACACAGGGGATTTGGCC
The DNA here is from genome assembly GCF_013347855.1 of Anguilla anguilla. Taxonomy (NCBI): domain Eukaryota; kingdom Metazoa; phylum Chordata; class Actinopteri; order Anguilliformes; family Anguillidae; genus Anguilla; species Anguilla anguilla. The sequence goes on along the minus strand of NC_049206.1, from coordinate 58,947,857 downwards.
CAATCACAGGAAGCCCTGGATTCAGGTCATTCCTCACTTCCTGTAACGGCAGCCCAGGGTGTAAAGCCCCCCACCCACCGCAATGATGCCCATAAAGAGTATCTCCCAGCCCACAGCTGCCTGCTCCTCCTGGCTCTACGGCCATAAGTTACAGACCAAACTCTGCTGAGGATAACCCCCAAAGACAGGATCAGAGTCAACTGAGGTTCCCCTGTCTGCTAACATTGGACACGAGCCCAAAAGAATTCCTTTTTTTGACATAAAATAAATACTTAAACTACCTCCTATTTTTTTTTCCCTCTTATCTACCCCTAATTAAAGGGGGAGTCTGTTAAACTCCCTTAAGCATCACCGAAAGGGGGTCTATAAATATGGTTTCGGCAGAAACAAGGCTTTGCCAGTTTCTCCTCATTATTTTAAAATGGGGATTCCGAACAGAGAGAATTAATTGGACATAGCTATTCAGGCTATTCATAGCTCTCCCAGGCTGAATTAAATCGCAACATGATGGTGTGTGTGTGTGTGTGTGTGAGTGCATGCATGTGTATGCGTGAGTGTGTGTGTGTTTGTGTGTGTGTGTGTGAGAGAGCGAGAGAGCAAGCATGAGAATGAGCAAAGAGAGCATGCATGCATGTTTGCTTGGGGGGGGGGTTTGGTTGGAAGAATGAATCAGCATATGCAGCATATGCCTGATTGTAACACACAAGCAAGTGATGAATTTTGAATAGTTTTAGATTTCGGCAGCATCCCTTCATGAAGTCTGAGTCACGACACGATTAATTTAAGCATTAAGAGCTACTCCTCGCTGGGGAAGTCGTGGGACTCGAAGCCAGCAGTCTTATTGGCCGGGGGGGGGGTCCCCTGTCTGCTCTGTCACCTGTCTGCACGAGAATGAGCAAGAGAGAGAGAGAAGGAAGTCAGCGAGAAAGAGAGTGAGAGAGAGCGAGTGAGCAGGTGATAGTAACAGAGTGAGAGAGAGAGAAAGAAAGTGAGAAAGAGAGACAGAGTAAGGGTGAGAGAGAAAGAAAGAAAATGAAAGCAAGAGAGAAAGACCGAGTGAGTGTGAGAGAAAGGATGAGCAGGGGAGAGAGTGATAGAGAGAAAGAAAGCAAGAAAGAGACGGAATGAGTGAGAGAATGAGAGAGTGAAAGGGAGAGAGATATCAGCTGCCTGCAGTAGGACCCTTCATCAGGTTCCACACACCTGTGATTCTCCTCTCCCTCACCACCCCCCCCAGCACCCAACCCCCGCTTATGTTACTATGTAGTGTGACGCTTTTCACAATGACAATGACAATAATCATAACAAAAATCATAACAATGACCAGGCATCAGCTCATCTTGTCCCCTGATCTCAGCTGCGGGTTCACTAAGGCATCATCTCCACGGCCTTTGCAGCTGACAAAAAATCCACAGAACAGGACGCAATGGGAGCACCTAAAATTCCCCTCCGGCCAACTTAAATTGAAGCCATCGAAGTTGAACCGGCTGTAAGAGGTGTTTTTTTTTCCTGTTAGGACAGTTGAAGTCTAAAGGAAGGAGGAGGGAAGGAAGAAAGAAGAAAGGAAGGAAAGAAAGAAGGATGGAAGGAAGAGGATGAGGAGGAAAACAAGCCGTCAAATGGAATGATTCTTTCCCCCATCTCACTCCTATTTATTCATTCATTTGTTATTATTTTTTCAGAGAATGGCTGGCGACTCGGGGTTGTGGCAGGATCCAGCGCAAACACGCAGTTGTATTCACTAACAGGAAAAGAATCTGTGACTAATTAAATAAATAAATATAACCTCACTATACCGTACATCAAACAACTTGAGCAGGGGATGTTAAGTCACTTAACAGCGCAGCTGAAAGCTTGACTACAAAGCAAGGACGTTTTACCCAGGGTGCACTAGGGTGAGTCTGGAGTCTGTGCGCAGTTAGTAATTAGTCTGCTTTCCTGGTTATGCCCAAAACAAAGGAACCAAACCCCTGCTATCAGTGCGGGAACGCGGAGACAGCACATCCGAAACGGCTCTCCGTCGTCACGGCGATAACTGCTAATCGCTCAGCTGCTGAAAACAGCCCTTTGCCGTACACGCAGCGACATAACGTGACTCCTGACCAGAACAGTGACAGGAAGACGTGACCCGTGTATACGCTCTGCAGCAGCCTATGGAACCGGAATTTCTTTTTCAAAAACTCGGATGCAACAACAGCTTATTGCAGCAGCGGTGTGCCGTGGTGCAGTAAAACTCATTCCACTCGAGGGACTGTGCAAATGAGTTTTTCTCTCCACAAGCCACTCCATTATGCAATTAGACCCGCGATTAAACTGGGCATTCAACATAATAGGCCAGTTTTTTCATTTAATAAAAAAAAAAAATTGTGCTAAAAAAAGAAAGAGAAAATGTGTTTTTACAAAAGTACAAATGTCAGAACTTCTGTGAAACGCAGGGGATATTACTGCAACCTGATAATGATCTCTCACTGTAAGAGTTAAGCAAAAAATGTCCACCGCGCAAGAATTTCCAATAAGGAATCAAATCACACCGTGGCCCTGGCATAACTGGATTTTCTAAACTGCATTCACAGCCTAAAATATGAGTTGGTCCTATGAGTCGATTTCCTGGGGGGAAACAACGGAAGTGTTAGATTGGTGTCCTGCCAAGAAGGGAATCTCAACGCTGCAAGGAGTCTAACACTACTCTTAAATCCAATCCTCCTCCTGGAGCCTCCTGCTGGGTAAATGCACCAGCGACCAGACGTAATCTCCCAAACAAGAGATCGCCACGGCGCTGGAAGAACAGTCTGCACCCTGCCAGCCTGCAGCTCTGACAACAGCAGCCATTTTTTTTTTTTTTTTCAAAATTCTAAGTCAGTGTTCTAGAACTCCACTGCTTTCAGACACCAGCGGTGATTGTTACATCACCAACAGAATGTTCAGTGAATAACATTCCAGTCACATAACGGTGAGCTCGCCACCGTAAAAAGGATTAATACACCTTAAATGAATAAATGATCATTCTTGAGGCTTCACCCCTTAAACAAAATGAGCTGAGAAACAGAGCCGAGGACCCAGAGGCCCGACAAGCGAACCCCAAGGGTTGGACTACGTTTCCCAGACCTTCCGCCACTTGTTTACTACAAGTGCTCTTTATGATCAATTCTGCAACTCATTTACATTGGAACTGCATCAGTATTTTCCCTGTAGGATGGTGCTGCTTAGACAGCAATGTTCATTATGGGCTTTTCATTATTACACTCTCTCAGCCGTACGAGAAAAGACATAAACGCTGGATATAAAAGCACTGGCTGCTAAGGGTTAATGGGTGACTCCATGCGTCTCTGCAGCTGAAATGGGAATTGTGGGTAATGGGGATGTATGAGGCCGAGTGCAGTGGCTGTTTGTGAGGAAAGCAGTAGCTACTAACACCTCATTACAATTTTTAAAAAAGATTTTAGTTTGACTTCTTGCATCTTTGTTGTTTCCCAAGAGAACTTTTTTTTTTCCAATTGAAACATCTGAACTCTACAGTAAGTCCATATGGCCTGCTGCACCAAAAAATAAATTATTCTCACTCCTGTCAATTAAATGTTTTCTCCCACACAAAAAAAGCTGAACCAGTGAAGACTGGTCTTCACAGGGAGGCTGAGGAAGAACAGGTGATCTGTTCAAAATTGCTTTATAATCCTTTGAAGAGTAGGTCTTTAGGAATGTTTTTTTTCTTCAGAATTCTAAGTGAGAATTCTAAGTGTCTAGAACCCCATTGTTCTCAAATCCCAGCAGTGATTGTTACATCACCATTAGAATGTTCAGTTAAGAACATACTGATCACATACGATCTCATCTCATACCTTAAGGGGTTAAAATGCTGCCATATTTTTTTTAAAGGGGCGGAGAGGGGGGGGATCTGTGACCCCTGGAAAGCACTGACCTCATCGAACCTGGCCTCATCTTCGCAGTTCTCCAGGACACGCGTGTAGAAGGACAGCCCTGTCGGACGGAACAGAGACAGTCCATTAGTTACAGTAGCAAAAGAAACAAATGCATAAACAAATAAATACACCACTAAACACCTTTAAAACAATTCTGTAAGTGTGCAAGTTCTGTGAGTGTGGAGGAGAATGGTCAAGGATACAATCTGAAGATTCTCCCACCAGCACACACATCGTTTAACTGTGCAGTTCATCAAGATACAAAGAGTCAGGGAACATGTCTGCGACAACGCCGCCCTGGTCCACATACGCCCACTCAGAAATTTTATGAATACAGGCTCAAAGCTGTCTTTTAATCGCGTTTTACATTAGTCATTCACAGGAGCCTTCAGCATTCAATAGGACAGCCTAATCCACACTGCTGCTCTCTCTCACTGTGAACCCCACAGGCTGAAGCACAGTTGTGAATCAGGATCACTCAGGGACCCCCAAGGTTCCAGTCGATGTCAAAACCCAGAAATTCATTTTCGTCCCCTGTAGGGGACATGAGTCAATGAATCTCAGCCCACCAACCTATCGCAGAAACTAACAATTGTCAGATGGCTTAAAAAAAAACACATTCTTTTTTTTAAAAAAAGTGCAGCACATTCCCTTTCAATTAGATTTTTCATTCACATTTGGGAATGACCAGTGCATGCTGGGATAGGCTCCAGCACCCCCTCGCGACCCTGCCCAGGATAAGCGGGTATAAATAATGGATAGATGGATGGATGGATTTTGGAAGACCTGAAGGAAGAACACAAACCATCTCATGAGCGCAGCGAGAGCCCAACTGGAACGAACCAAATCCATTACCGCTCAAGCCGTCATTACGCCTCGTTTTTTTTTTTTTTTAAAGCGGGAAGTTTCACAATCCAGCTCTGGCAAATTCATCACATTCCCTCTTGTAATTAAAAACAGACAGGTAATATCCTCAGAGCAATGTTTTCCCCTATATCGCTTTACAATATTACCTCCTAGCACACTGCAACACGTTATATTATACTGGCCACTAAAAGTAACCCGTAAGAAACCCGATGGATCAAAACGGTCTCATTTCCTTTATATCAAAGACAGAATCACAAGGGCTCCAGAGACGATGACTAACCACATTTTATTAATTAGTTTTCATGGTAACATGATTCGAATTGTCAGCGCACCAACATTTATCTTAATGATCTATAATTATGTGTAACTAATAAATCTTCTATTTTTTTTGTCAGTAAGCTACGGACAACTATGCCCACAAAATTGAATCAAACATTATTAAAAATACGATGACAAATATAATATCAGATACCTGTTAAAGGTATTGTGTGTGTGTGTGGATCTACAGCGCAAACAGAGATGATATACACTAACCAGATTGTCAACTCCTAAGACCCAGCGATTCATTTTTCTCCCTCGTTGGGGATATGTGTCTCTGGTCTTAATCTCAAAAACCATATATTCTACTAAGCCAAATCCAACACTACGGGGGGACATTAAATAAAAATGAAAATATTTTCCCTGCAACGTTTTTATCATCGAAGACACTTGTATCATCTCCAAAAAATTACTCTTTTTTTCTGCCTAGTCTCAGGAGGACATTCCTAATATAGAAAGTTCCATCTCAGGTCTGTTGGTTCTTAGTTCAAATCTGATACATCTACTTAAAGTTTATGACGAAGTTACATAACAGAATTAATGGATATTTGAAGGCACCAGTTACAAACCAGAACTACAAACTTACATGTTTATTACTTACATGCTGATTACTTACATTACATTACAGGCATTTAGCAAGATACACAACTTTTTACATATCATCTACATTACATTTATACAGCTGGATACATACTGACGCAATGCAGGTTAAGTACGTTGCTCAAGGGTACAACGGCAGTGTCCTACCCAGGAATCGAACCTATGACCTTAAGGTTACAAGACCAGTTCCTTCACCCATTATACTACACAGCCACCCACTGCTGATTACTTGGATGAAGATATTCCAGGAGTTTCCCATTTACTGTTCCACCTGAACCTCTTTGGGTTTACGGCACAGGTACAGCACAGTTTCCCAACTAGCTCAGGTGCTTAGTGCTCAGGTACAGATTGTTCAGCGCAGATGTTCCCAAACCTTTTCACGTTGAGGCACCCCCAAAAATTAACTAGCTGTTGGAGAGGGCCCCAATCTCAGTGAAATGGGTAAACACGGACAGACACCTCAGTCCAACACCCACTCCATGCTGTAAAGCACGGTCAATTAAACACACCACCACACAGACGCCCATCTTAATATAGAATTTCTGCAAACTGTGGATCCATTTTAAAAAGCGAAGCTGTGTATCTATATTAAACGCCTCTTCAGAGCAATACAGTCTACTACAATGACTGAAATATTGCCTCTTTAGTACAATGCAATTGGTTACAATGATCATAATATTGCCAAGAGCATGTAAATGAGCCTGTAAACCAGGTTTATTTTACCCAAAAGACTGGAAATGCAATTCAGAAATATGAACGCAACACCACTTTGTATTTATCCATTTTTACAAAGAACTGTCCCCAGAGCAGGGTACGTGAAACCATGAAAATTGTCTCGAATTTTCAAATCCCTGCACTGCGTGTTACTGTGCTGTTTTTCAAACTCGCTCCGATAAAAACTCCTGTTTTTACACCTGGTGTACAAAAGGTGAAAACTGGCTCCATAGCAGACAGCTCTACTGAATTTGACAGCTGTTCCTGTCACAGACGGAACATTCCGGGACTGTACAGAGCCAATGCTGTCGAGGGAATAGGGACGGGCGCGAGCAAGAGCAGCTTCAGCATCACCGCGACCACAGTGCCAGCTTCAGACAACAGTCACTGCTGGGTTTGAGAGAGATGCACCAATGCAAGAGCCTATCCCAGCATGCAGTGGGAGAGAGGCAAGTACACGGCCTGGACAGGCTGCCAATCCATTGCACACCATTCCTTCAGACATGCACTCCTATGGGCAATTTAGAGTCTCCATTTAGCCTGACCAGCATGTCTTAGGATGGTTGGGAGGGAACTGGAACACCTGGCAGAAGACTCTGTCTCTCTCACTCTGTCAGGATTCAAACTCCTTCTCTCTGTGAGGTGACACTGCACCACTGTGCCACTCTAAGTTGCATGTAAACGAACTAAATCGTACTACGCTACTCATTACTTGCGCATTAGCACGACACAACATTCTATTGGTTGCCATGACGGGCATGATGTAACAATGGACGGAATTCATAACGATGAAATCGACCCTCATTGGCTCTTCCCTAAAGCAAGCGGTCGGAGAGGAAAGGGAGTGGTTCGTTGTTGTGGGCGGATGCCATACCGAGCTCGGGGATGAGTCATAAGGTCAGGCGTGAGGTTTTTTCGGCTGGTTAAATGCCCTCCCCGTCACCATGGCCACACATCAACCTGCCATCCACCTGTCAGTTCAACGGGTATGAGACGAAGTTGCCTTTGTGTATAATATATCATAGTATTTGTTGTCTTGGCTCATTGTGCATAATACCTCTCGTTACTCTGTAGTTGACCACCTGTCATCCTGTTGTGACAAGATGTTTCAGCTGCGGATTACATCGCCTTTCAATTTTTCTCCCCCATTTAAATTTGTATGTCTTTTTTACATGAAAGTTCCATCATTATTTTACTTAGGCTGCATTTCACAGATTGTTCATAAACTGTTGTGTGTCATTGTTCATAGTTTTTGTACATGGTAAAATTTTAAGCTCTAAATCAACTCGTACACAGTTTATGTAAGAGTTAACTGTTAGAGTTTCATGCTTTCATTTATCATTGGCTTCTGAAAATATAAACCCTTAACGTTTATTGTAACAATGTTGTGGGTCTTGGTATTTAAAACCCATCCGCTTTCATCGTTTCCTTCTCCAAGCCACCCAGAACCTTTTTGTGATGAGAAAAAACATTTTATGCAGTTATCGACTCTTAGCCTTTTCATATTTTGTCTCTACACATTAAATTATTCAAAGCAGAGAGGGAAGTAGTATGTAGCTTAAACTCCGCTGGGCAGTAAAATGCAAATCAATAATCAATACCAAACAGCCTGAAGACTGTATGGGACATTAAGCTGTTTATGTTCGCTTATTGATCGGACAGCATTGATCACAATTATGAAGGCAAATGTGTGTGGTCATGTGGTATGTGGTCTTGGGGTGAGTGCATGTATGTGTGTGTGTGTGCGTGTGTGAGAGAGAGAGATGTCCCACTTGAGTTGTACAGGCTCGTGAAATTGCAAGCCAGTGTTTTCAGCAGATGACGTACAATAACACAGCATTATGCTATTCTTATCGGGGGGTAGGGGGGTACTGCACAATAAATATCTATGCTCGACAGCGGAATGGTCAATGCCGGCGTGCCCTTCCCTGACAAGGTAAAGGAAAAAAAGTAGAGGACCGGCAGCAGGACTACAACCTAAAATCTATACAATCCACATCCGTCAGCTATCACAATAAAATACATCTACTAGCGACCTTAAACAAAACGCCCATACAACATCATCGCCGGACATACACGAGAAGGGTGCGTGCCATTTAAACGATGCAAATCTGGACCAGAGTCCCATTCATTCGTATAAATTGAACAGTAACATGAACACCAGAAAGCGTATTTGAACAGCCCGGAACTCCCCACATTAATACATACGGACAGTACAGTCCCGCATATGTATTATTAATCAGGAGTGCACACATTTAATAGAGAATTTAATGTACACCCAAAAGACAAAACAAATTATACGTTTCATATAAAATGTACGGAGAGACTTCGGTTCGTCTATTACACGGGTAATCCTGGTGTCCCACGATGTGCTCTCCAACTCCGCGCAGCTCTCGCCCCCTCCCAAAAGGATGAGGGTTGATTTTGTATTACACAGCGACACTGCGGAGGCAAGGGTTTCCCCAACTTTTCCGCCGAACCATGCGAGGTAACACCAAGCAAAGGACTCGTCGTTTTTGGTCTTACATTCGCCAGTATTCCCAAAACTGGGCGTTTTGTTTGCTCGTTGTTTTTTATTCCGACCGCAAAAACAACTACGACCCGCCCGCAATCTGGTCAGCCAAAATCAGGCGTGCGCCAAACGGTTAAAAAAAACACCAAAAAACTTTAAATTAATCAATTACACACGAGAGGGCAAAATAAGACAGCGCGGTACCTCGGAATGACACTTTAGCAATCCTGTCTCCCTTTCCCCGCAGGTCTGTAACCCTTTTTAGCTGGACGACGAGAGCCATGGCAGACGGGAGAAGGTCCACCACTTGATGAGAAACGGCAGTTTTGTCTCAGGAGAAGGAACGATGATGATATGCATATGTATAACGGCTTTCCTCTTTTAAGTCAGAACTGGAAACTGGTGCATTTTCAGCGGCTCTCTCTCTGATGAAACGAAAAATAATTTTCTCCTCCCATTCTTTCTCTGCAGCACCCGCTTTATCCCTCCAAAGAAAGAAAGTCTAAATAATTAAACGGCTTTCATTTCATCCCGCAATACGACGGCTGGCTAGGTTCCGCGCGCTTTGCTCTAAGCCTCTCTCGCTACAGCAGGGTTTCCGCGCGAAGGCTGCTGAGAAGAACTCAGCTGCTTGGGAAATACTCGAGTTTGTGCCATAGGGGGCGTCGAGATTAGAAGAAAAAAAAATCGCCGTGACTGAAGATGTTCACTTGAGATTCGTGCGGCTATCGCATACCACACATCCTTGCAGCGTTCAGCATTTAACTAAACGCGCACTCGGCCAACTACCAACCAATATTGATACAATTTCTTCATACAGTAGGCTACTAGTTTATTTGAAACGTTTTACCTGAGAATAAACAAAAAAGCAAGTAAGCCATATACTGTATAAATTAAGTTTTTTTTATTTAAAAAAAAAAAAAAAAAAAAACGCTAGTAATTTGAAATAAGTGACATCCTGAGATTTGCAGAGTGAACCCCCCTCTCCATTCCACGCGTAAAAGGCGGTTGCCAGGCAACACTTTGTTGTACTTTCAGTACGTCAAGTTTGTCCAGTAGGTAGCCTGCCTATCTCAGGTCGAGCGCCATATTGTCCCGCGCAGAGAATTCGCAATAAAAGTATTTCTGGGGTGTTTAGCGTTTCCACTACCCCCTTAAATGTCGCAGAGAAGCGTCGGGACTCTGTCCACCCATAATAATGCAATCTACGTTTCTCCCGCTGTGATGCCCGGGTAAGTCAATCATTTTATGAACTAAAGAAGGGAATTACGTGGAAGAAAACAAAGCCGTTTCAGTGCGTGGAACAACACCTAAGAAACTGGGGGACGACGACGGCTATACAAACTAATAACATCATTTGATTTGATATCATTGAAATACAGCTTGCTATTGAAAGCTTTGTCGTGAACTTACATTCAACACGTACCAGAAAGCTTCCTTAACGTTCCTTGGTTGTGAATGTTTGCGAATAGTTACATGTTTCAAAGTATTTTGCTCATGTGTTTGTATTATTAATATTAGTTTTTTTTTAAAGATATGGCGGCTATGTGCCGACAGTGAGGTTCTCGTATGGAGACACGTTTGGAAACGCCACCGCAAAACACTTTCAGGATTACCGCTACGCAGCGATGTCAACCAGCACGAGCCCTTACAGCCTGGGTTGCATGTTTCCGTCAATCTACTCAAACAACCCTGGGCTCGCGCCCGGTAGCGCGTGCCGCGGCCCGGACAGGCGTTCGTACTCCCCCTACTGGGCGAGCAAGAACGTGGGCTTCGACAGACAAGCCGAGTTCAAGCACTTTGACCAGGTGAGCAACCAGGTGACCAGGTGAGCCAGTCAGGTGACGATTTTGGTATCGTTTGGTCTATCAATATTCAGATTGTTAAAAAAATTTTAAAAATTAAAAATAAAAAAAAACTTTAAATTGGGGGCATGTAAATCTAACAGTTTAATCAGGCCGTTGACCACAAGGTGGATAGCATAATTCAATTATGTCAGGTCAGAATGTAGTAAAGTACGAAAGCAGGACCGTTTAACACTTCTCTCTTCTCCCTACAGCTCGCGCACCAACACAGGGAGCATTACCTGGACACCACCGGGACCCGGCTGCCAGTACCTTATTTTGTCACAGCACACGGCCATGAGGAGGAGCGCGCAAAAGGCTAACCCAGGGATACACAATGATTCCCCATTAAAAAAAATACTATAAAAAAATAAAACTTAAACCTGGAACGATTGCTGTACTGACTGTCAATACAGCTTACTGTGTTTCGTCGGTTGGAGGCATCCTATGAACCCTATAAACTGTCATATAGGCTACACACATGTAACCTACCTAGTCATAGCCGCTACATGGTCGGGCAGCAGCTAATTAACGAGATAAAAAGCATCGTTCAGACTGTCAGTGTTATAAATACCGTACACCTTCATTCACATCCTCGCGCTGAACACGGTGTGTACTCGCTGGCTGCGTCACGAGCCAAATGCACTTATCTTTGTTTCCATAAATAAAATGCCGTTTCTCCCAGCGTTACTGTTCGTTTTTGACCCCAAAGTCATAGTCACGATTCCCATATAAATTAGCTCGCAATAAAAAGCGTTACGTGCACCAACATTCCTATTTTGTCGAGTGTGAAAACATTCCCAACAAGATGGAAAAAACAGCCTCAATAATGAAATAAGGTTATGGGATTTGGAAACAAACCTGCCTCTCGACACAAGAGTAATGTAAAGCCTACACAAAAACGAGGACGAGAAAATGCTGTGTAGACTGAGGATTCATATTTGTCACTAGACAGCCATGGGGATATTTTTTTCCTCTCAAGTGCAGATTACTGTACCATAGTCTCTCCACTGTGTGCTCATTAGAGAATCCCAAATTTCCTCGAGTTATAAAAGTTAACCAAAAAGTGTTTGAATGTGCAATATGCAATTAGGTTTGGGTAGCGGGGTAGGTGGGAAGGTGTCTCGGGGCAGGGGGCAGAATTGGACAACTGTCCTACAATTTGATTGTGAGAATCACACTGGCACTCTGGTTTCCGCTCAGTAGGGCCAATAATGCCCCCTGGTGTCTTATAAAATACATTACAAGTAGTCAATTTTCTTTTAAAGGTAGGCCATGGGTACACCGTTCAGTTTAGTAACCTTTACGTCATTCTCTTCTGCAACCCAAGTCTCTGCGATTGCTGTTAGGCAGTGTACAAATTGGTAGCAGTGTGGTCAGACAAGAGGCTAAACTTCCTTCATCCAAAGCCTGTGTAACTGGTACCCCAAAGCTGGTGACTGTTGCAAAAGTTGAACACAATACTTCATCATAAATTTGTGAAAGTTCAGCAGATAACAGAAAAGATCAGAAGACAAAAAAAAAAAAGAAAAGTAAAACAAAACAACAACTTCAAAACAAGGGACAATATAATCAATGGCTCACAAACCAAGGAGCAAGGAGCTTGCACTGCAGGTAGCAGGTGAAGTGCATGCAGCGGGTGGTATCCACAAAGGCGTCCATCTTAAAAGAGCTGGCCGCATTTAGGCAGTGGCTTTATACAAACAGGCCTGATGAAGACAATAGGCTACAGCAGGGTTGATTGCTAATCAGCCTCAGTTGTGTCTTGTTGTATAGGTGGGACTGGCGCTGTCCGAGGTTCTGAAGGCCGTCTATGGGAGGTAGCATGAATCTCGGACAGCAGCCAAATTACAGGAGGAACCCTCTCCGCTCTTATCCCAGCATGACATGTACCCTTTGACCCCTTTAAGGCGTAACATCACAAATATGCGGTTGCAATGTTCTTAACTGAACATTCTAATGCCGACGTAACAATCACTAAAGGCAACTGGAACCAATGGAGTCCTAGAATGTTGAAAAAAACATGGCTTTTGGCTTTAAGTACACAAATTTATGGAACAGAATTACTGATCAACAAAAAAAAACAAAAAAAAACGTAAAAAACACTAATTAAGGCACTGCATTCGCCACCTGTGGCCGGAGTGTAAGATTCAACATGGCGATCTTGGTCTCTGCTTTCGTGTGTAGGCTAATTGCCGGTGTCATTTTCCTGCTCCGGGCATGTTGCACCTGGCTGTACATTGTAGCATTGCACAGGTAACCATTCGAGCATCACGTCTCTTCTTACATACAGATGGTAGCTGTCTTTCGCAAAAACAGGGAGCTCATCTACAGTAAGTACAAAATAGTCACTGAAGACATTTTTTTTTTATCCCAGTCACCCCTGGCGGCAACCCAAGAAAAAAAAAGGAATTATGTTACCCAGTTCAAGTTATCAATTCCGAGGCTTTCATTGGATATAAAGAGTGTAGAGCTCAATTAGTGTCAAAATCTAACAAACAAAAATACTCTGTTGGAAATATTGTGGGAAGATATGCTTCCGATGCTCAATGCATTTGTTTAAAACTTGTTTTGCGTTTGCAGAACCGGCTGTGTTTGCAAAATGTGTATTTGAAAACCATGCTTTATTTCTTTGATAACATTTTTCGTATTTGTAAAATATGCGGTGCTTGTTCGTGAAGCGTGATGTTTTATAAAACTGTTTTGTGTTTGCAAAACAAATTGTGTTTGTTTGACGATCGTGTTTCGTGTTTGCAAAACACACTTTGTTTGCGGATCGTGCGAACATGTTCTGTTTGTTACTGTAGGTTTCGACACTAAATTAGCCCCATAAAACAGAAACTTTGCTTAACGTTAACGCTGATAAATGATCGAAGAGATTGTGGATTCTGTGGTATGTACAAAGTAGGCTAGCTCTTGTGTGTAGGCCTTCCGTCTAGTGTATTCAGCCGAAGCACTGCGGGTTCCCACGACTAGACGCAGTGGGGATCAAAGTAGCTTTAGTCGAGCACACAGGTTTAAACGAATCGTCACTTAACAGCGACTCCTCTGATCGTTACTTTCCTTTGGCTGACAATAAATGATAAAATGTCCCTGTCTGTTTTAATAGATATTACCCCTCAATCCCCACAAAAGTTCTGTGTTTTATAAAAACCCCACATCCACTCGCCTTTTGTGTGGTTAAATAACTACAGTCCACTTAAACGCTGCCGGCGAGCAGATTCAGAGCAATCACCTCTGTGCGTTTTTAAAAAAATTCTTCTTCTTGGCAACAGCACAGCATTGACATGCATGCAGATGACTGGTGTTCATTGTTTCCAAACAAGAATGCGTGAAATTTGCTAACCGCAATACACAATTCAATATTTTGAAAGGAAACTACCAAATAAACCACCAGCCCGAACGCCAGACGGCAGATGTTGTGGTAGATCGAGGATAGTCTGAAGCAAAGCCCCTTGCTCCGCTGTTTGTACTCCTACATTTTATAATACGTGACTCATATCATATGTCACGAGTGCTTGGCTTCCCCTGTGGAAATCTGTATTAGCAATTAATGCAGCGACTTGCATGTCACACATAAAGTATGAACATTTGAAACGTCTGCTATACATATTTTTTACATTAGTGTTTACTCCTCATATACAAAGACCACAGGAAGGATTGTAACATAGGCTATATATATTACATGTATTTATTCGTTTCTTAGTCCACCTGTGCAAAATGTCTGAATCCAGCAAAGTTTATACATTTTCATTTCAGTCAACCGGTGCCAAAGTCCTTGAGAGCAGACTTTTAAGGTGTAGCTGCAGGACTTTTGGCGCTACAGTCCTGACAGTTAATTCCACTGAGGGTTCGTTCCGCCAAGATTGCCGTTCCGACCAGGGAGGAAGTCGAGGCATGTGTTTTTCCTTTCAGCTCGAGAACAGCCTTGAAATCTCATCAGTGACGTTTCACATGCAGGTTGTCGCCCGGTTTCGCGCATGATGCAATAGTAGCTTTGTCCGTCTGACAACGCACGAAATTCGGCGCCTATCCGGCCCCGGTATCCGCGGGAGGGCAGAATTCTCGAAGGTGGAAGCAGGTGCGCGCGCCCTGCATTCCCGAAAGAATGGGACCGACTGATTTGACAGCGCGTGTTTAAAGCGACTTACGGGCAGCCGCGTGGATATATTAGAATGATGTCAGAGCAGATGTCTTGAGTCACCAGGCAAAAATGTTGTGCAGAAGACCAGAGCCATACGCTTATTAAGCTACTGGAGTCGGAGGAGGGTGGGGCTCCATTTAAATCGAATAAAAACAGTGATACTGTTTCGCCGATGCTTGAAGATGAACTAAACATTGTCTCTTGCAGTGAAGGTCAGAAGGCAAACATCACCTTGCCCTAAGCTGGAAACTCACCCGACATACGTGGAGGACCAGGTCATTGCCCATAGTCATGCCAATGCCTTCAAAAATAAGTTGCAATCTTGAGCTAGTCCACGTGGACTAGCTCAGACACACACAAACACGCGCGCGCACGCACGCACCGGCGCGAGGACACACACACACATTAGAATACGATCATTAGTATTTTAGAGGACGGGCTCCTGCCGCGTAACTGCCTACAATTCGGTACAGCGGGTACCCAGTGGTGGAAAGCAAGCTTCCTTCTGGTCGGTTGAGTGGGAGGGGAACGGCCCGACGACGCCTACGTTTGATTCTCGGTAACCGCCAGAAGGGGGAGACAAACGCAAAGGGGGGGAACCGCGTTGGAGAGAGAGAGAGTCAGACGTGTCCGTCTGTCTTTTCCGAAATCTTTCTCAGCCGTTCCCCACTCACTGTAGCGCCCGCGCGCCAGGATTATCACACTTATTCACAATGTCTCTAACTACAGTAAGGACCCTCCTAGCCTTTTCGCTATCACTGTTTGCCCTGAGTCCAGGAGCTACAGGTAAGGCAAATCTTCCCATATTCTTTCCTCCACGTGCACTGGGGTCGTGCCTTCCGTTTGCAAGAATGCAAGTATATTTGCAGTGCATTCTTGCAGGATTGATTTTGCAGAGCTGATTGGGGCATGGTCGTTTTCCTTTTCTTTAGAATAAATTGCATGTGTTTAATTGGACGAAGAAGTAGTTTATGAGTGTCCAAAATTGTATTTATCATTGACTTTTTTTTTTGTAAACATAAACTTTTTTTTAGTATTCAAGTGGAGAGATTGGGGTTAATAAGTGAAAATTAGGGAGGTTAATTAGGTCATAGCCCAGCAACACAGGAGGAATACTTTTGAACACAGTTGTGTGCTTGAGAATATTTAAATATTTATACTTATTTCTAATGAATCATTTGTAGAATATTAACAGCAAGGGCATTGCTTGGATGGACTTCAATACTGTGTGTGTGTGTGTAGGAGAGAGAGAGACAGAGAGAGATAGCATGATGTGTGCATGTGCTTTACTTTGTAAGAGACTGACCATTCTAATGAACAGTAAGCATATTATCACATTGTTTTTTGATTTATGTGATCATAATTTGGCAGACAGTTTACCCACTCTCTCATGGAAATTTCCTTACTGTTTAAATTAGCAGGTTTCCAGAAAAATCAAAAATTCCTGGAAAACACAACCAAAAAAGGAAAGCAATCATTTTTTTCCCTGTTATCAGTAAATGACAATCTTGCAAAGTGCATATGTATAAAAACATAAGGGAAAAAATTGCAAGAAAAACACAGACACGTTTTTTTTTCCAGACAAAAAAAAAATGAAAATCTGGCTCGTCTAAAGTCTGGTGTTTGCATAATAGCGGGCTGCTGTGGAAGGTTTTTTGCACAGGAGCTGCAGCAGAATGAGGAAATCTGACCACATATCTATACCTTTTCCACAGCATTGCCGCTTCTGCAAGGAAAATGTGATGCTCCTGTCTGGCAAAAAAAAAAAAAAAACAGATTACGATGTGCACTGGCTTCAGACATATACATGGCTAGAGCTTCGGCTTCGGGTCTGCCGTTAAATGACAGGGCTGACGTTAGGTGTTAGATCGGCATCCCATCATTTCCAGTGGCTTCTGCGGAGCCAGAACCTGTGACCTAATTTGGCTGCGGTGGGGGATTGCGTCGCGGCCTGATGGTAAACTCAGTGAGAGGAGACGCCCCCCACCCCCTGCGAGTTCTGCGGTTTTCGGGGGGGGGGGGTCTGGCCGTTATCAGGCGAGTTCCACGTGCAGTGAGCTCGGGCGCTTTTTATTTATTTAGTTGCGTCAGGCTTCTGGCGATATTTCACCAATAATAAAAAAAAGAAGAAAAATTAGCTTCTGCAATGGCTCAATTTATGACAGCAGTTAAAGTGAGAGGTTTTTATGAGCGCAAAGACGCCCCCACCACCTCCTGTCCTTCAGAGAGATCTGACCAACCGATTTTTCCGAAGCGCCCTTCGAGTGGGCGTGGCTAGAATCAGCCTCGTCACAACATTCACTAGCGACAAAAACAGAAACAGTGGGTTTGGGAGATGGACCAGCAGTGATGGAGTTAATGGAATGGACAGTTAGGGGGGCGGGGGTGGGGGGAGGGGGGTCGGTATTCAGAGGTAAGTACAGATAGGCAAAGCCCTTGGGGGTGGGGTTGGGGGCGGGAGGAGGGAGGGGGAGTGGGGGGGTGGTGCGATTTTGACTGGAAAGCACGACCGTTCAGAAACGCTCAAGTGGATTGCATGAATTCCTTCCTCCCATAAAAAAAAAAAAGTTAAAAAAAAAAATACGATCATGAGAATTTGAGCCAGCAGTTTTTCATCAAAAGGTTTTCGATAAAACCAGTGAGCAACTGAAGGGTTGTGCCTCCTTTTTGGCGGGATTGTCCCGCTCTACGCCCCCCCCCCCATCCCCCATCCCCCACCCCCCACTCCTCGGTAAAACGCAAAGTTAAGTTTAATTTATAACACATAAAATGGGGGGGCGGGGTCATTTGGCCCCTGCAGCAGCTATGCAATGGGGGACCCCCCCCCCGAAAATAAGCTTGAGGATATGTTAGGTCACGCTCTTTCGGGAAGGGTCCAACGCCCCCCCCCCCCTCCCCCTCCCCAACCCTCCTCAGAGGTGTGTCCCAGAAGGAGGTGGGTTTGGAAGCCTCAGAAACAGACTGCTGTGTATTGTTAGTTGCCACGTTACAAATGTCTCTGTTCCTGACTTCAGAGTTGTGCCCCCCCCCCCCCCCCCCCTCGCGAATGAGATCACCGGTGTCAGCGTGGACTGAAGTTATTATAGCAGCTGTTTGGCGTGTTTCTGAGACGCTGACCTTCTCTGTTTGGCTCAAAAATAAAGGGAACGGGTGGCAGTATAGATTAATGGTGTGGGGAACTGGGCTCGTCACTGAAAGGTTGCAGGTTTGATTCTCAGGTGAGACACACTAAAACAGTGGGTTGTACCCCTTGAGCAAGGTACTTAACCTGAATTGCTTCAGTAAATAGCCTCATAGAAAGTGTATAAATGGACACAGTGTAGAAGTTCAAAAGCTGTGTAAGTCGCTCTGGGTAAGAGCATCTGCTTAATGCTTGAAACAAATCACTCAACAAATAAGGACGAGAGCCCTCCCTTTAGACTCCTGGATTCTCTGCTTTTGAGGAGGAAATGCGCCCAGCGATAACCTGCTCCTCCACTCAGTCTCTGTCTAAAGGGAGGTGGGAAGGGGAAGGAGGAGGAGCAGGAGGAGGAGGAGTAGGAGGGCGTGTCTCCATGTCCGTGAGAGTTTAAAATCAAATGAATCACATTTACAGTGCGACCCTCCCCAACTCCCCCATCCCCACCCCCGGTGGTCCTGCTCAGACAGCACGCTGCCTGTCCTGAGCACCCCCTCCCCCGTAGGGTAAGGTCGCCAAAACACGTCCGCACACGCTCAGAAGAATTTTGCTCCCCCCCCCCATGCCCTGAAATGAGGAATTTTTCATTTCTTTTTTTTCTTGTCAGTTTTTCTTTTTAAAAGAAATTTGCATTTTGGATTTCCCGTGAGTCTCGGACAAGACTTTATCAGGGAGAGCGCGGGCGGAGGAGGCGCACGAGTGTGGCTGAGTCAGGGGTCAGGGATCAGGGGTCACAGGTCAGGGATGGGCGGGAAGAGAAAGCTCTGGTGGTCGAGGGAAGCCCCACCCAGGTGTCCTTCAGGTGTCTGCTCCTGACAGTTTTATCAGCGTCTGCAGACGGGCCCGGCCGCGCGAACACGGAACGCTTGGCGGAACAGCGGTTTCCCGCGTAACGCGCTCTCTCCGCTCCTGTGATTGACGGACACAGAGAGTTCGGCTGAGTCACATCTCGGCAGGGAATGAAAGGGAAAAGCATTTCCCACACGAGCGAGAGAAACAAACAGGAGCCACTGCCCTCTCTGGAGTACGGTCGAATGTTACATTCGATTATTACATTTATTTTACCCTGAAAAGTAGGGCTTTTGGAACGTTTGTTTTTTCAAAATTCCAAGTTCTAAGTCAGTGTTCTAGAACTCCATTGCTTTGAGTTACCAGCAGTGATTGTTGCATCAGCATCAATCACATATTTGTGATCTTATACCTTAAAGGGATTTTCCACAGTTGATACAGTAATAAATATAAATAAAAAAACACAAAAAAGTAATCAAACACAGGCTAGAAGACAGGTGCAATCTCTGTAGTGTAAACACAAGCAAATTACATAATTCGCATTTAAAAACAATTGTTCTCATATTTTCCGTTCAGAATGCCCATTGCTACAGTTAAAAAGCCTTCACTGTAAGATGCTTTATTACAAACATGAAACCTTACTCCTCTTGTTTTTATATCCAAAATAAGAGGGAGAAATGCAGCTTCTTACAGCAGACTGCCTTGACAGTAAGCTGACGTGAGTGTCACTTGACATTAGACTCAGTTCAGCTGAGCAGAACATTGTATATCCTACATCAGCCAAAGAAGCTGGCTGACATGACACGGTTGTTGCTCACATAAAATACCATAAGATATAAAACAAATACATGCACACAGCACTGTCATAATTCAGTGCTGAACACTGACACGTAACAGCTCCTTATGACAAGTGACATGCACTACAAGACAAGACAGTAAACGTTCAGTAAATATTTTGGGATATAAATTAGATTCGTAAGTGTAGTTTATGCTGGCTGAATGGGTGTTGTTCACGTTGACAAGCCTGCAAGTTTATCCCTTGGAGGAGAAGGTTTTTTGGAATGTTTTTTTTTTTTTAATTCTAGGTCAGTGTTCTAAAACTCCATTGTTTGTTACGTCAGAATTAGAATGTTCAGTTAGGGACATTCCAATCACGCCTGATCGTTTGCACCTTAAAGGGTTAAAAGATCGGATGCAGATGTTCAGGGTGGGGAGCCCTGGTGCGATTTTCAGTGGCAGTCTGGGTGATTTGAAAAGAAGGGGGGGGGGACAGGTAGAAATGTGTTACGTGGTGGAGGCTGAGTGGGGGGGGGGGGCAGTTTTAGTGCAGGTGCACACCTCAGGGCTGTTTCCAGGGCGTCGCTACACTCCGACCTCGGGCCTCCTCATTCTTTAAATAGTGCTGATTCCCCCCCCCCCCACTGTGTACCTCCAACACACTTCCCCCCACTTCATACCTCCCAACACACTCCCCCCACTGCGTACCTCCAACACACTTCCCTCACTGCATACCTCCCAACACACTCCCCCCACTGCGTGCCTCCAACACACTGTCGACTTGTGTGCCTGTCTTGTAAGGTATATATATGCACTGCCATGTCAGTTGCATATTTGAAAAGCAACAAAATAAAAAAAAATATGTAACGAAGTAAAGATACTGAGTTATTTAAGTTTAACGCTCTGTATTGTAGCTTGTATCTCTTGGGTTCCTTGCATTGTTTTTGGAAAACACGGGTTGCTTCATGATTCTATGATACTTCAGCAGTTACACTCGCCCAGTCTCCTCAGTTAAGATGAGGTTGACAGATTAAAATGTTTCGTGTTGTATGCTGACGGCAGTCCTACATACCCGACTCTGTAGCACCACCGCAGCTGTGCAAGCTAATCTGAAAGGAACTGTCAATCAAAGGCGCTATTTTCAGGTAGGCTCTTACAGTAATGAGTCCTTAACTTGTGGCGGCAAGTCCAAACAGTGACGGACGTTTACAATATAAACGAGAGGGGGCTCTTATTTCAACCCGTTGGGTTAAAAACGGAGATGTCTGGAAACTTTAGTAATTACTTTCGGTAAAGGCCGTGCAATCAGTGCTTTTAATTAAGGTGATTTAAACGTTTAATCATATTGCCCGCCCGCACGCATCAGTGTTATATTTCGCCAATTGTGCTTCTGTTTAGGCTCAGCCTTCCAGAGCAGTCAGCGCGAGCGGATTTGCGAAGGCACACCCGACTCCATCTCTTTCGCGGACGTCTGACAAACTAATTTTCCGAAAGCGCTCTTGGAGTGGGTACGGTGGCGGAAAAAAAAATCAGACACGTCACAGAAATACCGTTCGGCAAAGCAGCAAAAACAGCTGATCGAGGACAAGGGAACGTAGCTTACGGATCGGAGCGCACAGCCAAAGTTGTTGCCGATGAGAAGGCAGCCCAGAGTCGTCTCTCACGCCACACGGAGGGCTAGCTCACTTCCTGTCTGAGGAGGAAGTGGAACTTTCTCGCCTCCCCGCACTTCTGGGGGGGGGGGGGGGGGGGGGCGTCTTGGTGATACCGCTGACAGAGCAGGAGCGGGTCGCTCTGCCAGGGACAACAACCCCCCCCCCCCCCCCCCCACGTCCCGCCGTGGAAGGCTGATATCTGCGCCGTCTGTCCCGTCTGTGTGCACTGCCGTCGTAAATCTGTCTGCTAGGCTCCCGCCAGGAAAGAAAGCGGACATTAAAAAAAGAAGAAAAGAAAAAATTAATAATAAAATAACATTTTTAAAAAATGTTTTCCAACTCTGTAGCTGCAGTAGGTCTGAGAGCGAACAGATGGTACATGTGGCACTTGAACCGGACAGCGTATTTTTATTTCACTAATCTCTGTATCTGTGTAAGTGAGCGTGAGAGGCGTTCACGGGCCTGTGCCCTAGTGGCACACTAGGGGGCGCCATTGTAAGCTGGTGGTATTTTTCTTGGCTGCGTCTCAGGGATTGTGATGGATAAGGCAGTGGACTATGTGCTCATGCCAATGCTCAGGGAGGGTGTGAATGTATGTGCATGGGAAAACGCAGGGATTTAACACATCACACAAAACACGAGCAGGTTAATCGTGCGACGCGTAGCTCTGTCCCGCATTGGGATTTGCTCAGTTGGCTTAGTTTATGTGGAAATGAACAGACTGCTCATACCAAACACACAGAGAGAGCGACTGTTTTTGGGAGCTGGGTTTGTGAACATGAGATTGGTCGCAGGTGTGCGAATCTCGCACCTGATGCTAAACACATGAGCTTTCCAAGCCCCAGGTATGGGGGCGGGTTGGCAGGTTCCCCTTTCACCTTTACCTGTGGATAGAACAGATGGAGGGAACCATGGAAACCACCTGGCCTTAAATTGCACTCCAGCGTCTGCTGTTAAAACACGGCGTGAAAAGTTAGCGTAGCCGGTGTCGCTTGCTCTGCTTGCAGTCCCATCATTGCAATCAACCACAGGTCTCTTCTCACTGTTCTCATAGTTATTCCCCTATATACATACTCATCAACAGGGTATAAATACATATGTGTTTTGTTTGTTTCTTCCTCACTCTCTCCACTTTTCACTGTGGTTTGATGTTCATTTATTTACCCTCTCGTTATGGAAACACACGTTTTATTTTTTTTTTGCTTACGTCATGCCGCGAATGCGTTTGGACGGTCGGACCGCATTCCGGAACCCCCGGGGGTTCTTTCATCTTCGTCTGCGCATTCTGTTTGCGTTCCCAAACTTTTTTTCTCTTTTCGTCTGGTGTGCAAATAAATCAGTTCAAATGAAATCCAGTCGAATCGGATCAAACCGACCTCGGCTGTCTGCTCCTCCCCTGGCTGGTAAATGGCGGCCATGTTTTGTGGGGAGCCCGTGTTGTTTTATAACATTCGGGGAAACAAAACTCTTGCTAATTGGCTGTGGTATGAGGTATATGAGGCTTCAAACGGGTCCCTTTTTTTTTCGTTTTTAACTGCCAAAAAACACGGGGCACAAAAAACAACCAGGCGGCGTTATTCTGACACGTTGCGAAACACGGCCATTTCTGGAGAGTTCCGTACATGACATCACTTCCTCCTGTTATCAGGAAGTATGGTATTTGTTTTTTTTGCAGTGTTGTCAATGCGTAGAACAGCATTCTGGGTCATGTAGTTCAGGCAGAGACTGTGTGGGTGTTCAAGCTCAGGCTTGATACAGTGCCGGATGCTCTCCAGTCTGTTGCTATGGTAGCCATAGATGAGCTGGGTGTCTTAGGGCAGGGGCTCTCTGGTCTCATGGGAAAAGGGGCCGGCGTAGGGTGCAGGTGTTCGTTTTAGCCCAGAACGACAACACCTGATTCTACTTATCAACGTCTTGATTGAAGACTGTGATTGGCTCATTAGTTGAATCAGGTGCCCTTGTACTGGGCTACAGCAAAAATCTACTTAAGCAACATCGGCCTTTTTCTGATAAGATTGGACACCTCTGACCTAGGTCCACTAGAGTAAGAGACTATGTGTGCGTGTGTGTGTGTGTGTGTGTGGGGGGGGGGGGGGGGGGGGGGGGGGGGCATTGGGCATTATTACAATATTCCACTGAAATACTACTTTTCTTAATGCATTTATTTATTTGTTTTTCTTTTAATGAGACCAATAAAACGTGATTATTTCCCTTTCCCCATAAAAAGATATTGACCATTAAGATGATTGTCAAATAAAAATGAATTTGCCTGAAACAGTTCTCTCGTACACAACAGAATGTGCAGCGTGAATTCAGCTCAGTCAGTTTATATGAGCGCAAATGGAATCAAATAGTTCTCTTATCAATTTACAATTTACTCTGTCAGTGTTGATTTCACATGGCACATTTTGCTGGGTAGAAGGTGATAAAGCTGACGCAGAATTTCCAGCCATGCATGATGGGATTTATTTTGTCCTGTTGTCTGGTAATAGTATTTGTGGAGGTGTTATTTGGCTGTCGTAGCCATCAGTTCCTCCAGTGTAAACGAAACAGACAGAGTCACACATACTAAAATGTTCAGAGTTAAATCAACTGATATAGTACGCTTAACTCCAGTAGCGTGTATGTGACCCCTTCTTGGACTCATATAGCCTCTGTTAGAGTCAAGCTAACACTGGGGAATTTACTGTGTGCGCACCGGCAGACACTGATACTAAAAAAAGAAGATATAAAAAAAATAAGATATTTGAATGTGAGCGCACTGTGTCAGTCTAGACGTGGTTTATGGACACCCAGCAGACAGTTTTATCTTTCAGAGGCTTGTGTGTGGCGCCCAGAAGTTCACACGCTGATTTTTTCAGCCACAATGCATTGTGAAATGCCTCCTTTGAAAAGCATGAACTCCTTGAAGGTGAAAGATCACAAGGACGCGACCAGAATGTTCTTAGCTGAACATTCTAATGCTGATGTAACAATCACTGCCGGTGACTGAAAATCGTGGAGTTCTAGAACATATATTATCCCTTATTTTGTTTTTTAAATGTACTGTGTGTTGAGGCCTCTCTGAAATTCACTTTAAATGAGTGATGACTTGACTGGAACCCACTGACTTGGAATTTTGAACGAAACATTCCAAAATACCTCTTTTTAAAAGTATTAATAAAACAAGTAGGAGAAAAACGCTGAGGAAAGAGGCTATCACTTCACAGTTCCTCCCGTGTGAAAATATTTCCATTAAGCACAGTCATATGTGATTTACGCACTATTTATGTGAAGCACACAACATAGTTATTCACTTATAATTCACTTACCACGCAAGTAACATGTAAATGGTACGCAGTTACTTAAAGGGCGTTAGGATAGCTGCTAATGTGAAGTCTGCACTTGCCCTAACCGTGACCCTAACCTCAACCTTAAACCCAACTGCCTCTGAATTTAATTACGTGCCTGTAGGTATGGAAACCACATGAATTCGCTTGCAATAAAGACGCTGCAACCCATGATACCCAAGCCACCTGTTTCACTTCAGCCCTCTAAGGTGTGAGATCACAAATATGCGAGTGGAATGTTCTTAACTGAACACTCTAATGTTGATGAAACAATCACTGCTGGTAATTGAAAGCAATGGAGTTTTAGAACAGTGGCTTAGAATGTTGAGAAAAACATCCCAAGGAACCTACTCTTCAATGGGTTAAGCTCTCTGAAGACTTTCTAGCATATGCTGTGTTGTGAACCTTTGTTTGCATGAGTTGTCAGATACTTATAATAAAAGGGTCAGTGCCCAAAAGCTTGTGTTACGGTAAGGTAGATAGAGTTTGAGCCCTGATCAGCATCCTCTCATTAACCAGCATAAGATCAGCAGTTTTATTTTGGTGAATTTTTTTTGTCAAGCTGCCATACCAAATCATGCAAGTTTGTCCTTGAGCCTTGAGACCGGAGGTCCCTATCAGACGTGCATATAGAATTATGGCTAAATTTGTCTTTAATTTCGTACAGTTTGGCTACATTCTCATGTGGCTTTTCTTTTTTAAACATATGCCGGTTCCTAAGGGATAAATCGTTGATTAGTCCAAGCTGCTGTAACACAGTGTTTCACATCCATTTCTTTGATTGTGCTTGTCCCTATAGTCCACAGCAGTCCTGGGGTATATTTTGCTTCCATCTGCCTGAACTGCACTGGAAATGTTTTTTTTTTCCTCTTCTTCTAATACTGTGCAATGTTAATGCTAACCGCAGTTCAGCGCACAGACCTGACGCACCCACATCTTGCCAAAATATGCAAAAAAAAAAAAAAAAGATCAAAGAGTCACGGATGCCAATATCCAGGCACGTAGCAAATACCGCAATCGAATGGTTTGCTGAAAGTGATATATCGACACATGTAAATGGTTTAGGAACCTGAGTTACGAAGGGACTTATTTTTTTCCACACAAAAACAAGATGAAACTTGTAACTCCGGTATGCCAGGTGCAGTGTGCTACCCTGTTTATTTAAATGCGTTGCACACGCGGCATGGCAGGACATTGTCTTCTCCGATTGGCATCTGGCCTCTCAGCCACCTTAAAGATTCCATCAGTGAAGTCGTTGCCCAGAAACAGACAGATGAGAAATGTCATTTTGTATTTGAATTGAGGTTTCTGGCACACGGGGTTGTTTTTACCGTCCATTCCAGAGTGGGGTTCCTCGTCCCGAGTAACGCAGCTTGGTTAATTTGTTATGAAATTTCACATTGTGTGTTGAAAATTCTAAATTCAGACAGTTTAATGTGATGACAGGGGTGCGGAGTTACGGTCCAATAACGGTGATTCCAAAGGAACCACAAAAAATAAAAATAAAAACCTCATACTGCACTCAACTCGGGAGTCTGAAATATTCTCTGAAAATACCTGTCGGGATAAAACACCTGTGCTGTTTGTTGCAGCCTCTTGAGTTTCAGAGGTTCTCTGAAAATACCTGTCAGGTGGAACACCTGTGCTGTTTGTTGCAGCCTCTCAACTCCAGAGTCTGAAAGATTGTCTGAAAATACCTGTCAGGTGGCACACCTGTGGCGTTTGTGTTTGCTGCAGTCTCTTGTGACAGA
This sequence comes from Anguilla anguilla, assembly GCF_013347855.1. Classification (NCBI taxonomy): domain Eukaryota; kingdom Metazoa; phylum Chordata; class Actinopteri; order Anguilliformes; family Anguillidae; genus Anguilla; species Anguilla anguilla. The sequence continues at coordinate 58,921,462 of NC_049206.1, read as the reverse complement.
GCCTCAAAGTCTCTCTGAAAGTACCTGTCAGGTGAGACACCTGTGGCGTTGTTTTTGCAGCCCTGGTGCCCCTGAGGCCGCAGAATGTGAAGCTGGTGCCCGTGGAGAGGGGCCTCCTGGTCTCCTGGGACCCCCCCGGCGAGCTGGACGACCGGCCCGTGGAGCGCTACAGCGTCGGCTACGGCAAGTCCATGAAGTCCCTGCGCTACACCAGGGTGGACGGGAACAAGAGATCGCAGCTACTGGAGGATGTGGGTGAGAAAACCGCCCGTTCGCCCGCTCTGTTTCGCAGGAGTTATAACAGGGAAGCTACAGTATAGACAGACAAATATCAGATTTACTGAATATTTGTTTTATTTCGGCAGCTCGCGATGTTAAAGAATATCCAAGTAGATCCCCACTGGAGTTATGAGTTGTAGTAAAATGGCCGGTGTCAGCTCAATGCTAACAGAGGACATACGATCTGGACCAGAACAGAATCATATGTACTCTATAGTCTGTGAGAGTTGATTTGATCTACTGTGTTGCTAAAGTTGCTTTTCTTATCCCAAGTGTCGGACAAAATGTCTGGTTGATTTGCAGATTTACCAGTTACAGCATTAATATAAAACCTCTATGGGACATTTGCAAGACATAATATATAGGCTACATATAAAGTTTTCACATTTGATTTTCTATATTTATATGTATATATACTCTAAAAAAAATGTAAGGCTCCTCCAAATACACCATTGTAAGTAAATGATTACAGTGCTCTTTTTAAATTGGCTCAGTTTGGGTTCTTTGTATTATAAAATCTAAACTCTGATGACAAGCCTTTTCCGTTGGCAAGGCACCCATAAAGAAGTTGCATTAACTCATATTGTGCTGTTCAAGACTAATAGGTCCAGTAAATATATATGTAGTTCTGTGAACATTTCATTATTCCACTCAAATGCAAAACCAAAATTACCAAGTTCGTGTAACTAAGTATTTTACACTGGGCCAACGTTTTAAAAAAATGGCTGCCGTCTTGGGGTATGAACAGAATCGTTAACCGAGCTTCTTCTCTCCCAGAACCTGGCGTTCTGCACTTTCTGAAAATGACCGCCGATAACAAGGATGGGCAGAGCAAGCCGGTCTACCGGGCGGAGACTCCCACGGGTGAGTAAGGACTTGGAGGGAGGACTTCTCCGTTTTCACCGATAGTTTTTTTTAGCTGGCTGGGGAACCGAATGTACAGAACTACAAGCTATGATGAGGCAATTCAAACACCGCGTTTGATATCATTCTGGCGGCAGACTGTTGTAGGTGCGGAACAAACGGAGACCCGTGGACACAGCACCTCCTCCCGTCACACGCGCACAGTGCAGTTTGGGCTGTCGCCATGGCGATGCGGCACGCCCCCCAATTTCGTTAAAACGCTGTTGAATTTGCGTTGAAATTTTTTTTTTTTTTTTTTTACTTACTGCACTACTCTCATTTACTGAAATACTGTTCTGTGCATTGCGTCTTCTGATACTTAGCAAGCCTGTATCTGTGCAGTAGACCAACATATGGTGATATTTCACACAGTGGATTGATATCGCGTGTGTTATAAGTGACAGTACCCGCGATAATATGGAGAGCATATGTGCTCTCCACCCGGCGACCGCCGTCAAACTCAGGCAGTGAAAATGTATGAAATGTTCTGTAAAGTCATGTTTTGGATTCCGGGACACCCTCTAGAATTTCCTCACGGAAGATTTCAACCTCTGAGGGGATTAACTTTCACGTGGTTACCAGCCCAAGAGCATTCAGAATTTGTTTGGCCATTATCTTTCCAGCACAAGTCCACGTCAGCCAATATGTCAACCCAGATACATGTGCTGTGGTTATTCTGAATTTCATTTAGGTTTTTAAGTTTAAGTTTGCAATTTACGGCTCACATGTGTTATAGCCTCATGTTTAACTTCATAAGTCCCGATTTCAGGGCCCAACTATTGTCATCCACAGTACAAGAAATATTTAATTAGCTATGTCTGCTTTTGTAGTTATTACATGTTCTGCTATACTTGGAAAAATGTCTGCAGTTCATCATTATTATAGAATGTGGCCAAAACCCTTGTTTTGTGTCCAATGGAATCTCGTTCGAAAGCCAGCTTGTGTTGTGCTAGCCCTTCTTCCAAGAGCTAGCCCTATAAATCTCTCTTAAGAAATATGTCTTTTCTTTCCATGCACAAATGTGAACTCGTCGTTTTATTAAATAAATAATTTAATTAATTTCAAAAGCAAACCCCTTTGCCAGGTAAAACTGCACAAGACAAAACAGATGTACGAAAATAAGAATGGATGAAACAAAAGAATGGATTTCACGCTACTTTTGACTGCTGCTCTCTTGATTTTTACAATGAGAGGGATGGACAAGGTGACCTCGCCATGACCTGGATATACAAGTTCCATATTCCATTCAGAACAGGCGGGGTCGCGATACAGCGCTTTAACTGTTCTTCAGGCTGCAAGCAAACAAATGTAACTCCTCACACAAACATATTTGCGTTACTATCCGGACTTACAGTGCTACAATCTCATGGCACACAGTCTTAGGATGTGTTATGGATTCTGCTGGACTTGTTTATCTGGCCTTCAGAGGTTCCAAGCCCTGATTTAAAAAAAAATTTCCCTGTCCTCTCCTCTAACAGGAAGACGATCGGCGAGGCTGGACGGCTTTGCGGTCACCAGCTCGGTGCCTTCGAGCGGATCAGTTACAGGTATCGCGAAAATATAATGTCTCTTCGTGTGATCAAAGGATCAGCAGCATTGCTTCCATGTTGATTTCAAATGCGTGAAAACCAACGGTAACACCCTATTACCCTCGGGTGATGTAACTGCACCCAATACCGAGTCCATCAGATGGATGTCCCAACTGAGGAGTACCCCAACGACTACATTATTAAGACATTGTTAAGATTAATAACTCCTTAATAATGCATTCACTGATATTAATAACCTCCAGCATTCACCCAAATCATCCCCCTTTAGAAACGGTGTAGAAGGGACAAGCACCATAAATAAGTAACATCCATGCTTCAGAGAGTTAAATAATGTTTTGTGATAATAGCGATAATAAATGATTTGCAATGAGAGTGTGTTCTTGCACAGGCTCTGCTAGGAAATAAATCAGTTTCATAGCATGCATTAAATATTAATGTCTTTTATTGTTTCATTAATGGGCACCTAAGTGTTACAGAAACGCTGTAATTCAATTGATGTAAAATATCTGGAGGCTCGGCTAAACTACTGATAAAGTCTTGCAAATTTAGAGCGGAGTATCTTGCAGTACATCTGTGGATTGGCTCTCAGACTTCATCCAGGGCTCCTCAGTGTCTGTTTGTCTTCATTCCAACCACAACTGCAAGCTCTGAATTTTAAAAAGCTGTTAATTGTGCTAATTAGACACTGTTAATGTCAGAAAGAGTTATGCTTGTCATGAAGATTATGCCCCCCAAAAATGTCCCATATTCACTCACTTTTAATCAGTCAGGTCAACCAATGCTTTGTTTGTCTGTGGTGTGCTGTGTGATAAGTGCTTTGAATGAGAAAATGAGAATGAGCCAAACCTACATTATGTTTATGTGTTCAAGTAAGAAATAGTGAAACGACAGAAGCACTCTTAGGGACTACATTGCCCAGAGTTCCCTGTGAGAACTGTCGATGTGGCAGATGCTTAAATTGAAATTAGTGCATCTGCGTCTGCAAAGTACATTTCAGGCTAGGCGCTGTACGTGTGTGCGGGAGTGCATGTGTGTGTGTGTGTGTGCTAGAGAAAGCGAGAGAGACAGTGAAAGAGAGAGAGAGAGAGAGATAGATAGAGAGAGAGAGAGAGAGAGAGAGAGAGACACACAGCTGGCCAAATCACAAAAAAAACTGCTGATTCAAACCAAATGGAGACTCTTTTTTTTTTCCTGCTCTGGGATAAAAAAGAAGAAGAACTTTGAGGAAAAGAGATTAAAGATAAGAACACTATCAGTGCTGAAGTTCGGGCTCTAAAACTGTCAGGCCGACCTCCTGACGGGGGCTAACGGACAAATTACACACCGCTACGCCTGCTACGTTTAGCGTGCGGCGGTATCGTCTGTTCGCGACTCGCGAGTATAAAATCGAGTGTTTTCTGCGGGTGGATAGTTCCTCAGACCACAGTCACTGCAGTGGCCAAATGCGCCAGCATTTCTGCGGATTTATTCACTACATTCAAACAGTAGGGGTAACGATCTATATGCAAACACGACCCGTGTGCCAGATTCAATGTTGGAACTTTCAGCTACTGCGGTATTATTGCAACCACTCTCGCCTCCATAAATTCTCTGAAACTGTGACATGAAGGTTTACACTAACACTTTACAATAAGATCACATGAACTGACATTAACTATTGTAGCTATTCACATGAATTACTGGCGTACAAATACATTAAGCATGGAATTAACTTTTCATTAGTTACCAGTTCATACATTAACTAGTCCATTAATTATGTGCGTATTTATACTTTAGCAAAACAGGATAAAACTAATAATTTAACCATTAAAAAATACATTAACTGTTTTTTTATTCCAATGTGAATGTGAATTAACTAATGCAGTTAACATGAACTAATGATGTGCATACTGTATACATTAGCAAAGCTGTACATATTAACTTTTCAGGAGTTACCATTTTAACAATTACATTAGTCAATGCCAATTCATGGGACCTGGTTGTAAAGTGTTACCAGATTTATGAAGCGTTGATTGATTGATTGGCACTGTGGAGGTAACGGGTGAATAGCAGAGTCATTTCTCGTCATATTTGCACGGTCGTGGGTGAACGGTCGAGGCGAGCAGGTGTGTCAGCCAGGTGCTTGTCGAGACAGAGGCACAATCGTTCCATTCATCAGCACCCGGAGAAAGAGAGGGACAGACAGGGAGAAAGTGAGAGAGAAAGAGAGACAGAGATAGACAGAGAGTTAATCGGTGTTAATATATAAATGTTTTGCTCTGTGCTTTGCAAATGTAACAGTAATATTTTTCATAACGATTGCTGATAATATTGTAATAAAATTTACAGATGTATTACCTGCCAATAAAAAAGTTTGAATTTGAATTGAAATTTGCATTTTAGAGAGAAAATTAGCAGAAGTTTTTTTTTTTTTTTTTTTTTTCCATCAGCCAGGATCGTAGCGCCCCCAGGATCTCATCCTCTCACACAGAACCTTGCCTCTGCACACTCCCAGCACATGTCTGTCCTAGCTAGTCTGCTTTGGTCCGGCACAAGCGGCTCCCCCTTCTCTGCTCCCCTGTGAAATTATACAGCGCTGTGTTTAAAAACAAACGGAAGAAAAAAACCAAACAAATACCGCTGACCACCGAAATAAGGCATGATAACGATGAGTTCTCTGGGCTAAGTGGTATCCATGACGATTTGGCCACACACGGGGGTTGTTTATGGGGACATTAGGGGGCTGTGCTTGCAATCAGGAGGTTGCGAGTTTGATTCCTGATCGGAGGCACCGCTGGACCACTTTGCCCTTTACCAAAAATTAATCTAAAAGAGAGTATATAAGTCCAAAAGAGAGGTATAATGCACTCCATTAGAGTTACAAATACTCTGTCAGCATTGATTTACTGGACGCTGAAAACCTTGCTTGCGTGCAACGCTGTACTTGCATGCATTCAGTACAGCTGCTTAAATGCATGGAGAAACTAAATTTCAGGGTGGGTTCACGTTGGCGAGGGTCCGGATTGGTTTTGCACATGAATATTGATTATATCTGGTATTATACTGCAAGTCAAACCCTAATAGGTTTTTATTGTGAATTACATCGCCTCGGGTGTTTTAGCTGCCTGTGCGACTCATAGATTTGTGCAACCCTGAGAGATTACATCTGAAGTCATGTATGAATTTTAAAAAGAGGAAACAGAGAGAGAGAGAGAAAGAGAGAGAGAGAGGAAAAATACTCTTCAGCTGAAAACTATAACAAGGGAAATTCCTCGTCGGTTGCAGTGTCAGTACAGTGGTTCTACAAACCAAAAATGTTCACTGGTGGGGGTGGGGGGCGGGGGGGCGGGGTGGGGATGGGGGGGTTGGATCATTGGGTTTGTTTTGCAAGTCAGATGTGGATTTACACAGGAAGCCTTCACCAGATCGGCGTCCCAGCTCACATGGGACGCGTTTCGGTTACACATGTTCGGCTAATTTTCTCCTTGTTTTGTTTACTTCTGTTTGTAACTGTACGCCAGTTTATTTTTAAAACGGGGCTCTGTACTTCCACAGGAAGTGCATGTCTGACTGGAGGCCAGGTGAAGGGGTCGTTCCATCACACAAATAGCCGCGAGACCATAGAAACGGACACTAGCGCTAGATGCGCTTCGAGTGTGTTCACTGGAGAGCTCAGAAGGATCAGAAGATCTTGTCTCGGAGTAAACATCTTTGTGCTTGTACATTCTAAGCCAAAATATATCCCCAAAAAGAGGGAGAGAGAGCGAGAGATTACATTACATTTATTTGGCAGATGCTTTTATCCAAAGCGACGTACAATAACTGCAAACTGAAGGTCATTGGAACAACTACAAAACACAGGTCCGATAAGGTACAATACTCACTAAGTAACAGTAGAGATTAGCCAACGATCGGATTAGTTTTTTTTTTTTTGCTGTCAGGCAAAATCTCAGTGGCCCCTGGATTCCATCATCTCACACAGAAACCTGTCTTGGCTCAATCCCGACCAGTACTATCCTGAGCAGTCAATCAGGAGAGCTTTTGATTGGATGCCCAATAGGAGGCCTGGATTCAATCAAAATTTGTCCATAGCATTTTTTTTATTTGACATTTGGCAAGTGCTACCTAATTTTGGTGCAAACTCCATTTTCAATGAGAAAAATGAGAGAGAGATAAACATGCATTTATATAAGTCAAAGTGAAGGACAAAATGTGATTGAATTCTGGCCATAAATGAAATAAATCTTTTCAGAAATGGGTGGTTTACCAGAATTGCTTCAGTATATAAAGTCTGGGAGGGGGGGTCGTGCGTAGGAAAATTTGCTAGTTGCTCTATATTAGGGCATGTGTAAATAATGTAATGGAATAAAAAAATGCTAAATTGTTTTATCTACATAGGAGGTTTACATGAAGGAACTGCATGTACAGTGAACAGTGAAAGTGAATAGGAAAGCTGCATTTAGTTTGAGTAGACTGATCCCATTAGATTAGGGATCGTCTGAAAGTAGGGACCGTCCCCTAACGACGCCGTGTTTCTCAGAGAGGAAGGCGCCCAGCCGGCCGGTGAGGGTCGAGGCGGCCCGGTCGCCGGACAGCGTCCTGGAGCAGAGGAGGCCTCCCCAAAACTCCGGCGCGGAGCAGCCGGGACGGGGGCGGGGCTTCCTGCTGGGGATGGCCCAAAACGACCGCAGGACGGTCAGCAGCCCCGTGCAGGCCGAACAGAGGAGCCCCAGGAGGCAAAACCACGGTAAGAGGCGGGACGTGTGGTCAGTTTTAAAATATTAGCATTTTGATGTATCTCAAACTGTACATTGTATGTTCTAAATACATATGAGGACCATTGAATCAAACATGTAACGCTACATAAAAATTTAAGGAAAGAGCAATGAATTTAGGGGTAGAGTGTTAGAGGACTCAAATATGTCACTAGCATCATACTGTACAAACCTTATATCTGCATGTATTATAATTTTAAGTTGATGCGTAAATACAAAGTGCGCCTCATCCTTTATGCACTGTCTATGTTCCGTGGCATTGCGACTAATAAAGTTTATTGAAAATACTAGAAATTGTTACTGAATAAATAATACTTGTGTAATTAAATGTAGTGATGAATCCTTTTTGGACAATGGTCATCTTTTTGGAGATACAATTATTAATTTTTTTTAACAAAGCTGACAATATAGTGCAGTAATTTATAATTTTGTAGTGCAATACTGTGGGCCGCATTGGCCTGCAGCTGTGCCCGTTTGACTGTGTAAACCGTGGATGTATTTGGTATTCCCCTCTGTTCGTAGCCTCTGAGTCCGTGTATGTGGTATCACTGCAGGCACAGAAAGCGCTTGGGCAGAGCTCCCCCGTCCACAAGGCTTTCATGAGCAAAAAACCCCCCCCAGGTAGGTGCGTGACCCCCCCCCCCCCAAAAAAAAAACCAAAACAAACTTTTTGTCGCATGCTCCCCTTCTCATAATTTGACATATCTTTTACAGTCAACTACTAATAACTGCTATCTATTGATACTATTGTGACGTTATGCACATAACTGGATTGTGCACTTTACAGGAGTGGGGAAATCAGTGGGAATTAAAATGGAAGAAGCAAAATATGGCACGGCAAAATGTTCAGTGTGTATAACATCGGCAACACTAGTCCTTTTATTATGCGTGGAACAATGGATTGTCTGCCATATAAACAGACTTTAATTAAGTTATGTACTAGATTTTGTTTTTCGCTGTAGATAATTTAAAAGATAATGAATCGCAACCTTTATTGTCCATCCAGCAGATTTAGAGGAAATGTCTGAAGTGAAGGACATCACCGTTCGGGTCATGTCCCCCCAGTCGGTGTTCGTCTCCTGGGTGGACCCGGAGATCGAGAAGGAGACGGCCGAGAGCAGCACCAGGTGAGAATAATCACGTCCAGGTACCCATTACAGGTGTTTAGCAGACGCTCTTATCCAGAGCGACTTACACATCATTTTACACAGCATTTGCACTGCATCCATTTGTAGAGCTGGATAGATACTGAAGCAATGGAGGTTAAGCACCTTGCTCAAGGGTACAACAGCAGTGTTCAACCTGGGAATTGAACCTGTGACCTTTAGGTTACAAGACCAGCTCCTTACCCGTTATACTACACTGCCGCACCCGTGCAATGCTAACGAGTGAAAGAGTCAAAGGGCGTGTTCAATCAATTTCAGAAAGGGTTGAGTAAATAGCTGACAGAAGGAAAACGGGTGCTGTCTGATAATAGACTTTAAAAAACGTGTCTTTCTCTGGGAGATGTCGAACAGACTGACCCCTTAGGAAGACCCAGGCTAGCTCTTGTTTTAATGAAACACGGCTGTCTGCTGAGCTGCTGGGTCTTCTCCACGGGTGTTGTGCAAAGCTTTGTAAAAAAAAAAAAAAAAAAAAGTAAAAAATTCAGTTGGTCCTCAGTTCAACCGACATTTGGACTTAATCTGCATGCGAAAAATCATTTTATATGGTACCAGCAGCTTTCTACACGCTGCCTCCTTATGCATATTTATTAAGTCGGTTTGACATTTGTTCTGGAATGTTCTGGAAGTTGCCTTTTTCCAGATTTAATAACTTAATTAATTTGCTCATGCTGCCGTGAACAAGTTTTTGTTCGGAGTGCAAATAATCTGACCTTCAGGCCAGCTCTCTTGACCTTGGTTTTGATTGACAGCCGCGTGCTCCTTGAACGCTTGTCTAAATGTTAATACTTTGGTTTTTCCAGTCTTAACGTGCGACCAGTAAGTTCCCCCGGGAGGTCAACTGTCTGACTGCAACTCGCGCACGGTGGTCTGCGTTGTCCTGCATCATGACACACGCCCGTCTTGTAATTTCCTCCACCATCTTTGCGCATGCAGGTACTACACGCTGAGGTACCGGGAGAAGGGGGAGTCGGCTCGGTGGGACTACCGAGAGACCACGCAGCGGCGCCTCCTGGTGGAGAACCTCTCCGCCGACAACATGTACGAGTTCTCCATCCGGATCTCGCAGGGGGACCACACCAGCAAATGGAGCGTCTCTGTCTTTCAGAGGACCCCTGAATCCGGTAGGTTAGTGAACTGCCTGATGAAAATTACTATTAAAATTAAGATAAAAACCAAAGTACTCTTTAAGCTAGGTGGAGTGTGTGCGCTACTATAGTGTGTTGTTGAGTTGTAGGGCATGTTGAAATCCAAGACAAGTGAATTTGATAAGAAATTGTGTCTAGGCATCCAGCATTCTACTCAAGTACACAAAAAAGAACAACGCATATTTTACAATTTAATTTATTTTCCTGCATTTTTATCCCTATGCTTTTCAGCAGGTTAAATAGTTTCATGTCTACACATAGGGTACTGTTACTATTCAGTTTCGCTAAACGTGTGTTAAACGTGTTTATACGTCTTGAATAGATTAATGTTCCATGTCTGTAAGCATGTTGTGTTCTCACATGGCAGCATCACACATTATGTCATAACTGGCTTTGAGTAAAGGGTTCACGCAAGTGTCAGCATTTATTGCCTTTCCCTGGTTATTTGGACCAAAGTCAGACACCTTTATTTTTCATATTAATGACCTCAGCATGTGCTTTCCTGGGAAAAAAAAAATCCTGTGCAGAATCAGAATCGATTTTTTTTGGTTTTTCTACTTCTAAATTTTTTTTTTGCCAAGAGTGGAATTACCCGTTTAGCACACATGTGTTTTTATCACTTTCTTTTTCTCTGGAAAAAAAAAAACGTGCAGCTCCAACGGGTCCACCTGAGAACTTTGACGTCAAGCCGTTGAGAGGCAAAGGGACTGCCGTCACGGCAACCTGGGACCCACCGGAGGAAACCAACGGGAGGATCCGAGGTATTTGGAGTGCGGCCTCTTCTCAAGGCGTTAGCACAGGAAGCATGCACACGAGAGAGACACTTATCCGCCCATCACTACTCCCATAAGGCCACGGCCATGTCCAAAACAGCTTACTTGCCCACTATTGAGTATACAGGTTGAGTACACTGGATTAAAAAGATGTTAAAGTAGGTGAAATTTTCTCTGAATGTAGTGTACTTAAAAATCCCTGGATGATACACTTATTTCCTGGGGTTTTGCTGAGTGTATTCGGAAGTGCACACTTTTCAGGAAGTAAACCATACTTTTTAGGTGTTCCTGCAGATCTTTGGGTCCCATATAGGAGGAACAGGCATGGCCTTTTTTCCTACAAGGGCTGGACATCTTATGCCATTTCCACAGTTCCGTTAGAAAATAGTATGGAGGATATTTTTTTGGGAAAACACTGCCCATCGCATACCAAGAAATGCACACTAAACTAGGAGGCAGTATGTTTAGTAGACAGTACACATTTTGAGGACACCGTAGCTACGAGGTTGTTTCGAACACGGCCCTAGAGTCAGTCTACCCACAATGCACCAGTGTCCCTGTGTGTACGTGCGTGTGCGCCGCGCCTTCGGGCCCGGCCGTCGCTCCGATCGCGCCGGCGTCCGAGCGGCCTCCTCCTCACCGTCCGCCAAAATGCCGTTGCAGAGTACATCCTGTCCTACGCCCCGGCCCTGAAGCCCTTCGGCGCCAAGTCCGCCAGTTACCGCGGCGGCACCACGTCCGCCGTCGTCGAGGGCCTGCAGCCCGGCGAGCGCTACATCTTCAAGATCCGTGCGGTGAACCGGAGAGGACAGGGACCCCAGAGCAAGGCCTTCAGCGTCGTCATGCCAACAAGTAAGCAAGCAAGCACACTTCTGTTTTTTTTTCTCCCCGTTTTGTCCATTTTGAATCTCGTACAACCTTTTTTTTAAACTGACGACTCCTGTGAGACTGTGCTTATGTAACACGCTTACAGCATGCTGGGACTGCAGGTGTCCACCCTCGTGTTTTATTGCGTACAGAAACTGAGATTTTGGCCGCAGTTCAAGCTTTTTTTCCCTCAGTGTCATACAGAGTGCTTCGATAATTTAGACATTATTACTAATGTTGCTATACAGCAGGGATCCACAGTCTTATGCACAAAAATAAAAAAAAGTTTGGTGTTTTAACCCAGCACTGTGACACCTGATTCAGCTGATTAACTAATCACGGTCTTCAGTCAAGACCTTGACACGGCGCTGCTATTGGGCTCTCACTCAGATCTCTCCTCTTTGTCGCCAGCCAGCGCTGCGGCTTCATCCCCCCACTCCAGGAGGCCAGGTTCATACAGGCCCTCCAGACCCTACCTCCGCAAGGACCCCAGAGGCTCTGACCTCGAGTCTGAGGAGGAGGACGAGGACGAGGAGGACGAAGAGGAGGAGGAGGAGGAGGAGGAAGAGGAGGTCACTACGCGCGCCCCCACGACCGTTATCCCCACCACCCGGAGGACCCGCCCCCTCTCGCAGACCCGGTCCTATCACGGCGTGTTCTCGTCGGCGAGGTCGTCCGCGCGGAGGACGGGCGGCGGCGGCCAGCGGACCCCTCAGGCGCCCGAGCGGGAATCGCACAAGGAGCAGGAGACCTTCGCCGAAGAGAAACTGGAGGAGGAGGAGGAGGAGGAGGAGGAAAAGGAGGAAGAGAAAGAGGAGGAGGAGGAAGAGAAGGAGGAGGAGGAGCCCACGGCGGCCGCCAGGAAGGTCGACGCCGCCGTCTCCTACCCCGAGAGGAAGGACTCGTACGACCGCGGCGCGCCCAAACCCGCGCCCAAAGAGCCCCCGCCGGAGCCCGGCTCGCCCGCTGGCGGTAATGGCGGCGGCTCTGTCCCGGCCGGCCGCTACCCCGGCCCCGGGCGGAGGAAGCCGGGGGTCCTCCTGACCCGCGGAAATCTGGGCAGGGTCCCGAACGGCCAGCGCAAGCCCGGGTCCTCCGCCGCCGCCGCCGCCTCCGCCCAGTCCACCCTGTCCTCCGGCGCGGCGGTCCAGACCCGGCCCGGTCCAAACGAGGAAGAGGAGGAGGAGGAGGAGGAGAGGAACGAGAGGCCGACCCCCGCCCCCCGCGCTGCCACCACCTCTCGCCCCGCCCCCGCCCCCGTCCCCGTGCCCGCCGTCCTGAACCGCAACCTGAGGCCAGGCTTCGGGAGCAGGGTCGTCCCCAGGCAGGGCGCCAGGGTCCCGTCCAGCCGGGACTCCTCGCTGGCCTCCGTGGGGGCCCAAACCCCGGTGCTGAAGCAGCAGGTCGAGCCCCGCCCGGAGGTTTCCGTCTCCCAGGACACCCACGAAAAGGCCCGGGCCCCGTCGCCGTCCGCCCACGACCCCGACCCCGGCCCCGTCCCCGTCCCGAAGAGCCCCGCCTCCAAGGACGAAGGGGGCGGCTACACCTACGGCGCCGGCAAGGAGGCGTACGGGAGGAACGACAAGATCGCCGTGGCGACCGCGCCCCCGCGCCCGGCCGCCGCCGCCGGGCCCGAGCTGAGCGAGAACGACAGCATCGAGAGGGAGTCCGTCCCGGAGAGGCCGAGGGCCCCGTCGGCCCCCCGCCGTCCCGTCGTCGGCCCCAACGGGCGCCTGCGGTACCCGCACCTCGCGAACCGCCAGACGGGGTCCCGGGCGCCCGCTTCCCCGCAGCCTTCGAACCCGAACCCTCGGTCCCGCTACCCCGGGCGAACGGCGGGAAAAATGCCCAACGGTGGGTCGAGGCCCGGCTACGAGCTGCTTAGCAACTGCTGCTTAGATACTGCTGCTTAGCAACCTTTCTATCTCCCTGAATTTACCCTCCCTGTCGGTTAGTTCGCATGACGGATGTTGTTTTTGTATTTAATGAGACGTACAACAGAGGCAATGACAGAGCAGAAAAATTCCCAACTAAATGGAATCTGAATGCTGCAAATTGAGATAAAATAGATTTTTAAAAAATGTTTCTGCTTACTGGTCAAAATTATCTGGCGCCTGAAAAAAAAAAGATGAGACGCTGTGAAAGAATGCACAGCTGAACTCAACTCAAGTTCAGAGTTTCTATGCGGACTATATTTCAGTAACACAAACAGAAGACTCTAAGAAATTGAGAGATGTTTTCACTATAAAAAATCACCACTGTTGCTGAGTTGCAGCCATTTTATTTCCTTCCTCAGGGAGAAACGGACGTCCAAATCTCACGGCAACCAATGGAAAACCCGTTTCCACGTCCGACGGCAACGCCAAACCGTCATCAGGCCACAGGTACATCACCAGTCCGGAAGGACTGAAATGGGTAGGTACCCATCTCAAATACCCTTCTTAAACTTGGCAGAAAAAAAAAGCTTAATATTTACATTTTTTTTTGACAGAATACAAATGTCTTGGACCACAAAAATGAATGAAATATTTTCAAAAATATTATTAGTTCTATTTTTTATTGACGGTAGTTTATATTTCACCAGAATGGAATGTATGGTTGTTGAGATTAAAGACCAGAGACTCATGTCCCCTACAGGGGACAAAACTGAATTGCAGGGTCTTAAGAGGATACAGTATGTATTTATTTTTTTCATATGAAATGACAATTTTTTTTTTGGTTCTGCTCAGATAGTGGACCTGGACAAAGGGGTTCTGATGAACGAGAACGGGCGGATTCTGCAGGACTCTCACGGAAAGCCTCGTCGGGTCATCCTCGGGGAGGACGGACGCACCATTTTTGGTTTGTTTAAAAAAAAAAAATTTTTTAATTTTTTTTTAAACTTTCGTTTAGATGTTGGCGTTTTTACCACAGCAACCGTTTGACGGGAAATTGTTTTGACAGGGCAAATATTGCCACAGCATTACTTCTGATTGCCATGTACAATAACAAGTCTTTCAAAAGAAAATTTAAAAAAAGCACCCCGACACTCAATCATCTTGGCGCAAATGTGTAAAACTACGTAACCGCTACACAGAAACAGCGTGCAGTGTTTATCCGGGTGAAGTAACCGACAACATGCCAGTCAAAATGTCACTTGTGCGAGTAATGTGTAAGTCAGTAAATGCGTACAAGACGCTCACGGTAACAGCCGTAGTTAAATGCACAGCTGGCATCGGCTGCAGCTGCGGCTTAATAATTTTTGTCTGGGTGAAGCTGTTTCATCTGTTAAGCTAGTCTGTCTGGTGCTCATTTTGTGGAGAATTTCGGAAAGCCGGCCAAGTGCTTCCTCTTCAGGACTCCATGCTGGTGGCTTCATGTTGGGTTCTTTGCTCTCGCTGGGGGCAAAAAACTCGACGTGCAGAACTGACTGAAAAGTTGACTCAGTTGTCAGAATGCGTTAGTGAGTCGAGCTGGAGAACGAAAACACTGAGTGAGAACAAGGGCCTGGGACTCTGACCACAGCTTCTCCACCCCTCAGATGCCCAGGGCAGCCCGCTGGTGAACTCCGAGGGCCTGGCCCTGTTCGGGCACGGACGGGACAGCCGACCGGTGGTCAACCCCAAGGACAAGTTCTTCACTTTGGGCGGGAAGCAAATCGTGGGCCTGGACCGTCCCACGCCGAAAACGACGACCACCACGACCGCAACGACCACCACGACCACACCCGAGCCGACGACGACCATGCCAACCACCCCAGAGGTGACCACGGAGGAGCCCACGACCATGCCCCTCTTCCCCACCTGTCCACCCGGAACGTACTCCAGGGTGGACGACCTGGGGTACCCCATGTTCGACGACGACGGCATACTCAACTGCTACCCCGACGGTAAGAAAGTTCGGACCGCGCGCGTTCCTCTCACGCACCGAAAAACTGTAGCAGGCGGTCGCCAATCCTGGTCCCCAGAGAACCACGGGGCCTGCTGGTTTTAGCTGTCACTCAGCCCTTAACTGACCAATTAAATCGCTTAATCACACAGTCAGCTCCGCCCCGCCTTGTTCCATGGGCCTGAAAACTGCTTGCTGATTTTACTGTGAATCCCAAGAGCAACAGACTCTGTGGACCACTAGGACCTGAGTTTCAGACGCCTGATATATTGCATTAATATGTATTATAAGTTCACAGATCATATCACATATTTATTCTATTTCAGTTTCCTGTTTTACTTCAGTATTGCTCCATATTGGCACATTGTGACTCATACTTACACATTTTGTTCACTTACTGCATCCTAAGTTCTGTCACTTCACTGCAGTGACCGAAAATGACTGGCTTTGTCCTGCACTTCTGAACTCGTACAACGCTGTCCAACCTGATACGTTCCCTGTTGTTTACACTTGGTGCAAGTCCTAATGGCCTTGTAAGTTGCTTTGGACGAGAGTAACCGACAAATGAATGGATGTAAAATAATACAAAGCTATCAAATGCCTGCCGTTTTCAGAGAGGAGGAATCAAAAACTAGAAAATATGTTTTGCTAACAGACAGTAACTTGATAACTTGACAGCTATGCCAAAAAAAGGAAAGAAGTCCGGTTTTTCTTTAAAAAAAAAAAATACAGTCCATTTATTTAACTTGTGTGAATTCCCGCTTTAATCTTGTTTAAAACAAGACTGGGAAAACAGAAAATAGAAGTTGATGAATAGGCAGTAGAATTTCCCCCCCCCCCTCCGCATTCTCGTCGGTTTGCTTTGTTCTTCTATGGTATGAGCCTCCTTCTCAGCGTCCGCAGATTGACCCCACGACTCCAGGGTGGGAGCAGGCGAATTGACGCTTGGATATAACTCAGGTTAAACTCGGATTAAACTCGGTTTAAACTTGGAGACGCACATTACAGCGGTTTGGGGTTTGCACCGCGGCGGCGGCGGCGGCGCCAGTTGCCGTACCGGGACATCAGTCGACCCCCCAGCTGCATGGAAACAGGAAGTGAGATGCAGGGATTCTAGCAGCCGGCCGCCAGCAGCGCAGCTCATCGCCGCCCGCCCGCCTGCCCACGTGCGACTCCGGCGCCTCCTCTGGCGAAACACGTGGACTACAGGCGGCAGCACATGCTTGGCTTTGCTAAGAAACAGCTGGGCCTTGCAGCAGCAAAGATCGACTCTCGTCCAGGAGAACCACGGCGGGGGGGGGGGGGGGGGGGGGGTCTACTTTCTAAGTTCTTGTCTGGGAGAACCACAGGGCCTGCTTTTTAAAAACATTTTTTTTTCTACTCTGCACTTAACTGATCAGTGAGAAGTTTATTAAGCAGCTGAACTGATTTTTGGGTGGAAACAGAAAGCATTAGACCCCATGGTTCTCCAGGATGATGGTACAGCTCTACTGCCTTACGGCTATTTATGAAATCATGCATTCAGTCTGCACACTTTTCACAATGAGGGATAAAGTGGCAGAGAATGTGTTGGAAATGTCTTGTTCGCAGCGCGCAAAGCATTCTGGGCCAGCCTTTCATCTCGCTGCAAGGATTTGCTAGATTTTGGTTTGATTTTGCAATGTTTGCTGTTTTTTGTTTTTGTTTGGTTTTGTTTATATTTTTTTTTTTTGGAAAATGTTTGCAACGTCCATCTCCTGCTTCCTCAACAGAAGGGTCCTCAGGGATGGGAATGGACGCCATGGTAACAGTCTCCATGGCGACTGACAGGGCTGACGCTTTAGCTATTGAAGAAGGTACCGGCTGAGTATGGCTGCGTGTGGTGCCGTGTGGACTGTCGTCGAACGTCTTCCTGCTTGACCGCTTTCGTCTGTCTTCGACCGTTTCCATTTCGTTTTTTGTCCGTCTCTTCCCAGTTTTTTTGTACGGTGGGTTGTCTTGCCCTGCTTCTGGTCGTCGTCTGCGTCTTTAATCGATCGTCAGCGCCTAACATTCACGCCGCCGAAAGCCACACCACTAACCGTGAAACTAAAAGCTGTTGCGGCATGCTGTACTTGTGCCGAAAAATGGCTGTTGGTGGGATGTCATGTGATGTTGCGGGTCATCAGTGTCTGAACGCCGACAACGTCAGCAGCGCCAAAAAAAAAACATGAGCTCAGTTGCTCTGACTCTTAGCTTGTGCACGATGCGTGCGTCCACGCGCGGTTTTTTTGGTGAGAATTAAAGAGGTTGTTTCATTAGCTTGTTTGTTTGTTTGTTCCTTTTAATAGTTTTGGCTCTTTAGCCTTTTTTTCCTTATTTGTCGGTTAGCTCATGACCTCTCTGACCAATGAGGAAGGGCCTGTGAGGGATGTCCTGTGTGGGCCGGACCGCTCCGGACCGGTCCGGTCTGGTCCGGTCCGGTGGCTCGGGCCAGCACACAGCACGTCCGCTGAAAAGGCGGCAGTGTTGAAAGCGGGCCCTTGGCCCGGTCGCTCCTGGCTCGGGGAGCGGGAGGAAGCAGCTGTGCTGGCCTGGCCCGGCTGCACGGGACAGCGTGTGCCGTCTTCCTCCTCTGGTCTGGGCCGGGAGTGCGAGGCGCGCAGCTGCTGGCCTAGATGGGTGCGGGGAGAATTTGGGCTTCCCCCGAACCCTGTAGCACAGGGCCGGCCAGCCAAACCCTGGGTCCTGGAGGGCCACAGGCTCGGCTGGAACCGGTGTGCTGCTCAGAACTTAACAGATCAATTTCATCCGTTTGTTACAGTTAACTCACCTCACTTTGTTTCGTTTTTTTTTTTTTTTGGATCTGAACTGGTTCTGGGATTTTAGGGGAAAAAGCAAGGGCAAGCAGGCCCCATGGCTCTCCAGGACCAGTGTTGGCCAACTTGGGAGATACCAACGAGCCGACCAATCATAAGACTTTGCCCCCCAAAGCGGAGCATGGTGATTGGTTCCAGCCTAGAGAGTGGCAGATGATATCCAATATTACAGCTCCACCCCTTCCAGAGATCATAGACACCCACTCTTCCATCGCTAGTCCGCGACGTGCAGGCGCATTATTGTCAAGAGAGAACCAACAGGATTCAGAACAAGAAAAGGATGTCAAGTTGGTGTTTATATACGGGTTTACGTCTTAAATCTTTGGGAAATGCGTCAGTGTTAGCTAGAGTCAGGAGATATCCCATGTGTGCGTAATATAACCCATTAAGCTTTGGGTATGGCACAAATGATAAGAGGCTGGGAAGTATTAAAGATATCTGCTGGTGGAAGCACATAAAAGGCGTCTTGAAGAGGCATGCTTGGATTTATTGCCCCCTATTAGTTTGGAATATTGAAACGGCTGCCAAGTCTCCTTCATAGAAACAGAGTTTTAGTGTAAGCAGTGGTGTAGGCACCCTCTCCGCTTACATAACTGCTGTTATGTAAGCACACTCTTGGGTTAAGTCGGGCCGAGGGTTTCGCCTTTGGGTTAACTGTAGGCCGACGAGAAAGTTCAGGTGATTATTCACACTATTGTGAACGATTGCCTCAATTCTCATTAGCCCACACTTAAGGTGATCTGTTAATTACTCAAATGGGTTTTACTGATTTTTCCATTGTGTAGCAGTGAGGTTACCGGTCATTACTATGTGTGTTAGCACAGGTACTGTGCCGGAATATCGGAGGTGGAAGATCCAGGTTCAGAAAGTAAAAATCCTCCTCAGTGTTTTGTTCCAGTCACCTGGTGCTGCTAATTAGCACAATCCTTCAGCCAGGAGGAAAAACTAATTAGTGAAATCAGCGTCCATGGGTGGAAGAAACACAAGGCAAGATTTTTGCTTTCTGACCCCTGGACTTTCCACCTCTGCTTAATATTAAGTGGGGCCCCAAAAAAAACCTATTTCCAGCATCATGGGTGAGGTGAAAGCAATTGAGCACAAGTTCCGTGCGTGATTTTTACGTTTGGTTTTTTCAGACCACTTTGTCATCCAGACGACGTTGCCCACGACGACGACGACGACGACAACGACGACAACGACCGAAGCGACGACCACGCAGCCAATCACGAGGGCTAATATTGGGCCCTCCTCGCCATATGACGCAGCGGGAAAGAAGCGATTCACGGGTAAGTCCGAGTGAGGTCACGGGCGTGATGTCACACAGTCACGGGCGTGATGTCACACAGCGATTCTCCACAACGTTTTTCAGTGTAAAATCAACACTGATCGAGTACTCTTAACCCTAATAGAGTACATTCGGTCCCTAATAGAGTACAACAGTGTCCGTCACGTGCACTGGATTCCAGAGACAGAGCTTTGTGAAAGATGTTATTTTTATGCTTAATTCTACCAGGTAAAGCCCCACCCCCCCCCACCCCCCACCCCGGCTCTGCTTGACCTAGAGGAAGCAACAGGCACAACACCAACAAAACATGGAATAAACTCCAGATTTGTTGATTCACACAGATGTAAAAAGATTGCTTAGTGCAGATGATTTCCAAAACACATCGTGATCAGAAACAGATTCCTTATTGTGCTGTACAGGAAGAGAACAGAAGGGTAAAGAAAAAAAAACGGTAATGGCGGGGCGGGCCGACGGACGATTGCTAGAACGCGGTGGAAAACACTTCCCCAACGTTGTGAATTCTTCGGAGGAGATGCCCCCCCCGGAAACTCCAGGCCAAAAAAAAACGCCCCCAAAAAAACGCTTTTGACTCCACACCATAAATAATAAGAGCGGGAGCTTCTCAGATGGTGCTCCAAGCTCGACTCGCCGTTTCTTCAAAAACAAAAAACGGTTTCAGGGCGATAAAAAGCCGTCAAAAATTAGCCGAAAGTTGACATTTTGCATTCTGTCCGTCGCCGCGTGAACGTACAGTGATAACGACTGCCAAGGAAAGGAA
The DNA here is from genome assembly GCF_013347855.1 of Anguilla anguilla. Lineage (NCBI taxonomy): Eukaryota > Metazoa > Chordata > Actinopteri > Anguilliformes > Anguillidae > Anguilla > Anguilla anguilla. Next base: position 58,901,258 of record NC_049206.1, on the reverse strand, counting down.
AGGAAAGGGAAATGAACACAAGATGGCTGCCTGCCATCGTCGAATTGCTTGGGAAAACTATGGTCGGGTGGCTCACATTGACTAATGTTATGGCTTGCATCTGCTCGAGAAAGCCCACCATGCATTAGAGCATCTAGGGGATAATGAATATAATTACTTCACAGTTCCTTGGAGAGTTTTGACAATGGCTATGTTTCTGAAACCTCTGTTTACAAATAAATCTAGGCTTATGTTAAGACAAAACTTAAATGAAAAAAAGAAAACAAGCGATTCAGTAACTCAGGATTAAGTTGTCTTTCCCGCTATGGAAAGTAGTATGGAGGATGTTTTTACGCATACTACCCATCGTGTACTAAAACATATGCACTACACAGTATGCAGTATGCTTAGCAGAAGGTACATATTTTGAGGACACAGCAGTTAAGAGGCCGATTTGGACGCAGCCTTGGTTTATGTTTAGACAAACCTTAAACTAAAGAAAGATAATGAACGGTTTAATATCTCAAGATTAAGTTCTCTCCGTCTTGCAAGCTCCTCAGCCTGCTCCTATACCAAAGTCTGTCTCAGCCAGGGGCAGGAAGTTCCATCTTCAGAGAAATCACGTACAGGAAGTCCTTATTCTGATAGCAGTCACCCCCGGCTTGATTAGTAAAATCACTGATTATTAGTCGGTGTTAAACACCGACGCTGGTTTACTCACAGATCAGACCACAGTGAAACGGTACGAGGATATTAATCCGCTGTCATCCGTGAGCTTCGGCAACAACCGTAAGATGGCTTACTGTAAACGACGGGGCTAATAAAATAATCAGGAGCAGCAGTTGGCCTGGGATCCCGAAGCGGATACAGCAGTCCCCGCGTCTAGCCCTGCTCTCCGCTCTCCGCTCGGATACGACTCTTCTGTTTCAGACTCCAGAGGAAAAAAAAATATGCTTGGCCTGAGGCACTGTAATGGAAAGCAGGTGTGTGTGTGTGTGTGTATGTGTGTGTGTGTGTGTGTGCATGTGTACATGTGTTTGTGTGTGTGCACACGTGTCTTTGAGTGTGTGTGCATGTGTGCGTGCATCAGTGAGTGAGTTTGAGTGTGTGTGCGTGTTTGTGTGCGCAAGTGTGCCTGTGTGCATGTGTGTGCGAGGAATGGGTGCATCGTTTGCTATTAGCTGTTATAAGACTTCACTCTGGGTCTGTTTTGTATTAGGTTCTCAATGTAAATATCTCTTCACGCATTAATCTGTTTATACAGGGCTTATTTGTCATTTTCCTTGGCTTTGGTGGTGGTGGTGGGGGGGTGTGGAATGTTTTCCACCCCCCCCCCCCCAGCAGGTGGCTCTGATGACTCTGACCTCATTGCGCAGAGACGCCGGACTCTGCCGCCCAGATTACCCAGAAGCCAACAGGCCTTAACGACAGATCGGAGTCCAGAGCTTCAGTGCGTGCAGCCCGAGAGGTGGAAAGCCCAGAAGTCATAAAGCGAAAAGTCCCGCCCGTCACGTGTTCCCTCCACGCATAAACTCAGCCGGCTGATTTCACTAATTAGTCCCACCTCCTGTGCTGAAGAAATGTGCTAATTAGCAAATCCAGGTGATTAGAACAAAATACCAGGGAGGACGTCTACTTCTTGAACCTGGATTTTTCTACTTCTGGTACAGATGGACAAGGCCATTTTTTGAACCAAATGAAAACTATAGTGTTAAGAGTTACGGGGCAGGTCTTCAGCAGTGGTGGGGTTGGCTTTATGGAGTCTCTGATTGGCATGGTGCTACCATGTGCTGTCAGTCGTTAACTTAACACGCACCAATCAAAACACTGCGCTCCCAAGCACAATGGTACGATTGGCTTCGGTCATGGAGTTCACTGAGAGCAGAGATAGCTCCGCCCACTGACGGACTGATGAGTCATCAGTCTCCCACCGCTTGCCCTCCACCACGGAGTTTCAGCGCATTCCTGTTTCAAATTAACCGATGCGTAACGGCAAGAAGCGAAAAAAAAAAAAAAGGTTAAGCTATCAATGGCATGCCAAGGGGAGTTCAGTTAAGAGCAACTGTTAAACCGTAAAAGGCCTCATCTTTGAGGTAACAGCTAATACGATACGATTACCCGCTTTCCGCATGGTGCGTCCCGGGAGCTCAGGGTGGGGTTTGCGTCCGAGCTTGTCTCAGGGAAAACGTGTTCTGACAAAAACGTTCGTGCGCCGTAAGAGAAAGAGAGGAAACGTGAGGAGCCAGCGAAACGATTCATTAGGCGAACGCGCGAAATCTCGTCCGACCCGAACCTGTCACGCCTCATTAGCCGACCTGGGAGCAGACGGTTCGTAGCGGCGTCTCTATTAAAAGCAGACGGAAATGCCGCCGGCCTTTCTTCGGCAGCTGAGGTGAAGCGTCGTCATGGCGATGGGGGCGGAGGCGGCGTCGTCGTCGAGGCGTTTCAGGACATGGGCCGCGACCCTCCCTCTGATCCCTCCCTCCCTCCTCGGCGAGAGAAATAATTTTTTAAAAAGCGCCGGGGTGCGAGGGAGGCGGAGTGGGTGAGGCGGAGTGGGTGAGGCGAGGAGGCGGAGTGGGTGAGGCGGAGTGGGTGAGGCGAGGAGGCGAGCCGACCGGGGCGAGGAGGCGCGCGGGCTCGTCGCTAGGCTAACGTGCTAGTCTTGGCCCGTCCGGAGCATCGGGCGCCTTTTTGGCGGGCCTCAGTCAGAATAAGACATTTCCCCCCCCCCCCCCATCCAGATAATACGGTGGCAAGCTAATGCCCCCCCCTCGACCTTTCTCTTTGCCTTCATTATTGGAGAACCTGTTTTGCCCCCCCCCCCGCTTTCCCTTCTACCCATCTGGGTGATAACAGATCTGGTCCTTCGGGGAATTGGGGGAAGGGGGGGGGGGGGAGTTTCACTCTCACTGGCACAAAATCACAGAGTTGATGCATCAACCCCCCCCCCCCCCATGCCCCCCCAAGGGAGATAGGGCCAGCACAGGCTGCACACGCTCATCTGAAAACCATTACGTCTCGGAAAAAAAAGAAAGAAAAAAAGGAAAAAAAATACTAATAATACCGAAAAAAATTTAAAAAGTGCTGACATCGGCAGAGTCTGCCCATGGCGTCTTCCTAAGACACCTTGTGATTAATGGCTTCAATATCCCGGGTTCCAGGTTTCCACTTCTGCCTGTCTGTCCGTTTGCCACCTTTCCTGCACCCCAAAAATGGACATCTCTCTTTAGCTGTGTTCAGGGGACGGGGGGGGGGGGAGGGGGGGGGGGGGGGAGTGGGCTTGGGCACTTGTCTACGAAGGTGCGGAAAGAAACTTCAGCACCTCAAACTGGAAACTTCACCCAAAAATATAGCGTGTATGCCAAATTTATCAGTCTGTCAGTAGTGGGGTTTAGACAAATGTCAATTACAACATACCAACCTTCTTGACATCGGTCTAACTGACGTGGAAAAATCTGCCAAAATGAGAGATGACATCACTGGGCTGGCCACACCCCCCAGTCAACGTGGTATTGGAAGCACAGCTAGGTCATGCTAGATCGTTTCTGATGTGGAACGTGGCAAATAAGATAGCTAGACATCCGCAACTAAGAAAATATGTTTTTTTCTCCCCCTTCCAACAGTGGAATTATTGTACCTTCATGCAGTTGGCTTAAAGTTATGGCGGAGATTCTGTTTTCACCATAAAACTTGTCAGCGTTAACCGGCTGTGAACAGGTGGTGGTGGGGGGGGGGGGGGGGGGGGGGGGGAGTGTGGTGTGTTATGGCAGACGAAAAAAAAAGGGGGATTGTTTTAGGATTTACGAGTTTTTGGGACGGGAATGCAGAGGAACACCACGAGATACCGTTTTGGCCCGGTTAGCTGTTCCCGTTGCTGGCGGTAACCAAGGCCCAAAACCAGACCAGACACAGTCCCAGCCACAAGACACAAAGGGCAGACACAAATCTCCGGACTGTCATTCTGTCTGGTCCCTGCTCGCTGATTAAAAACAGCCCGCACGCACGCTCACTCACTCTGGCCCCGTTACGTTCTTAACCCTTCGAGGTGTGAGGTCATGAGCATATGATCACAGTGTTCTTAACTTACAGTAACGTTCTAATGCTGATGTCACAATCGATACTGGGAACTGAGAGAAACAGAGTTCTAGAACACTGACTTCGAAAGAAAAAAACATTCCAAAAGAGTGTTCCATACTCCGTACTCTTTCAAAGGGCTAAAACGAAGCCACATTTGGCACCGCACGTCGAGCTCCGTAATCCGCACCACACTGTACTCTGTCGCCATGTCAACAGCCACAACAGCAGCACTCTGGGAAGTGGATGCTCAGTACAGCATATCGTCTGAGCTCACACAAAACATTTTGGACTTGTTTTCGCGGCGCCTGGGTATTTGATTTATGTTCGGGAGAGCGCTGGCCCACGGACTCCCCCTTCCAGCAGTCGCTCGTCTTTCCCAGAAGGTCTCCCACATCCAGGTGCTGACCGAGCGCACACCTGCGTGGCAGCAGTGGTTTAACAGGAGCCGGGTGGCACAGCTGGCTTTTGGAAAAGGGGTGTGGTGGTGGGGGGGGGTGGGGTGGGGGCGTTACGTGACGCGGGTTATCCCAGGTAACGTTAGACAGAGTTACGGGCGTGTCCGCGCAGATGCGCTACGGACTCAAACAGGATCCGTTTTTTAAATCTGGCCGGTTCCAGCGGCGTGCCTCTCCGCCGAACGGGAAGCTTATTTTTCCTCCGCAGTTTGGGGAAGCCTGTCGTTCCCCTTGCCTGCAGCGCTACAGCACTGCGCTCCAGTCCTCCTTACTGGTGGTTTTGAACATCGTAAGCGCTCGTATTCTAGATGGGGCCTTCATGTATTACGATGATGGCTCATTTCCTGAATCAGACGCGCATGATTGCAGCCCTGAGTTTAATGTCTGGCAGCGTTGCGTGCCCCGTCCCCCTGTCCTTAGCCTCATACAGACGAGCGTGAAGCTCTGCTTGATAATCATAATCCTCACGCTGGGCCTCATGGGGAAAAATCCTGCTGCAGTGCAAGACTCCTGTTTGCAGATGGCGGTCTATTTTTTATAGAGACAGCGCTAAGAACCGTTTGCTCCCACATACTCTGATAAAACATAAGAGAATGCGTGCCGATCTCACCAAAGGGCATTTGTTGAAACAGATAGATAGATAGATAGATAGTTAAATCAATAAAATAAACAACTGCATTTAATGTGAGTCAGAAGTTAAGGATCAGCATTGATTGTATGCAGTGCATGTGGAAAAAGCAAAAGTAAACATTGTGAATCACCGGGGGGGGGGGGGGGGGCAAAGCAAACATGACCCGGTGCCAGCACGTCAGTTAAAAACCATAGAAACAAAAACATATTACGTGTCCAGTGGAGGATACAAATCTCTGATGTTAATCGCTGATGCTGAAGTTAATCTGATTCCTGACTTGACTTCTGAACTTTTTCCGCACCCGTTTACGTACCCCCCCCCCCCGCCCCCCCCCCCAGCTCCATACGTGAACTACATCCGTAAAGACCCCGGGGCCCCTTGCTCCCTGACGGAGGCGCTGGAGTTCCTGCAGGTGGACGTCCTGGAGAACCTGATCGAGCAGGACAGCATCATCAACGGGCGGCCGCCCAAACACAAACCCGCCAACTTCACCGTGGTCGCCATGGAGGGCTGCCACTCCTTCGTCATCCTGGACTGGGCCCGGCCGCTCAAGGACGACATGGTGTCCGGTGAGCGTTTTCCAGCGCCGTCCTCTGATCCTACACTGCCCCCTGCTGGGCCGGCGGACCACATAACAACCTGTATTTTAGTTTGGTGCTTCACAGCCATCGTTTGTCGCTCTCGTGCAAAAAAACAAAACTTTTATGTCTGAAAAATGTAGGTTTCAGGAGCAACAGGACACAGACTGTTTTATAAGAATTTCTCTCTGATATCTCATTGTAGTTTATTACTGGAATTTGGTCTACTCACGTGATGTTTTGAACCATTTTTATTGGTCGTTGCATGAGGAGTTCAAGCTCGTACAAGTTTGAGTGCATGACATGGAAGATGTGTACATCTACTTGGAACTTGAACGCGATTCAACTGTAAGCTTTCCAAGAAAAGTGATAAATCTTAAAGGAGTTTTTTTTTTTAAAGTAGACTCCATGGAAAGAATTCGGTTGCTCACTTTCCCAGGGTTTTTATTCCTCATAGAGCCACCAAAACCCGCCTTTCAGATTCAAACCACGTTTTTGGTTTTTACAGTTGCCTAATTCAAGCTGACGTTCAAGAGTCACGGCTCTTTAAACCTTACCCAAATGCAGATCTCCAGTGTATATTTCCATGAAGGATGCTCAACTGTGCGTTAAACACCAGCCGCTTCAGTTGGGGCTGAAGAGCAGATCGCTGTAGGGATTTCATATCGAAAAGACAGAGGAATGCGACGTTGAATAAAGTGACATGTAACTTAAAGTTTTTTTTATTTTATTTTTTTTTTAAAGAAAGGCCAACTGTATCAGTGGGGATGGATCTGTGTGTTTGCCTTGGCAGACGAATACAAGTCTGTTGAGTTTCACCTCAGAAGGCCTTGCGATTGGATGTCTAGGACAGATAAAGTGTCCGGTTCGCTCCTTGTTTCCTCCTGAAGCAATGCCGCTGAAAGCTCTTCCACATATCGTGCTGTCTCCTTGTTAATACGCTTCGTTTAATCTAATTCTACCGAATCAACAGCGCCTCTTGAAATTTGTGGCAGCATCTCATAGCCTCATAGCCTAGAGCCTTTAAATATTTCTTTTTTTTTTTTTTTTTACTTTGGCAACCGTCCAAGGAAAAAATATACCTTTCAAACATGCAATGGGAACAAATTTGAACTAGTTCAGCTTTTAGACCACAACTGCTGACAATTTCTGTTGAGTGGAATATATGATCTCATGATCAGAGCATTTGGGTGTTCTCCCTCATGTTTAGAAGGTAGCATTATTTTAAAGAGAGAGGTTACTGGGTGTCTTATTTTGCAGGTATCGTGTCTCAAACCCAAATCTGTGGCACCTGCAGCCTGCAGTCCTCGAGGGCGGCATGCAGTTAGCCTTAGCGTCACACGGGGTGGAGCCCAGTGACCATTTCTGTGGTGAAAAGTTGGTGAAATGCTGTTGCATTTCATTGAACGTTTTATAGCCCACTAGGATGTAGACCTGCTATATGTGATATATTGTGGTTAATCTAGCCTGTTTATGTCAAAACATCTCTGAACATAGATTTCCACCCCTCTGGACAGCTAGATTTTGGCTGTTGCTCACTGGGGAATCACTGGGAACTGGGTTTGTCCCAATATTAAGCAAGATTTCATTCCACGTTTGTGATCTAACGCCTCTGATAGGATATTTTAAAATGGGAGGAAAAATATCCTATCAGAGGAATTATAAAATGATCTGAATGCAGATGGCGGATGATAAATATCTGTGAGAGCTCTGATTGGTCCCTTTCCTGAATCCCAGGCTACATGGTGCACAGCGCCTCCTACGACGACATCCTGAACAACCGATGGTCTTCCAGAACGTCAACGGGCACGCACCTGTCCGTGGAGAACCTCAAACCCAACTCAAGGTCTGTCACCGTCGCCTTTCACTGAAGTCGACCTGACTCGGTCTGTCTTTGAACTCTGATTGGCTGGCATAAAGTGAGCTCTGATTGGCTGGATTAACGGTCTGCTCCTGGTTTTTATCGTGTACTTTTCCAAAACAAGAGCAGGAAGGCTGACATCAGGAGGGAAGGTTTTTTTTAAATGGACCTTCTCAAATTGAACTATATAAAAATAAATAAAAATCATTGCCCATAAAACTTTGGTCTTAAGATATTTACCAATGGATGGAAACGGTCTACAGCAATGTAATTTTAATATCATACACATGTACAATATTATAACCTTGCCCGAGTTCATAACCTGATCATCAGAACCTTACCACAGTGTAACCTTCATAAGGATAAGAGTTCGCAAGTTCAGAATTTTACAGCCCTATCAGACGCAGCAGAGGGGTACGGTCCGCAGATGTTCGCGGTGAAGCAGGTGTTTTCGGTGCTGGCACACGGAATGGAACTCGGTCATCTGCCGCGAATTAGCGGGCGCATTGAACGGGGGCGGTCACGTTGGCGGCCCGGTTTTTTACGGTAACGACCCCCGAGAGCTGATTCGCTTGAGTCGGGTTTTTTTCCTCCTAACCCAACGGCTCAGGGCGGAAATCTACCGTCCAGGTCACACGGTGGCACGTGATGTGATGTGAGGTTGTTTTAGATCCAGCAGACCCGTGTATTCGCCGATACGTCCCCGCAAAACAGATCTGAAACGGAGTGCTTCTCTGCATGGCCGCCAGCCACACTTTCATACTTTCAGTCTTTACCCCCCCCCCCCAAATTGCTAAAAGGAATTCAAGTTTCTTTTTTGCCCCATGTTGTTGCCATAGAAACCGCCACAAAAAATTTCAAATCTGAGTCGACCCAAAAGAATGAGAGCAACCGCCGTGCTGTGCCATGCCCCCCTCCTCCCCCCCCCACCCCCCCCCCAAATGCACCGCTTTGATCTGAGGACTCAAGTTCAGGGCGCTCAAACCTCAAGCGTTTCAGCTCCAGGCCTTAATTGATTGATTGAATTTAATTAAATTCAATCTATTTTTTTTTTAATTGAAGCAAATTTAAGAAAAATGACTTTACCACACTTGCTAACTTTACCAGCTTTGCCCATTTAAAAAGTTTCATTTTCCGTGCCCACGGCTCTTTCTGTCACTCAGAAAGAACGAAAGAGCGCATCTCTGGTTGCTAACGGCGACGGGCCCATTTTGCATGTCAAATTCGGGAGGAGAGGGACACAGCAGCCGTCTCAGGTTATTCCCCCCCCCCTCCAATTTCTCAGCTGTCATTTTGGGAGAGTGCTAAGTAAGGAACGGCAGCCAGGTGTGCTTCAGATCTCGACCCAGCCAAGAGGGTGGGGGGGGTGAAGGTGTCAAGGTGGGGGGGGTTTGCCGGGTTTGAACTCAGGCCAGGTGCAGTCTGAAGAATTGGGAGTCTGCTAAATTCAGAGGAGACAGCTGAGTTGAAAGATGCCTGTCCCAGTGCAAAAACTATTTAATGTACACAGTGTACTATCAAAGCTGAAGTCTTTTGAGGCTGCAAGTATAAAGTGTGTAGTATTTAGTTTCTGTGTGCCAAAACAAAACCTTTTCTGCTGATATAGTATATAAAATGCACCAGTTTACTTTGACTGGGGTTGGGGGTGCCACAAATTAGTTTCTGCAAAAAATGAAAATAAAGTTACACATGTGATTAATTTTCATAATACTGAGAGTTTTCTATATGGCAGAAATGGAAAATGTAAAACACGTGTTAAGATGTTCGGAAACAGAAATTTGACTCTGCCCTGCAATCTGTAACTCTTCTTCAGATGTGACATCGATGTAAACAGGCGTGAGGTCAAATCCAACAGCGGGGGTGGTGGTTGGGTGGGGGTGGGGGGTGGGGGCAAATCTGCGGCTGCTGGCCTGTACACACGCCTGTCAGAAACCGCGCCTGATTACAGCAACCTTCCCAGAAGTGCCCCACACGTGTCCCCGCAGATGTGCAGCTACCGGTCTTGCGTGGAGGCGCTTGTGTTCGGATGCGCCCCTCCGCTACCCTAAGTGGGGGTTTTGCACGGTTTAAATCCATCCCAAATTCTGCGGTTCGCGATTCAGGAATGCAGGATAGATGCGCGTGTCTCTTCTTGCCCCTTCCCAGATTTAAAAAAAAAAAAAAAAAAAAAGGGTTTTTTTTGGATCCTTCGCTGGTTTCAGGACTAACATGTCAGAGAGCGAAACCGAGCGTGTGCAGAGAAACAGGAGAAGGTGACAGACAGGCCAGAATGAGCCTGTCAAAGTTTGAAGGCTGTGCCGTCTCCAAAAAGCGTCCCTAAAGATTCGCTACAGTCCGTTCCTCGTTTGCGAGACGCGCGTCAGATGATCTCTATGCTGGGGAGAGGTTCCCATGAGACAGCTCACCTGGACAGGCACATGGCAGCAGACAAGAAGAGAAGATGCTTTCGTAACTTCAGCCCGCGTGTTGAAAAGGAAAGTCATTCTTAGCTTACGTGCTACAGCTGGATACTGCCCTTTCTGATAGAGCCTTGGATTCACTCAGTGTCTATCCTTACCTCAGACCCACAGTTCAATTGAGGTGTTCAGTTTTATTTTTTTTTGTTCTCCTACAAACAGTTTCGCAAGTTTGTTCTGGCCATCGCTGAACTGTTTCTGAGCCCAAGTTGAGCAAAAAATTTTTTAAAAAAAGGCTGACTGAACCCGGGCCATTATTTAGACAAAAGAGTGTACATTTCCATCCCTTTAAATGTTTCAGTACGGTTAGCACGCTAGGATCCAAGACGCTTCGGAAGCCCAGCTCTGTACGACGCAACGCGTTGTGCTCAAACGGCGCGTAGTCCGATTGGAAAAAACAGCACCCCTTGGCAGGCCGTTCGTCCCCCCCCGTTTCTGCGAAAGTGGTTCATGAAATGAGTTTATACTCTGTTGTCCTCTCGCATAAAGTAGAACAGACCGGTCTGCAGCCAGGGGGAGAGGCAGAAATTCCTATCAGCAATTAAATGACATTGCGTAAAGAGAGCAAACTGCTATTTCGCAGAAGTGCGGTTCAACTTGAATTGCTTGTTGGGATTAGAACGATATTGTTTTTCAGAGTTTCAATGCTTCTTAACCGATGTTGTTTTCTTTATTTTTTTCTTTTTTAAATTCAGTTCAGCACGATAAGTAACATTTTGCAAGCGGTTAAGTTTCCGTGTATGTTACCAGGACAGTGCTGTATGTTACCAGGACAGTGCTGAAAGGAGCAGTCGGTGAAGGAAAAGGCCTCTGGTTTATGATTTCCGCCACACGCATTTTGATTTTGTGCGTTCTAATGAATTTGGATTTATTAAACACAGGTGTGAAAACCGGCTGTTAACACAATGAAACATGCCCTTTCTCAAACGAAGGAAAATTGTAAATACTTCAGTCAAATGTATCCTGCTATTGCTGCGCTTCATTAAGTTAAATTAAATTGCTAACCTGGCTAGCCATGCTAAACAGAATGGCTGAGCATGGTGGCTAATGGGGTAGAGAGGGAGTGATTGCCAGTTTCTTTCTTTTTTGGACAGATATTACTTCAAAGTTCAAGCGAAGAACGTGTTTGGACTTGGCCCGCTCAGCGAAACGATCACATACGTCACAGAGTCAGGTCTGTGCCCTTTGGTGCCCATAAATATTAAAATGCCCAATGTGCAGTTTATAACACATTTATATACACTGCATCACAGATTCAGGCTTGTGGCCTGTCTTTGTGCTTGCTGTTTATAACACATTTATATACAATGCATTACAGAGTCAGGCTTGTGTCATGTCTTTGTGCTTGTTGCTTAATGTGGAAATCATTATGTGTTTTAATAATTATTCCTTTATTTATTTTACAAGTTATCCATTTAAGTAGCTGGCTGTAACTTTCAGAATTTAGCAGAAGCTTACTTCTGGAGCAACTTATAAAACTTACATACAATTTACACAACATGATGTTTTATTAAAGCAATTATGATTAAGTACTTTGCTCAAGGGTACAAATTCAGGAGCCCAGCTGGGAATCAAACCTGCATCCTTGGAGTTGGTTCCCATATTATGCCAGCCATTATGATTCACTGCCACTCTGGGTTTTAATGGCTGTGCGCCACCAAGGAGTTGATCCTGCAGCCAAGCTTAGAAGTCCAGCTCTTGTTCCTCTACCCTGCGCCACACTGTGATTTCCACACTGCCGGTGATGTGAAGAACACCGCTGGTGCTGCCTGTAAGGTGAAACGTGTGCCTTTGTGTTTCAGACGACCCCCTGCTCATCGAAAGGCCGCCTGGTGAGTCCGGCAAACGTGCGAGTCAGAAGGTCACATGACTCCAAAGATCACATGACTCCAAAGAAGGGGTTCTTGGGCTTGGTCCCACGAACCTCCCCCCCACCACACACCTTTTTGGTCTTTGTTACAGCCCCCGTGCAGTTATGTGTTGTACAAAACATAAATCACTCAGCTGGGGACCGTGTGTGAACAGCAAAGTTGGGTCATGTGAGTTGGGTCATGTGACATCCTTGCTCAGGAGGGTCGTCGTCTGTTTGGGTTCTTTCCAGGAGGGGAGCCGATCTGGGTCCCGTTCTCCTTCAAGTATAACCCCGGCCACAGCGTGTGCAAGGGGAGCCAGTTCGTCAAGCGCACCTGGTACAAGAAGTTCGTCGGGGTCGTCCTGTGCAACTCGCTACGATACAAAATCTTCATGGGCGACGGACTCAAAGGTATCGATTGCTTCACTACTGAAATATAGACATTGGATCACCTTTTTATTGAAATACATCCCTGACTGACAGTAGTGGATTAGATTACACTACAGTAAATAGTTTCTCACCTCTGACTCTCTCTCAACCCTTCTAGACACGTTCTACAGTATCGGAGACACCTTTGGCTACGGCGAAGATCACTGCCAGTTTGTCGACTCTTACATGCAGGGAAGGACCGGGCCCCAGAGCCTGTCTGCTTACCTGCCGACTGCTCAAGGTGAGACGACACCTTCCGGCACATGCCCGTGCCAAGAATTACATTACCGTAGCAACCATTTGACCATTTGGTACTGTACGTCTAAGTTGTGTAAGTCACTCTGGATAAGTTCAACTTCACGGCTTTGAAGAGTAAGGTTTTTTGGAATTTTTAATTCTATGTCAGTGTTCTAGAACTCCATTGCTTTCAGTTACCAGCAGTGATTGTTACATCACCATAAGAATCTTCAGTTACAGTAACAACTAGCAACACACAGGCAAGATTATTTTGTTACCTACTGAGCTCAGCTGAGCTTGAGCTGTTCGTTGGAACAGTAACACATTTTCATAATGAGGCAAAGTTATGGAGAGAAATGGCTGAATCCAGGTTAATGCTGCTTTAAATCTCTAAAATTGTGCATATTGAATATTACAGAAATGTGATTCATTTCTATAGCCAATAATAAACCGCTAATTTATCAGTCGTCTTTCTAAAACAATATCTATATTTATATATATTCTTGCAGGGTACTACCGGGCTTATCGGCAGGAGCCGGTGAAATTTGGAGCCATCGGCCGCAACACGCCCCACAACTTTGTGGGCTGGTACGAGTGCGGAATCCCCATCCCGGGAAAGTGGTAACGAAGGTTCGCCGGGAGGGGCAAAACTTTTTTTTTTTTAAATTTTGCAGAGAAAAAGGGACTTGGCTCCATCCATCCTGCTGAGCACTCAGTCTCTCAGATCACACGAGAGAGATGAACTTTTCACGTACGTCAGCAAACCTACAACATATACTGCTTCCAATGAAGAGAATATAATACTTTTTTTTTTCTTTTGTTTTTAAAAAAAAAAAAATACTAAATTCTTTGTAACCACGTTTGTGCACTTTTTTTAAAAAGCAGTCTGTATATGGGGAAAAGCAGGTGTTCTCGGCTCAGATAACTGTTGTCTTCCAGATCTGAAGAATAACATGTTAATTCCTAAATAGTTTTGACAGTTTTGCACGCAACAAGGCAATCTCTCCCAAGCCTTGTTTTCTTGACCATAAAACAAAGAGCAAATTTTTTCAACGCAAAAACATAACCAGATGAACTAAGACTGTACTTCTTGCCTGCTTTGGTAGTTTGACAGTCTGGTATATACTTTTTAAAAAACTTTTATTAATTGATGTTTTTTTTACACACAGAATGCTGTATTTAGGTCAGGTTTTGTTTGAATGAGGTCAGAGGACATATTGAATATCATGTGACATACAGAGTCATATTCAGCTCAGGAGCAAGGAGAAAGCATAAAATACAGGGCTAACCAAAACCACTAACAATCAAAACTGTCGCAACCAGCCATCTTTCAAAAATGTATAGCCGAATTTATTTTAAATGTCTGTCTTCAACAGGTTAACGTGACTGGCAATTGTCGAAATAAAGTACACACTACAAACCTTTACAACCCAAGTGCACTTGCTTTGAAATATTAATATTTTCCACTATTTGTTTATGTAAAAGTGTGTGTTTTTTTTATTTATTCTAACTGAGCTACGCAGAAGGTATATCCATTCCGTCTCCATCTACTTCCTGTAATGATCACAATTTTTTTTTTTTTAAAGAATAAATAAACACCAGGGAGTTTCCATGGAAACAAAGCTTTCAGCTTTGCAGTTACCATGGTTTGCGTGTGTCATATGGTTCCTGGTACTGTAAATTCCGCTAACTATGCATGAGCTCAACGATGGTGCTATTAAAGTGGAGAGAACTTGTCCACGTAAGTGCAATTAACACATCTGGACACGTCCTCGTCTCCGTCCCCTCCCCCCACCCAAAACCAATAAGACTGTACATGAGATATAGTGGCCTGACTGTTGTTATTTTCTTCCTGTTTACAATTAAAGTAAAGGACAACCCAAATATAAAACACTGTGGCTGTGTCTGAAACAGCTTTACTTGCCTACTATTAAGTAAGGAAGTTGCATTCAACTTGGGTGCAACTTGTATACTCAATAGTTGGCAAGCAATCTGTTTTTAGACGAGGCAGCCATTTAAAACAATCAACGGCAATGCAAAAGAGGCTGTGTGTGCACTGAAGAATGCTGCCCGGAGGGAAACCGCAGAACAGTTCCTAACCCCCAACTCGTTATAAATCATCACGATGACGTGCTGTATATATCCTGAAAGAGTCTGGGCAATTGCTGAACTCAGCCAACACCCAAAAACACAAATCAGGCCTGTCATCCTAATTTTTTTTTTAGGTATGCTTATTAATATCACCTTATACCTTGCATTAGCGGGTGGATTTTATATACACTCTCAGAAAAGAGGGTTTGTCTCCATAGGGGAACCCTTTCTAGTTCTTTATAGAACCCTCTATGGTGGGTGTGAAAAATGTGATTGATCCATTTTGCCCGACAAAGAACCCTTGAACTAGACAGGGTTCCTCTATGGAACATCCTCTTCTGAAAGTGTAGGAATCCTTCAAATACTTGCATGAGAGAGGCTGCCATTCTGTAAATGACTTGCCAACAGAGCATTGTAGCTACATTAGCTCACTAGCCACTCAGAGTTTTCACTGCTGGTCAGGAGAAAGATTTTGTGAGGAAACTGCTCTCGTGTTTCAAAAGCAAGCGTTTAAATCCACCAAATGAACCGGAACAGAATTCTGTTCCTCTTCAGGACTGTAGCCTCAACAAAGATGTCATTTTCAACAGGAAAAAAAAACAAAACAAAACAAAAAACTGCTGGTTCAGTTATCGTACACAAGAGTTAGATTTAACGAGCTGTTTGTGTAGCTACATATCTTTACAAACTTTATGGGTTTTTTTTAAACCAAGAGCAATCTGCATCATGTTTTAAGTTGTCAAATATAACATTGTTGCCATGGAGACGGGTACAATCTTTTGAAATCATTGTTTTGTTTTTTTGTTTTTTGTTGGCAAGAACAGAGGGCCCAAACTGTTTTGTGAAACTATAATATAAAATTATAAAAGGCATTCACAGACTGCAGGCCTGTGTTTTTTTATTTCTTTAAACAATATGGTTTTTAAAATTGCAATTACTTAGTTATTACAATATTTTGTATATTACATATCCCTTGGAACTGGTTCATGAAATGTAACATGTCTGGAATTGAAATGTAATGTTAAAGAGTGTTGAAGTGTGTCTGCCAGCAAGCAGTATTTGTTTGTAAATTAATGACCCAAAGCATATAAAACTGCCTGGTATGGAAATTAAATATCCTGTCCAGTCAATCTTTCAACTTTCCAAAACGGGTTGTCCTTCTCACCAGTTTTTAACATTTTCCTTCCTTTCTTTTTGGCAAAATAAATGAATGCAAATGAAAGACGTGTCTGGAATTTGTCTGCAGTTGACAAGGACCAATGACATCACCCAGTATGACACATTCGGTTTGTCTTTATGGTCTTGGTCTGCTGTGATTTTCAAAAGTAAAATATCGGCATTTTGTGCACATTGACAAGGTACCATTACCGGTATTTAAGCCAAGAAAGTATAGCTTTGCAGAAGATGGTTCAATCCATAGATGGGCCCCCGGAGTCTTGTATGCTGTATAGGAATGGGGCGTGGAACATGGCATACCTGCCATGCCAATCAAATCCAGACCATGCCAGTGCAATTGACTGTGGCTGGCAGAGCCAATCGGGAAAGCGCACTTGGCTCGAACATCGCTAGCGACCCCTGCTGGTCAGTTGGGTGCCCGCAGGTCAACTTGTTCAGCTGTGCATGAGTCGTCTGCCTCTGGACTGTCTGAGCCCGACTTGGGAACTGCAGTACAATTTTTTTTTTTAAATGCAGCTGACATCACATGCTTCAGAGGAGAATTCAAATAATGAGTTTGTTTATACGCTTTAAGACTGGTTTTTGCATTGCTATGAAATATGTAACATTACTGGTGGAAGTTTTAGGGGGGGGAAAAAAACATTTAAGTTCAAAATTTATTAAATACAGTACGGCAGCGGTTACACTGCAGAGTTACAGTTAGAAAACATCTCCTTAATGTGGGGAAAGTTGTCAACAGGTTTAAGATTAATATGGAATTTCTTTTGCATGTGAAAATGACTGGCTGAACCTTTCCCTCAGGTCGTGCGGATAAATCCCACCTGGCCCAAGCGTAAACTCTGCTTCACGTTGAGAACATTTCCTGGAATGGACAGAGTAGATTTGCTGGAAGCCACTTGAACCTTTTTTGCGTTTGCATTATTTTGGATTCAGTGATTACATTCGTTTTTTATTTGACTTTGTTTTTTTTTTTTTTTTTTGCTTACTTGTTCTCCATGTACAGGTCTGCATTGAAAAATATGAATCCTGCAGTGTCACATGCAAGTTATGAATTATGCACCAGCACCTGAACACAAATAACATGGTAATACATATGTAATATGTGTGTCCCTCATTTTTTTATGATAATAAAGACTTTGTACCAGTATATTCATTCTTATTTTCTTAATTGAGATTGGTAAAAAATTGCTACTGGAAATCTTAGATTTCCCAGCTGAACTTTGAACTTCAAACACCAGACGTTGATAGTTTACAAAATTTTCCTCTGATGCTTTTGAAATCAATTAGCCAGAAAGCATGATTTAATATATATATAATATATATATATAATATATATTTTAATATAAATAAGTCTACATTTTCAAAGTAGATGGCTTGGCAGTTTTTATTCTAAAATCTAAGAGTGGCTTGTTTTACTATTACAATATACAGTATGATGCTGTTTTTTTTTAATTAGGTCGCATTTATTTGAGATAAGAGTCCAAAGAAATTTCTCTAGCTGTCTTTCACCTGGTGGATGAATTGTTAAATTGTGTCTGTTTGAAAACCGAAACAAAAAGACACGAACACTTGCATGTAATTCTCAAACTCAAAGCAGCGGAGAAATGGCCAGTTGAAGGTTGTGTTTGGGCCTGCCTAAGACCAAGAGTGGAACATACCGCGTGCCACGGGCTGCGTCGGGGTCGCACCAAACCACCAGAGCCCCGGGGAATGTGCCGCGTGGAAGGACATGGCGGCCCGTCAGGCTGGCTTGGGAGTGCGGTGAAGCCGAAACTACAGAGCCTGCTCATAAACACTCACATCTGGTAAAGCACTTATACAGGAGGGGAAAAGGCCGGTCATAAAATCACTGTTCCTTTTCTCTCTCCTCCCTCCCTTCCTCCCCACCACCTCTCTTTTTTTTTTTTTTTTTTTTTTTTTTAAGTTCGGCAGGCAAGGTTGAAGAAAACACCGCCTGTGACTTGTTGCAGAAGTAAGGAAAGGTCCAAAGTGATTAGACGTAACATCACAAAAACCAGAAGAGCGAAATGGAATCCGTGACTCAGAGCGGAATGTTGTTTTCAGGAATATCCTTATCTTAAGCACCCAGCAGACCTTCAGATACCTGCGTATGAAGTTGACACACTGTCCGTTTATGATGCTGGATCTGTGCACGAAAGCAATTTAGATGTAATTAATCAAGGTCAAGGGGGATGACAGCAGGAACCTAGGCTGCAAATCTAGGGTCTTGAAAACTTGAACTTGAGCAGACTTTGTTTAAAGGTGGTAGTGGTAAATTTTTAGGAGCAAGCATATCTAAAAAAATTAATTTAAAAAAAGCAAAAAAAAAAATATTTGAAAGCAGTTAGATGATGGTGACATAACTTGGTTTATTTGTTGTCTACATTTCAGTTATCATCATCATTATCTGCTTTCCTCAGTTTTCCCCAATTTTTCTTTTGGGACCCAGGGCAATGCTTCAACTGGAATTGGAGCCCGCAACCTCCAGGTTGCAAATCCAGTTCCCTAACAGTTGCGCTAGACTACCGCCTGTGTTGAAAATGCAGGACCACATCCAGGCCAATGTTGCATAATACAAAAGAAAGGTCTAACGGATGCATTAAAAAATAAAAAATAAAACAGATCCTGCTGATCCCTTGTTGCAGTTGACATCATTTATTCATGAGATAAAGAGACCTTTTTTACCAGTGCAACAGAGCAACAGATGTCTGCATTGGCCGCATCAGAGACGGCAGCCAGCCTGCATTCCGATTGGCTCTTTGGCTAGGGAACTTCCAGCCGGTAATATTGCAGATATCGCTATGGACTAACCAGATGGTCGACTCCCGTTTTTTTTTTTTTTTTTTTTTTTTTTTTTCCCCTCCCGCTTTGAAATTTCTGTCTCCCTTTCCGTTGAAGCCAAAGCAGAAGCGTTCCGATTTTGGGGCATCTTTTTTGGAAATGATTCCTGACGGAGCGCAACGTGGACTGAACGGAATGCTCGGGAGCGCTGGGAACTCCTGTTACTGACCGGAGCCCCCCCGGCATTTAGGGGGGAAAGGCATGCAGGAGTCGCCCGCTTGGTTATTCTAGAATAGTACCTGTGTCTTTCCGCCATCCATGGTTGCTCTGTATGTTGCCACACCCTTTTCATGAATATTCATGAGGGAAGAGCCAATCAGGACACAGTTTTTTTTTTTTTTTTGGAGAGCTCTCTTTCCATCTTCACGGACTTCATTCAGACAGGGGTACTGCAGTGTTGCAAAATGAGTTGGGATCACAACACAGAGAGCGTCGCCCGCGACAGGGAATCGAACCCTGAGCTGCACGGGGCGGGTCCACGTCAAGGTTGAGAGCCCGCCACCCTACGGACTGCACCACACCAACTCCACCAATCACAGGCCTTTTTATTCCCAGCCTAATGGCAAATCAGGTCAAGCTTTTCTCCCCGGTTGGAAATGCAAGGTTAATTTCTCACTCTCTCTTTCACTCACTTTCTCACTCCTTCCCTCTCTTTCTCTGTCTCTCTTGCATTCCTGAGGGCTGATGCAAGCTTTGTGTTAAGAGGTCTATATACCTGACAGACCTGTGCTATGCCAAAAATCGCTAATGCACTGCACTGAGCCAGAGCCAAGAGTGCAGTACTGTGTTTACAAAACAGACTTAAAGTAGTTCAGTTTTCACACGGAGATATAGCCAAGGAGGGGGGGGGGTCACAGATGGCACCATCGAAATGCTGAAGATAAGCATAAAATATGATGAATGTGCAGACGCTGATTGCAAAAGGCCTGCTCAACCCCCCCCCCCCCCCCCCCCAAAGGTACACAAGATAATTAGCAGAGAACCTCACAAGTTTTCCGAATCAGTTACGAATCTTGAAAAACCTACCCAGAATTGGCCACTGATCTCTCAGGAAACCCAATTTTGACCGGGAAGTATTTTCCGAAGCATGACTTCCACCTCGCCCATCCCCTCCTCCTCCCTCCCTTCATTTTTGTTGTCTGTGCTGCCCACAACACAACGATGTTTTGGAATCTTTGCTTCGGCTTGAAGCGGTTTGGCTTGGACTGGCGCTCGTCTAATGAAGGATGATGAAGGAAAGCCTCCTTAAAAAAAAAAAAAAAAAAAAAAAAGGTTGCCACGGAGAAGGGTTGCCGGGGGAAACACAGCCAGATGCTTGGAGAGGCTAGCGGGACCTTCTGCATGCCGCGCATCATAAATCATTTGTTTATTTGGATTATGCATCCAGTGCCATTTATGGAATATCAAAAAAGGGCCCATTGGACACCCCCGTAGCCAAGGTTACAGGGTTTTTCTTGTTATTGACAATGAATGTAAATCTGGCTTTGAGCCGTTCGTCTTTCCATCTGTTGTTCCTACCAAACATTTTTCTTTGTTCTGACCGAACTGCACGACGGGAAAACTTTAGGGATTATGACAGCACCTTTAGAGAGGCGCTGCTTAGCCGGACGTTTGGCCCCAGGATTTGTTCAGGCACTGCGCACAACATCTGGTGCATCAGACGGTGAACTTGGGTGCCGGTTTCAAAAGTGATACAGTCTTGTGTCAGAGCCAACATTTTCAGTCCAATTTTCCTCAAAGTGAAGATTGATGTAATTCTTTTGAGGGGGAGCATATTGCTAAATCTTCGAGGCTGGACAAAGTCACATTACATTACAGGCATTTAGCAGACGCTCTTATCCAGAGCGCCTTACACAACTTTTTACACAGCATTTTACATTGCATCCATTTAAACAGTAGGATATACACTGAAGCAAAGCAAGTTAAGTACCTTGCTCAAGGGCACAATGGCAGTAGCCTACCTGAGAATTGAACCTGTGACCTTTGGGTTACCTAGACTAGCTCCTTACCCATTATACTACACTGCCGCCCAACAGTTCCAGTATGGCACCAAAGCTGTGAGACCTGGACATGGATGAAGATCTGAATACGACAGCAAACACTCACAGTCATGTCACTCGAGCGGACAGCTGCTAAAAATCCAACCATTGATAAAGAGCACTTGGAACGTGACCAGACATCACTGCTGCGCATAATTTAACCAGGGGGACTTGATTCGCCCCTTTTGAGGAAATACAGAAACCCACAGAGTTCCCTCCCCTCAATGAGACACGGATAATATTTTCCACGGAATTCCGAGGAAAATGGCTCCCGGGCGGTGTGGTCTCCAGGGGGAACGTCGACCACAGTTTTTTTTTGTTTTTTTTTTAACAAGTTTTTAAAAAATTCTCGGCTCATCGAGCAGACCGCAGCCACACGCTGAAAAGGTTGTTCTTAAAGCGCTCCGGGTCAGCACCAATCTCAAATTTCCCATTTCAGGAGGAGGCTCCCGCGTGAATTCCAGGTGGAATGTTGATATCCCCCCCCACACGTGCGGTCGGGAATACTGTAGAACCAACGAGGCTCATATGGATGGTTCCTTTTCCTTAAAAAAAACTTCTTTTTTTGTGTGGAGTTGAGTTTCCTACTGAGTGAAGGCAGTGGAAGTTTGTTGATTTCTGTCATGCTCTGGAATAAACATTTTGATTATGAGCATGAGCCTGATTTCCCATGGCAACCAAGCCATGGATGAAGTAATTGGAAGCAGAGAGGGGTGAAACGTAAGGGGGGGGGGGGACGGGGGGGGTCAAAAGGGAAGCTCTGCTTTAGGTGAATCTATGGAGTGAATGTGCATGTGTGCGCGTGACAGAACATGAGGACACTGATTTTGGAGATTTCAGAATTCATTGACATCAAGAGAGGTAAGGGTTAGGGGTTGGAGTTCTCATTGTAAAAACATACAGACACAAAATTGGGGAGGGGGGGGGGTGGGGATGGGGGTCCATTCCAGAAAGCTGTCTGTCCTACAATATGAATAAAAAGGCAACAGAATGACAGCCTTTCTATTGAGCCTGTACTGAAAAAACTCAATATTTTCCTGCAGAGGGCCATTTCTGCAGCACATCTGCACGACACACCGAGCACAGATCCCACTGACTGCAGTACAGACCCCACTGACTGCAGTACAGACCCCACTGACTGCAGTACAGACCCCACTGACGGCAGTATATACCCCACTGACTGCAGTACAGACTCCACTGACTGCAGTACAGATCCCACTGACTGCAGTACAGACCCCACTGACTGAAGTATATACCCCACTGACTGCAGTACAGACTCCACTGACTGCAGTACAGATCCCACTGACTGCAGTACAGACCCCACTGACTGTAGTACAGACCCCACTGACTGCAGTGCAGACCCCACTGACTGCAGTGCAGACCCCACTGACTGCAGTACAGACTCCACTGACTGCAGTACATAACCCACTGACTGCAGTACAGACCCCACTGACTGCAGTACAGACTCCACTGACTGCAGTACACACTCCACTGACTGCAGTACAGACCCCAGGCCATTCAGCCCTGTCAGTACCTTCAGATAACACACATAAAACCAAAATAAAACTGATCAAATCCTTACAGTGATGATGAAGTCCAGAATCCAGTCTAACTGTAGAGTGCTACAATTGACCTAGTTAAACGCACACGCACGTGCGCACACACACAAACACACACATATATACACACATGCACACACACCTTTTGCCCACAGATGATCTCATTCCAGTAAATTTTAATATTTCACGTAATTATGTTTAACTGCTAGCTTATTAAAATGGCGGAAGGTGGAATTAAACCATTCTGGTGCTAAGCCGAGAGCTCCCGGGTTTTCTGCATGCTGTTTGTAACTGTCTCTTTGAAAAGTAGGTCAGTTGCCATTTGAACTGGAAAATGTGATCCTTCATTCTAGAAGGATTAAATCACTGCAAACCGATGGTTTGGAGTTTGGAGTTTGGAGACAGTGAACTTGGTGACAATGAAAGTTCCATAGACCTTTAACTCCACTGGCACTTTTAAACGCTAACACGGTCAGCCTAGTCTACTGTGAAAGACCAACGAAGATTCATTTGAGTAAATTTAAGGTAATTGAAAAGAGGGGCCGGTTATAATTCACGACAGCAGCACTGGTTGTTGACCATGAACCAGAGTTGGCCAAAAATATATAGATCTTAAAAGGGGACATTAGAAAATTTCACAAGAACTTATAAAAATCTAAAGTGTGAGTGAGTATTTTCAGGTTCTCTGTAGGAGAGGTGTAAAACTCCTCATAGTGGCCAAAATGTGTCAGCTTTGGCCGCCATTGGCCCGTAAAGTAATTTTTTGTGCTTAACACAAATTGTTAGCAATATTTCTTCACGGAGTGAGTTAACATAAAACCTTTTGAAGAGTAGACTTTTTGGGAATGTTTTTTTTCTTCAAAATTCAGTCAGTGTTCTAGAACTGTAGAACTTTCAGCTACTTTCAGCATTAGAATGTTCAGTTCATAACATTCTAATCGCACATTTGTGATCTCACACCTTAAAGGGTTAACAGTGGGTTTGCGTCATTTGTTCCCCTTATGTCCCTCCCCGAACCCCGACCCCCGACCCCCCCCCCCCCCCCCCCCCCCCCCCCCCCCCCCCCTTCCACAGTAGCCTGCATCTATACCGCACCAACACCAGCCAAAGAGGGCAGCGGGACCACCGGCCTGGCAGCCGTTCAAGGCAAATGTTGTTTTTTTGGGGGGGGGGTTTTTTTCTGAGACGTGAACATTACTAATGCTGAGACTCACAGAGTGATCATTTCCTCCTCCGCTCATTTTACACGGTTCTCCTCCCTGTTCCTCCCAGCTCCTGCGGTGAGCTCAGTCAGCCTTCCCAAACGCTCTAAAGTGCTCAGCGGGGACCGTAAGATTTCCACCTGACCAGGAGGCCGTCTCTAAACAGCTCATGATGTAACAGCGCGCACGTGCAACTCGCTGGTTTCCTAGGTGACGGCTTAATGGTACGGAGGTGTGGGCCGCGATTCGATACGACTCGAGATCGCAGACAGCCTTACGGAGCTGAAGGATTGATGACACAGGACAGGATGTGATGTCATAAATGGGTTTGGTACAATTCTAGAGGGGGAAAATGTGGAATACTAGCAACTTGTGCAAAGGGTGTGAGTGCCATGCGGTGCGTGTGATTGGTCAATCGTCTGTGCCACAATAATTTCGTTACTTCCAGGGCTGTGCATGTTGCTTGTGTCGAGCGGAAGCAGTGTAAAAAGCAAAATGCAACAGGAATTTCTGTAAATCAGACAGTATTATCAAGATCAAAACAATGCAGTGTGTGTTATGGAGCTGAAGGTGTGGCACAGGAGGATGTGATGTCACATGGTTAGAGATCTCTTTGAGGGTTAGGGAGGTCTAAAACTGTGATGGAACAAGACAGGATGTGATGTAATATGGATGGAAAAAGAGTGTAATGGAGATTGAAGGTAGGATGGTGTAGTGATTTAAAAAAAAAAAAAATCATAACACTTGTGGCTTTCAAAGCCAACCCCAAGTTAAGGTGATCTAACTTTAATTTTCTATACTTGCTAAGCCACCTAGTCAGTAAAATGCACACTTGTGGTTAAACTGAACTTTGACCTCTACCTCATGGCCATAACGGTCTCACCCACAATGGCATAGCACACACATTCAAGTACAGAGCGACATTATTAAAAAAAAACAACAAAAAAAAAAACAACAAAACAATCCTAAGCAGTTAAGCGGCTTGCTACGCTGAGTTTGAGAAGGTTTGGCGCTCTGCGTTGCATCTTTCATAGCAGGGATATGATAAACACATGGCCTGCAGACAGCATGACTTCATATCTCTCCGTCCAAAACAGTTCTTCTGCGCGCCGTCTAAACCAGAACCTCAGTTGTTTCGGGGCACCAGAGGCTAGTTATTAATGATAGATTGCCAAGAGGTCATTTCACTTGAGTTATGCTCTTAATGAATTTTCCGGGTGATTTTTTATTTATTTATTTTTTTTCGACTCGGACATTTTGACAAAACGCACGGAGAGCATGTTTATTGCGCTGTTTATGCAGAAGGTATTAGCGCACATTTTCCACAGGGAAGGAGGGCCTATGGACTTACATTAGTTCAGACTCACCAGCTCTGAGTGTGTGTGTGTGTGTGTGTGTGTGAGAGAGTGCGTGTGTGTGTGTGTGTGTATGTGTGAGAGATAGAGTGTGTGTGTGTCTGTATGTGCGTGTGTGCGTGTGTGTATGTATGTGTATGTCTGTGTTTGTATGTGCGTGTATGTCTGTTTGTGCGTGTGTGTGTATGTCTGTTTGTGTGTGTGTGAGAGAGAGAGCGCGTTTGTGTGTGTGTGTGTGTGTTCATGCATGTGTGTGAAAGTGTTTGTGAGTGTGTGTGTGCGTGTGTGTATGTATGTGTCTGTGTTTGTGCGTGTGTGTATGTCTGTGTGTGTGTGAGAGAGAGAGCATTTGTGTGTGTGTGTGTGTGTGTGTGTTCATGCATGTGTGTGTGAAAGTGTTTGTGAGTGTGTGTGTGTGTGTGTGTGTGAAAGTGTTTGTGAGTGTGTGAGTGTGTGTGTGTGTGTGTGTGTGTGTGTACATGCACGTGTACTGTACAGTCAGAAGAAATCAAGGAAGCAAAACTGACAGAAATGCTCCGCCAGAACGGATCCTCCCATAGGATGATAAATGCTGGAACAACTGAATTTTGTTTTTTAATGATGTTGCATCACCCCACCAGCGGAGGGGTGTGAGGTCATCCGATGTACGAACGGGGGGGTGGTTACCAAAAACACATGCTATAAAAAAAGCGTGGGCCTAAGTCTGCAATATTGCAGTTTGTTTGTGCTCTACCACAAACAAGGGGCTATTGTGCACATCTAAAAAAATAAAATAAAAACAGAATATGGCTATTATTAATTTTTTTTATTTCTAAAAGGAAACTTTGTACAGTTTATACGAACGACGCAGCACTTAAGAGGCGGGCTCCGTGACTGTCCTCCGATTTTAGGCCTGCGTTGGATCAGCGTCCGTCCCGAGCTCTGACTCGCGATTAAAAACACTTTCGCCGAACACCGCAGATCACCAAAGCGTCGGCGTGCCAAACTGCCGTCTGATTGGATCCAGGGCCTCGGTCTCGTCCCAGACACCGGCTGGTTTAATAGCGCTGGATAGCAGCGGCGCACAGGAGGAAGGCCGGCGTCTGCCTCCTCCAGCAAATGACAGGACATCTTTTTTTTTTTTTTTTTTTTTTTTTTTAAATGGTGGTAAATATCATAAATCCGGATTCCCACATCACATGTACGAGCGTGTGTTGCCTCGTGAAGTTTATTATATCCTCTCGGGCAGAGGTAGGCGACCCTTAGTCTACGAGTCCCAGAGATGTTCCTGGCCCCTGTTCAGGAACTCCTGTTCCATCCAGACCTGAACCTTTGTGATGGAATTAATTATGAGGCCTACTAAACACAGGTGACCCTGCGCTGGAGGTACCTATAGCTTTTCACCATCCGGGCTCTGAATATTCAGGCTCTGACTTTAAATGATCCTGAGATCAAGCTTTGATGGAGCAAAAAAAAACAAGAGGTCATCCAAAGCTATTAAACTGTGATACACTGCTAGATTACACAGCTGAGCAACATCATGTAACCTAGGTAACTAAAGTTCCATCAGCTTCAGCTGCTACCTTGTAGCTAGCTAATGGCACTTCAGCATGAATAGATTGTTGAATAGGAGACAATTAGCCTGGTTTTTCCAACTTAGCAAACAGTGCTTTTCCTGCAATTTGTAAATGAGCCTAAAGTAAACTTAACAAATGTTACTGTTAATAAATCTGAGCTCTTGGCCACATGCTGAGCACTTCTTAATTAGGGTTAGCACGCTAGGTCACAATGTTTCCATATAAACTATGTGTTATTATTTCTACAAAGGTCAGTGACTGTAATTGTATTCCAATATGTCGGGTAAATATGTGGCTTTTGAAAGGCATTATCAATCTGTTGCAATATCTCTTCTGCAGAGCCTGCTACTATACAGAATTATAATGTTTAATTCCCTGGTAGAATGTGCAACCAATTATTTTCATGTTTTTTTCCCCCCCCTCCAAATGTCTCGGAACAATTGATTCAAAACCTGGGAAAAACATGACTGCCTTTTCTCAGCAGTGACCAGTTGCTATGGCCAAGAAGTAAACCATATTTAGAGTGAGCAGCCAAGCCGGTCCTTTGCAGTCTGACCACAACGAGAGTTAGCCAGCGGTGTAGCCACTCGGCAGGGGGGCTGAAATAAAGTGGTGTCGGTGGCTAGCTCGGTCGCGTGTCCTGCTAACGTGCTAATCCCCAGCGTGGGCGACACACCCCATGGTCTTTCCTGTGCCACTGCTGAAGTGGGGCAGCAGCTCTTGCCAAATATGCTGCAGTAGCATTCAAAAGCTGGAGAACCTAAGCGAGACACTTCAGCGATTTTGACAAGAGCCACTGCCCCCGACTCCAGCAGTGGGACAGGAGGCAAGACCACGGGGGGGGGGGGTGTCGCACACACTGGAGATTAGCACGTTAGCGGGACATGCTACCGAGCTAGCCACCGACACGCACCTTATTTCAGCCCCCTGTCGAGTGAACACACAAAAGTGAACAGGCCAAGCCAAACAGGAGAATATTCGCAGTGGCCTACCCAAAACACATCAAAAAAGGGGAGGGTAACAACAGGTCGTATAACAGGATTTTTGTTTTTATAGTTTTTGGCCGCGGTTTCGAGAGTGACGCCATCGCTCTGAGATCACCGCGGAGCGAGTGAATTTACTGACTGCTGGACCCCTGCGTCTCCACTTTTAAATCACCTCGCTGGCTAAAACCTTCAGGTCACGTTACAAACCAATCAAATTTGAGCGCCGGAGGCCAGGCCAGGCTTGACGTCGGCCCAGTTCTTCCAGGGACTGGATTTTCGAATTTCGTTCCTGTTTTTTTCAAAGTGCGAAATCCACAGTCTGGTTTCACACTTTTTTTTTATTTTTTTTTTTTTACCGCGGCCTGGTGCTAACGTCTGACCCGCGCGCGGTGTACTGTATCGCGGGGTTAAGACGGGCGAGGGAAAGCTACCCCCGCTCCTAAATCAACAGCGGGAAACGGGACTCTCCTCTGCGGAGTCGAGGGGCGCATCCACAGAGGAACCGCTGGAAGTGATTTACACCCCGCCTTCCGTCCGTCCCGTCTCAGAGGAAGGGGTTGTTTTTACTTCCCTTTTTAAAAAAAATTAATAAATAAAGATTTTACCCCTTTTCCTCCCGTGGTGAAGAATGGGTAATCCTGCTGCCCAGGGGTCTGTCTTTTGGGGGATTCAAACTAAACAGACACTGTAAAGGCTGTGGCAGCTCTGCTTTACATTCCTCCCACCAACAGGGGGCAGCAGTGGGCATTTTGACTGAAACTAAGCCTGCAGCTCTGGCTCAAGAATAGCCAAACTGGATGTTAATGACTAATTATTTTGGCTTGATTATTTAGGTACAGAAACTTGCACAAACTGTTCTATTTTATGTTGAGTTACTGGACAAACATAAAACCATTCCCTTCCCTGTTTGAATGGGGCCAAAAAAAAAAAACAGGGTGGAGGGACACATCCGAGCACTAGGGAACGATCACGAGTTCTAGCTGTCAAAGAATTCCCCCCCCTCAAGGTGGAATTTCGGGGAATCATTCATCAAACGCTCCAGGCGTAAATGTGACGTGACGACTGGACCGTGAGCTGTGAAGTCCTGGCGTCTCGCTATTTGGCTGCGCGTAGTGACACGTGAAATAAGGTGTTGAACGGCAGAATGGAGAAACCTCGCAATGAAAACTAACCCTACGGCAGCTGGTGTCTGTTACCTTTTTAAAAAAAATTAAAAAAAAAAAATTTAAAAACATGCGTCGAGATGAGTCTGATCTTCCGACGAATACATTTGCTAACAATGAACAATAATAAGAAACCCTACGGTCTGGAACCGAATCTGGACTATGCCAGTGCCAACTGTGGCACCTCCAAGGTGACACATAATTGGTCGCTGCATAGGCCAATGAGGGTGGGATTTGGTCAGCCCTTGGCCAATCAGGTTCCAGGTTTGCTTGCTCAAGCTGCACATGCAGCGTCTTCCTTGACTCAGCAGGACAGCAATGAGATAAGCAACAGA
Source organism: Anguilla anguilla (assembly GCF_013347855.1). Lineage (NCBI taxonomy): Eukaryota > Metazoa > Chordata > Actinopteri > Anguilliformes > Anguillidae > Anguilla > Anguilla anguilla. Next base: position 58,872,397 of record NC_049206.1, on the reverse strand, counting down.
TGTTCAAGTAATCAGCGAGGCCGGTGAATGCAGTTGGGTTTTCTAAAAACCAGGGGAATAAAAAATATATATATATATATATATATATATATATATACACACACACACACACACACGGGTGCATGTTCATTTTTCAAGATTTTGAAAGAAAATAAACATGGGTTCCCTGTTATTTTTTAAAATGCAATTAAAACAGTATTTCACATGAGGCTCATGATGAGCCCTTAACCGAGAGACATCAGATGATGTCACGCCACCCCCGTACTGCCATGGTTTGGTCCATAAATCACTCTGAGTATCGTAAAAGATCGAGTGCCTTACTGCTCACTTCTGTCTATGAGGGGACAATGACGAAGCGTAAAAAGTAATCCGATATACGATGGGTGATAATACTCTAGTCCAACCCAGTCGCCAAATTTATGGCTCGTAACCCTCGTCTTCCAGAGCGAACGCAGGTGTAAACCGTTGAGTATGGGTATGACTCACCCTGGAGTCTGCTGTAGTCTTCAGGACAGAAACTGGATTAAGGGGGGGAAAAAATGCACTCCACCAGAACAGGATATTTAAAAATGTGAACGGAGTTAGATTACTTGATTGAACCTTGTGCGATAATGCGGGCTTACGTCTTCTGTTTGTGTTAGCGATCTGCATCGGCTCTGATGAACCGGTTGCAGATTTTAGGGCCGGGACGCGAAGCGAAGCTCTGAACATTGCAAGATTAATTTACATCCGTTCCGTTCCGTTCCATCGAGTGAAGTTGATAAATATTGAGGAAGAGTAGGTCTTCCTGTACTGAATTTATCATGAACCAAATGACAGGGACTATAATGTATAATAATGTATCACCACAAAACTACAATTATTGGATTTTTCTTCTTCATACAGTGAGAATGACTTCAGACTAGAATGCATTCTTCTGTAATCCTTCTGTAATCCTTATTGTTATTTATCATCCGTTTGTTCCACACGCATTCTTGGCTCCAGCGTTATGTCCAAACCCGTCTCTTACCTACGCGCCAGACACCGGAATTCACCTCCTCCTCCTGGGACCCAAAGCTCGTAATTCACAAACCGGCATCGAACCAGACGTAAACATTTTCAACGCATGTGTATTACTGTAAAGCAAAAGCGACAGCTGAGGCCAATGAGTTTCAAACGGTCGGACGTGCCTGCTATTCTTTATTTAGACAATCGTTAAATTATGGAGCTAATGACCTCAACGTTGTCTGCCGGAGGATGAACTGCAATGCTAGAAACGGGGGAAATAAATGAGAAAAAAATTCCACAATGAGCGTCATGTTTTCCGAGACAGATTGGATTTGATTATTGTGGTTGAGAAAAAGTGTCAGTCTGTCTCTGTGTCTCTCTGTCTCTGACTCTCAATTCCAGATGGCTCAACAATGCTTTTTTTATTTATTTTTTTTTAATTTTTTTTTTTTTTACAGTTAACCCTTTTTCAAACGCAGTCCCACGTGCATACACATACGCACGCGTGCCCACACACATTTACAGTACAGTGCAGTCTGTATGTATTTGGACAGTGACACACTTCTCGTTGTCTTGCCTCTGTTGAAATGAAACAATAAATATAAAAAAAGGTTGAAGTGCCGCTTTAATTGGGGGGTATTTACATCCACATTGGGGGAACCATGTTGGAAATGCAGCCCTTCGCATTGGCCATAAAATAAAGACTAATGTTGATTGACTCCAGCGTCACATTCCGCTACAGTCCAAGGAGTCTTGAACTCCGATTCTTCTGTCACACCATGTGACCCAATCCCTGCCGCATGATTGGCTACTCATTTACGGCCTTGTTACTTGGCGATTTTTTCCCCCTCTGTTCAGTACTCTCAGACTGACCCCATGGTCATACCCCAACGGCACTAGTGCTGTGCAGCTGTTAAGACGGACGAACAAAGCAACAATGCAGACTGTCAAGTCAACTGGCAAAGGAGATTTTTTTGGTTTGGCAGCCGGGCTAGAAAGTGACATAACTTTATTCAGATCCACCGACCACCCTGACTCCCACGTTCTTCGAACAGCTTTCGGGGGGAACTGAAACGACGATTAAAAACGGCGAAAATATCGGGCAGAGGCCAACGACCGTCGCTCCGCAACGACTGCACTTCAGAGAGCTTGGGTTCGTCATTAGAACTTGCAGCAAAAAAAAAATCCTGCTAACTGGATTGGTCAGCAGAAGCGAAACACTTTAATAACTCGCTTCCCCATTGGCTGCTGCATTGAACTTAAAAAAAAAAAAAAAGATATTTGCTATTGTTCTTTTTTGTGCTTGCACACCACCCTTCATTTCACAGTGGATAGAAATGCTTCTCATCTGGTCTAGTTTTGGTATGTCACAAACAATGCTGAGGTCATAAGAATCCCGCCCATAGTTAATATAAAACAAATAAAACACTGGAAACTAATGCTGCTGTTTTATTGCCTCAGACTATAAATGGGTTATTTTAATTTTGACTCACTTTCATAATTGTTTTTGTAAGCTAAACTGAGGAGTATCAGTTGAAAACAAGCCTAATTATAGTTGAAATGAGCCATTTGTATTCCTTTTTAGCTTAATTCGATGCACTGTTGGTGCCCTACTGTGAGTAATGAGAGCTGATTCAGAAGTATAAAAATACAACACAAGCCCGAGAAACTAATGGGAAAATTTTTTTGTGGTAGTTTGAAATTACGTGGGACCGTCAAATAGCTGCCAACATTGTTTGCAATTACACTGCCAGTTGTAGCATACGAGGTAGAGGAGTAAGAGCCCTGTTACTCAAATCAAGGTCCTCGAGGGTTGTGATCTGCTGGTTTTCCACCCTCCCTTTACCTGGGAGTCAGGTAATAGTACAGTCTGACCAATCAGTAGCACTAAGCTGTTCAGTCAATTGCCTGGGAGAAAGGAAAACCAGGGCCAGATTTGGATTCGAGGGCCAGATTTGAGTAGACACGGGGTAGGGGATGTCACACAGAGGTACGGCATATCAAAGAAGGGAACTGGACTGGAGTAGGCAGTAGAGGAGGTTCCCATGTTGGCCCAGTACGAGGTGGAGCTATTCAGGGGGAGTAAACTGCGCTTGGCTCCCGTGTGTTCCAGCAGTCGCTGCTCATTATCACTTTGAGGTTCCCCAGTCAGGTCTGCACAGGTGTGAGCTGGAGGACACTTCAGTGGCTTAACAGGACGACCGGGGGGGGGGGGGGGGGGGGGTCGCTGAATCTGTGTGTGTGTGTGTGTGTGTGCGCGCGCATGTATGTGTGTATGTGCATGTATATGTATATGCATGTGTGAAGCTTTTCCTGAACCATGAAGAATCACATGAACAAATCAGTGTGCCATAACTGCACAGTCAAACTCGCATGTTGCGTGTGCGTCTGCATGTGTATGTTTGTGTGTGTGTGTTGCTAGTCTTTCCTTCTCCTGAACCATGAAGAATCACATCAGCAAATTAACTTGCCATAACAGCACAGACAGACTCACAACCTGGCTATATGAGCAATGTAACCAGCTCTAAGAGCTTAGGCAGAGGTCACTATAGAAGTTTCAGGGACCGTCGTTGCCAGGTTAATCAAATCAAACCATTAGCAGCGGTTAGCATAGCCGCCCATTGGTTGTCTGGATCTTATTGCTCTTCTTAGCTTGTTAGCCAGATCAACAGCGCCTAGCAACAAACAGCTGGAGTAAGTTATTCGAAGTAATGACTTGGACAGATTGGTGAACTGTGTTCCAGGTTGTTTTCCTGGTGCATCATTTGTGAAGCAGAAGGTATGGTTCATTGAGATGATCCACTAATGCACACTGACGTGCGCAGCATGAAGCATAATTAATGTACATTTTTGCAGCTGGGATTTCTCGGTTATTTATTTTTCATTACGGCAAGGAAGCTGGAATCCACAGCAAAATTCCCGATGTTAACAGAGTTCAAATCCGTCTAACAGGGACCACGTGTATTCTCTTAGAGTTAAAGATGTTCACACCTGATAATTTTCTGTGTTTTTGATCACCTAACCATCCACATCCGTGCATGTACTGTATGCATACACACATACCCAGAAACACTCTTGCATGTTCATAATTCATTTTAATTATTTTATGAATCATATTTTAGGTGAAAGCCATGCTCAGTATTTCGTTTTTTTTTTTTTTTTTTTTACTGAAAATGTGCATAATTACGCATAATTAGGTACCGCATCCTTCCTGCTTAGCCACATACTGTATCTAAGCAGCAAACTAATATTTAAATTGTAGAATACTAATGATTTCTGTACGGAATTTTTAAACATTGCTGCGGTCCCTGATTGTCACCTACAGTTTTCAAAACAAGGAAACTAAATTACAAAGTGCATTGCCATCCAGACATCTCTCCGTGATCTTGGATCTTAGCGCTGTCGCTGGGAGCTACCCCCGTTCGCTTAATGTTTCCGAGGAGACAAAACATCTGAACGGTGAAGTCATGACCAGCAGCCGGTCATTCTGGGAAGGAACCGCGGCTCAGGGGAATGCGCTTTGGAAGGTTGCGCTCGCAACCTTCACGACACGTGAGGTCCAAAAAACCGCTCGGTTCAGAAATCTCCCGTTACACGCGAAGAGTTAAGGATGATTACATTATGAAACCGTGGGCTCCGTTTTAAGATGGAGAAACGCTTGTGATTGAGTACCGCCTCAGCAACATTTCAACATGTTAAGAGTTCTAACGCTGGATACAAGTCAAGCGCAGCAGATGGCGCCCTTTTAATTAAACCCCTTTGGACAACAGAAAAAAAAAAAAAAAAAAAACTTTTGCAGATTACCAGCCGTGTTCATAAAAGAAAAAATATTTTCTTTTACAATTGCAGCCATCTGTCCCAGAAGAAAACTCTTACCACACCAAACAACTCGAAAGTTGTGCTGAAACCCTACAGGACCGTGCCAAACACTGTTAAAAGTGGCTGTCCCATTGTTGGAGGGAATGGTTGCAGTAGTTTAGCTTTAATCAAATGCAATTAATATAAATATCCAACTAGCAGCTGGCAGCCTGGTGAAAGAACCTTACAGCTGTAGCAGCTAACAGACAGATATAATTAAATATAAAAGCATTCAGCTGTATTAATGAATAAACAACACATAATCACATGTGCCTCTCTCTCACACTGTCACTCTTGCCATCACTCTCTCTCTCTATCTCTCATACACAGGTTACACACACATGAATGCAGGCATTCACCGTTATCATATATGTACAAGCAAACCGCAAAAAACGCTAAACACTTAATTAAACTCGCATGCAATCCCAGAGGTTTCCCAAACGGTTTGCATGCTTAAAGGTGTGACAGCAGTACCAGGTCGCATGTAACGGTGTCCTACCCTGTTGGCCCAGGTAATTCCTCTTTTCCTCGTGTGCTCTCTGGCTCCCCCTGTAGGAACTGCAGTCCTTCACCTCCTTTGGTCAGACTCTGTGGATGGAAAACGAAACGTGGGGATTGAAACTGGGTCGCAGCTGAAAGTTATTACCCCCCCACCCACCTCGTTTTCCAACATCCCAGGAAAAAAAAAAAACAATAACAACAAAAGGTTTGCAGGGCACACATTTTGAGCTAACCGTTCAATCGACTCTACAAAAGTAACTAACTACACCTTTATTTAGCAGACCTATCCAGTGCGACTGACACAGAGTACAGCCTTTACATACAACCCATCAGTAAAGCGGGATATTTCACTGCAGCAATTGAGATGAACCCCGTATGGTGTGAGAGAACAAATACAGTGTATAATTAGTGTGATTAGAACGTTCTTAACTGGACATTCTAATGCTGATGTAACAATCACTTTTGGTAACTGAAACTAACGTTTCAGTTCTAGAATACTAACTTCGAATTTTGGAGAAAAAAAAAAAAAAAAAGGGAAAACAATCTAATCTTCAAAGGGATAAGTAGCTTGCTCAGGGGTACGGCATCAGCACCCGTGTGGGAATCGAACCCGCAACCATTGCTCCGTGTTAATATTCAATAAACAGGGCCAAGGCTGTCGAGCAGGCTACCAAATCCTGGCCTCCAGAAGAAGCTTGTAGTCTCCAAATCATCCCAACAGGCGGAAAAATCCCACAACACCGCCAAAGTATGTAAACAACTACGCACTCTCACGCGCGCAGAGGGGTCACACAATCAGCATTATCCATAAAAGGTCACTCAGAACCGACTTCAGACTGCTGATGCTTATTAAAAAACTGTAATTATTTCTGTATTCCTCGAGCAGAATTTAAAAATTGACCGCCAGTTGGAACAAACCACAACGGCGCAGCTGTAATGAAGAACAGCCATCTATTTTTCCACTTCATATTTCTGTGAATGGCTGCAGATTAGATTCAGCTTGCTACAGTAAGACTGTGTGCTGTACGGCACAACTACAAGCAAATGGTCACCCATTAAGCGATTTTGCGCACTGGACTGGTCGTTATGACATATAACAGACCTCCACATGCTAATGAGCGGAGCATTAAATTCTCCAGTTATGACTGAGCCTCATCCCCCTCAGAAGCAGATATGATTATCAAACACATTTCAACATGGAATTTTTATTTTCCCCCCATACCAACTACGCTTATCTCACTGAAAAATTATGATTCATGTTACATAACTGCTGTTGGCAAAAAAAAATGCCAATTTCCTAATCCTCAGCCCCCACAAAACACACATACCAAAGCTTCTAAAAGCAATATTACTAAACAACCACCTAGCACACACACACACACGCACACGCACACGAACACACACACACACGCACACACATACGTGAGTTTCTTATGCCTCACCACCTGTATAAAAGCAAAAGGTGATTAGCCACTGTGTAAAGCCCTGCTTGAGTGTGTGTGTGTGTATGAGATAAAGGACACTGGCATACCCCTGTGAACAAAGGCTCACTGTAATACATCTCCCAATGTAGACAAAATAGAGGAGACAAGTTTAGAGAAACTCTCATTAAACTACAATATCAATTACCCTCCGTCACACTAATTTGTCTTTTTTGTTAATTTGACTGAACGGTAATTTTTCCGCTCAAGGAGGCAGGAGCTGGCGCCCGAGCCAGGCCTTCGGTTCCAAGGCTGGTTTAAAGCACATCACCGCTGGGCTCTGCTGCTATCCCAGCGGTTTCGTCGCCTCGGGTTTGTTTTACGATAAAGTAACATGCCGTTATATCGCTGCCGCGGTTTCTCTCAGTCACGCTGTCCGACACGCTTTCCTTGGCGCGCGTGTGCGTGCGGGCGGGCGGGCGGGTTCGCCAACGAGCCGTGGAGAGGGCGGAGCAACGAGGTGCAGCGACAGAGGGTTTGTGGGTACCCGCACTTCCATGTCCGGACACGCCAAAGGGTTTTTTTTTTTTTTTTTTTAAACCTGATCATCCGTGACTGGAGGTGGGGGGGCCCACAAATTCATACTTGCACTTGTGTCTACACCTAGTGCTTTCTTGTTGCACTTGCATCTTCATCTTGATGTTGCTGTATCTCTTGTAATTATGCCTCATTTGTAGATTATGACTTGCCTTGCCTCTGACTTGAGGAGCATCTATCAGAAGAAGCGGATCGCTGTGGATTATTTGCTCTCCTGAATGAACGGCATCAGTTTGCGAAGTGTCACAAAAAGGGCGGGAAATACAATTTTTTTTAAAATTCCATGAATAACATTCCCTCCGCATCCCACTTCATTAGTGTCAATTGTGTCTTTAACACCACCTCCTATTGCCAGGTATTTCAGAGATTTGTTTTTTCACCTGGCTCTTTGTTGCCCTTTCATAGGTAGGTATCTCACAGACCCCGCCCATCGCTTGGCAACAACACGATAACCGCTATCATGGATTAGCATTACATTACATTACAGGCATTTGGCAGACGCTCTTATCCAGAGCGACGTACAACAAAGTGTATAACCATAACCAGGAACAAGTATGACGAAAACCCTAGAGAGAAGTACCGGTCCAAGTGCAGGGAACAACCGCATAGTTCAACTTGGACCCTGAAGGTTAAACTGATTAACACTAACATTCGTGGGCCAACTTTGGTTTGGTGGAGATCTGGAAGGGCTTCTACAGCGCAAATACATAATTTAATACACGAGCGTTATTGTTATTGTAGCTAAACGTGGAATTGGAGTGAACTCATCGCCCACCGGAGCGGGGCGGAGTGGGGCGTTGTCTTAACGAATTTGACATGAGGTGCGGTGAGCTCAGACGCACGCTAAACTAGATCCGCTCGTTTTGTTTCCTGTCACGCGAAAGACTGATGCTGCAGGTCACGTGACCTTTCCGCGTCGTTGCCTCTTCTTCGTCAACCTGCTATGCCGCGTTCATGGTTTTGGAGAAAACAAAGCGCTTGGAGTGGGGGGGGGGGGGGGGGGGGCTGGAATGCCGCGGTGTTGCCGAGACATTCCATAACGCAGGCTTAAAATCTTACTATGGGGCAATGGAAAAATCTGCAGATCCCTATTCCCCAAAGGATGGGTAATTCCCCCCAAAACAAAAAACAAATAAACAGACAAAAGAAAAGAGATTACACATGGAAATCGCTTGTTATAAGTAGATAAGTAGATTTTCGTTTTGGCAGGGGGGGGACTATGTACACATTATTCCACTGGAATTCATGTTACTTGTGCAATCATAAAAATCTTTGGATTTTTAACGTTTTCCATTCTTTCTTCTGCCAAGTCATTCACCACAGGGAATGGCAATGAGGGTGTGCAATGTAAGATGTTTTTGTCCTTAAATTCTGGTTAAGGTAGCAGGATTGTTTAAACGTGATATACGTTGGCACAAAATACAAAGCCAGTTCTTGGTGCTGTCAGAATTAATGTTCAGCTGTATTTATAGCGTGAGCGGGCATAGATTTATAGGAGGAGACGTATGAAAAATACTCTTGGGCGAAGCATGCAACCATTAGGCCACATTGTTGCGTTTTTATGGCATCTTTGGTATGTTAGTGGGATTTAGCAGGATGTAAATAGTCTCAGTTTTGGAAGTGGAACACAGAGAATAGTCACATTGAATTCCTCCACTGGCGAAGTACATAAATAAGTTAATTTTTGTTAATGGCTATTGGTTGTAGACCTGGTGACACATTAATTAACCTCTTTATTGATTCATCGAAGAGTAGGCTTTTTGGAACATCATTATTTCAGAATTCCAAGTCAGTGTTCTGGAACTCCATTGCTTTCAGTTACCAGCAGTGATTGCTACATCAGCATTAGAATGTTCAGTTAAGAACCTTTGGTTGCTTCTTCCAGTTGCTGCAGTGCTTTGCCATGACCGTGCAATGATGGAAGAGAGACAAACCAAGCCACGCTTGGAGAGTAGATATATGACCCAACACAAGAGCACAGATCCACGGGAAGAACCCATCGTGCGTAGGAGATATTGGTCTTTATCCTGGTGTGTGTGTGTGGCTTAAAACACACTGTTCATTCTTTAATGTCTTTCCAGTGGAGCTGGATGGGCAGCATCCACAGTGAAGCTGTTCATGCAAGATTGACAGACAGGGACCAGGGACATCAAAAGATGTCTGTCAAGATTATTATTATTTATTTTTTTCAGGGTGCAATTGAGTGCAACAGACCTCCACACTTTCCCATAAGCTAAGAGCTCCAGCAGAGAGATGCTTGGGCAGGGGAACAGGTTTTTCCCATTCATGCAAATGGCAGAGGGCCAGCCAATCCTCTGTCAGAGGGGGCGTGGCCTGAGACCCCAGCTCCAGTGTGTGATGCCTTGTCTCCTGGTAGTGATGTCACTTTCCTTTCCAACCATTTGACCGTGTGAACATGTATAGATTTTCCACTGGTGACGAGTGTTCTGTCTACATGATGAATCTGCATTTGTAATTTATGGAAAGAAAACAACATTTCAACCAATCAATGGAGCACGCCTCTGGAGCATCCATTATATGATACATGTGGGTAGAAAGTCAATGACATCAGACATACAATGACTAAGAAGCCATTAGTTACGCTACAATGCGGAGTTCTGTTCACATGCAGTGTAAATTAACATTCTGCCATGTTTTAATTTGTGTCGGCATTATATTTGGCTATTATGCTAATACGCTAATTACAAACTAAATGTTTCTCAATAAATAAAAACTACTGCCTGGGGCTTGTCCCGAAAATAGTTTTTTTTGTTAACCAAGTGATTTATCTTGGCTGCTTCTACCACTGCTGCTGCTACTGCTGCTAAGACTTCTACAACTATTAGTAGTTTGAATGCGTTTTTCTTACTGGAGTATATATTACATTTTTCTTTTTAATTAGCTATACTAATTAACTAGATTTACGATTCCGAAGACACAAACTGAGGAAACCGGAGCTAACCATACAAGCTTAAATTTACACTCGGATGTCAACACGAACGCTGGGCTACTCGGTTAGCCATGATGTACGGCCAAAATATGAATTCCTTCTCATGAAGAGCATTAATCATTGAGTTGCTAATCAAAGCAAGATGATGTGGAACTTTTGAGAAGTGCCTGGAATCCCATATTCAGTTTTTAAATCAAACTGAAAAGGAACAAATATTGTTGTGCATGAATGACCTAATGCGCAGAAAAATAGCCAGCAGTCTGTGCTCAGTTTAGATTTAACTCTGGAGAGAGTTGAATGAACACTTTTCATTTTTGACAAGCGAGAGACTGGCTTTGATTTCAGAGAGAGGTACGGCACCAAACGTAGATACGAATTTACAGCTCTGTCGAGTTTTGACCAGGTTGATCCTTCTTGGCACAGACTAAACAGGTGGTAAATTTAAAATGACATTGGACATTTCGTGTGTTAAGCAGGAAAGCCTGAACCAGCAACCAAAGGTGCCAAGATCAGCAGCATTATAAATCAATTGTTTTCTCAACATTAATAAATGTTAGTAAATGCACTGTAAGGACATTCCTGAGCTGGGCTTTTATGCAAAAACAAAAACAGATGCAGATGCAATGTACGCCACTTTATAAATCAGGAAGCTCTGGCTTCCTCTTAGAGAACCCTTTCTCTTATATTTAGTAACATTGGAATGAACACTAATGATGCATCTACTAGTTTATAATGCATTTATATGCATGCCATATTCTAAATGAGAGCATAATCTTTAGGCTTTCCATTCAATAAACTGTTTCAAACCCGTTTTGAAAATGGTTTAGAATGAATTATAGAACATTAATATTTTTTGTATAATGTTTATTCATGCATAAACTCGTTGTTTGTACGATACTTTATTCTGAGGCAGAAACATTGCTTCTGCTGAAGCCATTGCTCTCTGAAATTTGTGCCTCTCTCTCAATAAATCATAACAAAGATTTAGCTTCTCTGGTAGCAACCAAACAAAGCAACAAAAAAAAAAACAAACAAACAAACAACAACAGCAAATGTTAACTTAAAGACCATCAAACTGGGATGATGCCCGCAAGACGGAAACAATCCTGTTCAAATTGCTTACGACCTTGTGTAACTGAACTTGTTAAAAATGTAGTTACCTGAAATTATAATATGAAATTGGCCAGGTTGCTGGTAAATGAACACACATTAATTGTGTAGGGAGCAGGAGCAGCAAACCACTTCATCCTCATTTAACGAAGGGAAACAAGTCGGAAAGTAAAACTGCCGTCGAGCTCCCTCCACTTTGGAATGGATGTTATTCTGGGACAAGCGCGTGCAGCCAACGGAAATGTTTTTCAAATTGGTTACAAATATGCCAGAGTGTTTTTTGGCTACCCGCTGGTCTCTGTGCGGGTTGCACGTTAATTTTCCACCAATAAAAACCAAACTGCTTTAATAGCAGAGCCGTCTACGTGCACCTAACCATACCCGTACCTTCTATTCAGGGTGCAATCGCAAAAAGCACCAAACAGCAAAACACGCTAACAGCATTAATTCACAGGAATACCGAAGTTCAAAAATCATGGGAGGCCCATTTATATTTAATAAGCGTAAATATTAAAGTTGCCGTTTTTTTTCTTACATTACAGTGGTTCAGTAATGAGGCTAAATATAAACAAACACAGCAAAGTGAGCTCATGGCAGACACTCTTTGTGGAAGCCTTGTGGCCAGAGAGCAGGTCGAAATTGACTGAACAGGTCTAATGAAGGGTCCTCCTGGCTGGCAGGTCTTTGGGCCCAGCTGCGTATGGAAAGATTTAATAATAATGAGAGATTTTTAAAGGCCGTTCCGCGTGGGGAAGACGGGTGCCAGGTCGGACAAAGAACGCCTTTGAGACGTTTGGGGGAAAAATGTCACACTTACAGCTTATGGTTTATATCAGAGCACTTTGGCAGAAGGGATATGACATTTGAGTTTAGCACAAAGTGTCAGATAATACAACCCGCCCCCCCCCCCCCCCCCCTTCTCCACACCCAAGAATATTATGCGACAAGAAGGCTAGTAACTATCAGGGAAAAAGCTGTTAGCAATTATATCAAACATGATGTAACCCCGATAGCTGAGCGTTGTAAACAAGGCCAGTGCAACCCTCGCTCCAGGAGAGCTCTGGAAGAGAAGGCACCCTGAGTTTAAGACCAGTAAAGGGCTTCTTGACAACCCACCCACCCCTCTTTACCTTCCCTATTCTAACTCAAGAGCGATGCACCGACATCACTGCGACGCGTGCGCATTCAGACAGAAGTCCCTTTCTCCTTTAATTGTGAGGTGGCTGCGAGAATAAGACGGGGAACATTCGGTTTAATCTTTTCGAGGCAATGAAGGCTTTGGCGAGGAATGTACCGGAGTCTCATAGAGCCGGAACAATGAATCCACTGTGTGTCCCGAACCAGACTCAGCTGGAACGCCCGAGGTGGGGGGGGCGGGGGGGGGGGGGCGGGGCGGGGGGGGACTCTGGCCGCAAACAGCGAGGAGTCATCCGAGTTTTTGGGTGTTAGCCTTCGCTGCTTCAGCCGCTGCTCTTCATCTTCTGCATCATCAGGTGCCAGGCTTTATTTTGGCGGGATTAGCCTGTTTCACGCCGCAGGTGCCGACGGTTCGAATAATCAGCCGTTTTTTTTATTTCTCTTGCCACTTTAGAGTCCTGCAATTTCAGAATGAACACCCGTCGCTTTATTTGATGAGCTCGTCAAAAAACGCTTGCCGACACCTTTTTGAGTAAAATTGCTTCTGATTGGTTGTCCCATTCCTTGACAGAGAAATTTCTCAGAAAGATAAACCTGAATTTTGTCCCAGAAAGGAAAGTGAAGGTGGTGTAAGGTAACTGCAGAAGAGTATGACCTCATGCAGAAATTCTCAGTATGGATCTTGGTCTGTTCAACTGCAGTGAATACGCACATTTCTCGCGTTCTGTTTATGACAGAAGTGTGGTGTTTTTTTTGTTATAAAGATGGTTTCGTAATGCTACGTCCAACTCTCACGTCTAATTTACGCAGACTGGTGGAGTACCTTGCTCCCTAATGGATGAATGTGATTTACATGCTTTCAAACTTCTGTTTATGTGATATTTTGAAAGGGAAAAGTCTTTTTCGGCAAGATTATTCTTAGGAGGGTTCAGACACTAAGATGGCACTAAACAACAATGGCTAGGTAACGGTCACAGAAGCTGGGTGCTTTCATTGTGAAAACTGTTCCAACACACACTCAAACCTGGTCATGTGACTTAGGGAAATGGACAGTCATGTGACCGGAACGGGAAATGGAATCCAGGTCAGACACAGTTGCTTCCCTCTAATAGAAACAAGGGCATAATAATAACATGCCTTGATGTCGTGGCAAATAAAGCGGACTCATGGAAATGATATGAAAACTTTGTCTTATACTGTAAGGGCTCCTGATCCCCGCCCCCCCCCAAGATAAAAACAGATGACTTGTGACAAGGCCAACGGATTTCTGCCTGTTCAGCAGATCGTTATTGAGGCCAGAGCTGCTGACTATGAGGATGTGAGGATTGAAGCAGCATTTAAGAATGCGAAACTGCATCTGAACCGTAAATAATTATGGCAGAATGTGACCGTATCTTTCCTGGTGTGTAACTGGGTTTTAACTTCTTCGAGGATTGTTTTTTTTTTAAATTTTTTTTTTTACACTCGTTACTTTTTAAAGTTGTTTTCTTACGGAGGACGTGCCATTTGTTTACAGAGTTTTCCGAAAATCCAACATTACGACTGAAAATAATTTTCTAACCAGATGCCTTGAGCTAAGGTGGCCTACACAGCTTATATTATCGTAAACATTATCAGTTTATATACAGATGGAATATTTACTGAAAGTTATTCAGGTTCATTTCCTTACTTAAGGCGGAACGGGATACGAACATGCAGCCTTCTGGTTTCAAGCCCAGTTCTGTGTACGCTGAGGTTAAGTCCCACCCGCTGCAGGAGACGGGCTCATTTGAACCTTTCAACATTCTCTCTGTAGAAATTGTCATGAAATTTCAGTAAGACGACAACTTTCAGCTTTTTATGAAAACACAGTTTTCACTACCGATCTTGCGCAAACTGCCTTCCTGAATAAGAAAAAAAATTGAAACTTTAGCATATATTTGTGCATGAAAGTCAAGCACAAATAGCAACCTGAGTCCTGGCCTAAATATATCATCTGTAACAGATCCCCAGTCCTTGTTTGTGGGCTGCTGGTCATGTGGATATTTCGAAAATCCACAAACATTTAATCTGGCCCTTGAACGGGGCAGCGGCTCTACCCAAACTGTGCCATAATATTTGGACGGTGTCCTGCGATATTTGAACACCCTTTCTAGGCCCCTAATTCATTGTCATGTCCAAATGTACTGTAATACTGTACCACTGAGGCAGTTGTGTTTTCCCCCACTGAAGCCCACAGGAAGTTCAGTAGCCTCTAATATGGCAGCTCAGAGTAACCGCAAATGGCACTTTGAGCCATCAGTGGTCAGGCTCGCCTGTGATTGGATGGCGGATTCGCAGGGCGAGTCTTTGATTATGAACGGCTTGGCATCTACCGCAAACGCGAGCCCCACTGTATTTCACCCCAACACCCCGAGCGGTTAAACAGACCAATGAAAAGCCAATAAATCAAAATGCTCAGGGACCACCTTTCGTGAGAGGAGGTGCTTTTCCCGTTCCTTTTTCACCGTTATGTTCCGTTCCCTCTCGCATCATATTAACCCTTTGGAAGTGTAGGCTGTTTGGAACGTTTTCTCAAAATCCTAAGTAAGTGTTCTAGAACTCTCAATTACCAGCAGTGGTTGTGACATCAGCAGAGTAGAGTGTTTCTTTTGGGTGTCTGATTGGTCAGTATGTTCCCAAATCAACTGTTGTCCGCCACAAAGACTTCATCCCCAAAGTAAAGAACGCAGTTCACAACGACTACAACCCTCCAACGATTTGCTTGTTTTTCTGAACAAAAATTGAAATGACAAAAATAGATGTTTTGAGAAAGCAAGCTATAGAGGAAGTGTAGAGGAAGGAGACAGGAATGCTTTGAAGGGCGATTTTTGATGCTTTTTGCTTTTGTCAGCAGGCAGATCTGCTAACTGTCCATCTGTTTCTGCCTATGAGGCTGGTCATGGAAAATACCCTGGCAGCAGCCACACAGCTTCAGGGGATCTCTCCCCCCCTGCCCTGCACTCTTCCCTCTCTCACTGTATCATCCTTCCTGTAGTTCTCTCTTCTCATCCATCCTCCAATCCCATTTTTTCTATCATCCATCCTCCAACCCCCTTACACACTGTCTCTCTCTCTCTCTCTCATCCATCCCCCAATCCTCTCTCACTAACTTTTTGCCAGTTTTGAGTACTCTCCATTGTCCTACATTGACTTTGATGTTATTTAGTGACCAGCAGGGGGTGCTGATGAGTGATGGGACATGACACCCCCCTCCCCCTCGGTAACACTGCAGCCAATCACGTGTCACCTTGCAGGGCCAGCCAGCCAGCCAGCCAGCCAACCACAGTTGGCACGGACGCAGTCTGAGTTTGCTGCCAGACCAAAGGGCCTCATCTACACACCTGGCGGGGGACCTGGCATTAAGTGAAAGGACCTGGCATTGAGTGATTGTAGCTTTTAAAATCGACAATTGTGTGTTGCCCTTATGGGGCTACCAGCAACAGTTGGCCCTGGCAAGGGCCTGGTCCAAGGCTGTGGGGATCACACAGTGGTGGAGAGCTTCTAACTGCCGACTTAAGAGCTCGGTAGAACACAGTTCTTTGGACCAAGATGAAGTGTGGTAGCAGGGTCCAAATACGCACGCAGCAAAACGTCCTCTTTAGCATGTTTACAACCCGTAGACCCGGCAGTTCCCACCAGCTACTTTCCACCATCCACTCTATTTGCCAGAGGAGGTTCAGGGATGATCGGGCAGGAGACTGAAAGCAGAAAAGTCCTCTCCAGCTCAATGTTACCGCCATTCCGCTTCGCCCTGACCGTTTCAAACAAACCACATTTAGTGGGCCTTCCTCTTCTCGCAGTGAACTTGAGGTTCCAGTGAACTCCATTTCCATATTTTATTTTTTGTTTCGTGGTGAGATTCTGGGTTACCAGAGTTTCCAGAGTAGTCATCTTGACATAAATATTTGATGAAATTTCACAAGACGACACAAATGCCACTGTGGTTATCTTCTGGATGTAAAAAATCAGTTTTTGTAAAAAGAAAAAATCTGCTCGCATGGAACCCACAAAGATTCGAATTTAAACAAACAGTCATTCTGTTGAAGCACATTTTCTGAGCTTTCCCTGATTGCAACTGCTGTAACTGACTCTTGTTTCCCCCCTGCCCCCCCCCCCCCCCCCCCCCCCCAAAAAAAATCCACTGTGCTCAAAAATGACACGTTCCTGAGAGCTAACTTCACAACAATTACGGCAATTCGTTCTTTTCGCATACCTACAAATTTTCGGAGGTGACATTACGGTCAAAGCAGAATGCGAATCTTATTACCTGACATCACCAATTCCTTCCAATTTTTCACTGGCACAGGACCTTGTGTTTGGAATTGAAATTTTGTCAGTGCTTTACAAAATAAAAAATTTAAAAAAGGAAAATGGCTGGCCTTTTCCTGGCATACTGTCAGGATATGGCCCAGTCAAGGACGCTGCAGAGGCTGCTGCTGCATCCAAGCTGACGAAGCTTGAAGACAAAGAGAGCAAAAAGGGACTGGCTAAGACTGAAGAACTCTTCCCTCCTCTGCAGCTAATTCACAGAGACCACCCGTGCACATAATTTTTGTCGACCACATTTCTCTGGGCAATAACTCCTCGGAGGGTGGGTGGGTGGCGGGGTGGGAGGGGGGGGAAGCAGTTGCAGCCACAGCCTTTTTGCAGTAACTTTTGAACTCCCAGCTAAGCGTTTCTTCCGCGAATCCCAGCAACATGTGCAGCCCCTGCTGCAGTTAACGTATGGCAGCAGGATGGGTTGGTTGCCAGGGGAAATGGGTCACACAAGGTAAGCAAAAAAAAAAAAAAAAAAAAGGGGGAAGTCATGGCTGATGGTTTGTCCTATTTTTTTCCTGGTGTTTTAACAGGACCTAAGATTTTCATATATTTTGAATTCCGAAGGTTTAATAGGGGACCCGATCATCAGTGCTTCATTATGTCCTGTGAATGCGAGACCACTGCCAAAACACTTTCTGTGAAAAAGCAGCAAATATTGAGCTATTCAAAACAGCTGTCCTTAAATTGAGGTAAAACTCATACACACACGCATACATACACTACCCCATAAATTTTCTCTTCTTTTTTTTTGACAACAAGCTTTGCCAACTTTCTCTACAGCACTGGTATAAAGCACTATATCGCCAATATTCTGGTTTAGGACCCGAGAAATCAAGTCCCAACAGCAGCTCTTCACTGGATGACAAGTGGCAGGACCGTGATATAGCAGGGTAGGGATCATGACTAATTGGACTGCAGGTTCAAATCCCATTTTGGGACACAGCCATTGTTCTCTCCAGCGTGGTACAGTTAATTTCAATGGCTTTTTGTAAATGTCCATCTGTACAGATTTAAATTAAATGAAAAAAAAAAACATTTTGCCCTGCTATTTCTGGAAAATAGCAGTAATATTTATAATATTATACATGAGTAATTTTGCGAAACACCTGTGGAAAAACATGCGTATGTATCTGTGTACATACACACTGTTATATATTACCTTATATTTGTGAAAACCGTATTTCGGCTTTTGAATGGAAGACACTGTACAAATGACTGTAATTAGAAAGCGGAAGAATTGCTGACTGGGGGACGACTCGGCGACATCTGACTCGCAGTGATGTCACGTGAAACGGTCACACCAGCATCTTTCTAGCATCTGGTGAGCAGGAGGAGCAGATCCTGACTCCTGAATATGTTACAAATGCTAAAAAAATTTCTCCCAATGAGCACACACACTTCTGTAACACACACACACACAGACCTTTCTTTACATTACAGGCACAAGGCAGGTGCACTTATCCAGAGCTACTTCAACAGCTTTTAAGCTTCATTCATTTAATATATACAGCTGGGTGTATACTGAAGCAATACAGGCTAAGCACCTCGCTCAAGGGTACAACGCCAGTGTCCTACCCGGGAATCGAACCGGCAACCTTTAGGATACAAGCCCAGTTCCCCGTCTAACATATTATACCGCCAACCTGTTTTTCCAGAACCTTCTTCCCAGTTTCACACCCCTGCTCTCCAAACAGGGAATGCTTAATGTCGGAGTTCAGCGATGATGCTGTCATCGCCCAGTCACCCGCCAGAGACGCCGGCCAGCTCAGCTATCGATACTCTCTATCTGCAGCCACACACGGTTTTTATATTAGCGATGAACGAATGCTTCCATTTTTCATTTCACCGTACTCAGACCGTGATAACACGGTTTAAAAAGCGGTCCATTCATACACAGCTGGACATGTACTGAAGCAATGCAGGTCGAGCACCTTGCTCAAGGGTACAACGGCAGTACAATGAAAACCTGGGAATCGAACCTGTGACCTTTATGTTACTAGACCAGCTCCTTTTACCCATTATACTACACTGCCATTGTTTTTAACTGTTTCAGAAGACCCCATCATAAGCGTTATGTAATTTTAAAAAATAATAATAATTTTAAATAAAAAACTTCTGAAATATTTCCAAAAATCCATATATTGTCATTACATATCAAGTCTGGTACCCCATACAGTACAGTTCAAGAACCCCCCAGGCAGCCAAAAAAACCCGAGTCAAAACCCCAGGAGAAAAAGCGAAAATGTGATGGGCAAATTTCCAATGACCCAGTCATTCCAAAATTCAAACCTACTTCCAATCACCCAGTCGTTCTGAAATTCCAAACTGACTTGACTAAACCGCAGACACGTGACATAAAGCAAATGACTCAGGTTTCCAGTTAAGCACGCTGAAGAGAAAGACACTCACCAACTCAGCTGGAGCCTGGCTTGCATCAAATCCCCAGCTAATTCCAGCTAAGAGAAGGAAAAGGGTCTAACTCCACAACACGGTCGCATTAATTAGACCGTTTGCTAAACAACTGAGCTTCCTCAGGCTGCACGAAACCCAGAGTTACCCTCTCAAAGCAGCCGTTTCAAACGAACACAGGTCTGCCAATCACACACAGGTGTGCCTCTCAATTAACGACTTGCCATGAGCACCTGGAGGCAATTAGCAGAATTAAGGCTGAGCTCTGTTTCATTTAACTAACAACACAATGGAAAAATCTCATTTACCCTTGTTTTCTTAGGCCATTCAGCAGACTCTCTCATTCAGGCTACATTTTCTTCTTCCTCTTTTACACTACATTTTATACTTTTTTAAATAATATTTTACAAAAGCAATTCCTGTGAGCTATTTTCCTGGAGAGTAAAACAGCTGTGCCCCACATAGGAATCAAACCCACAGCCTTGGCATTACAAGCCCAGTTTTCTAACCACTACTGCGGTTTGATTTCACAGTGTACATATAAAGGGGGGGGGGGGGGGGGGGTGTCAAACTGAATCCCAAAAGGGGGGGGGGGGGGAGGGGGGCATAGTGTCTGCAGGTTTCTGTGCTTTCCTTTCAATCAGCTGCCAATTAAGACTTTGAGAACCAGGTGTGTGGATTCCTTAGCCAATCAATGACTTAAATGAACCACTGGTGCCCCCCACTGATTGGGTATATTGGCCAGCACTAGTCTCTCATCGGGTTAGCGCTGGTCTCTGATTGGGTATGCTGACCAGCAGCACTCTCCGATTGGCTCTGTTGGACTGTGTCTCTCCAGACCAAAATAGCAGCGGTCTGTTGCCAGCATATTCCCTCGTCCGTCTTGATTAACCCAGCGGGATTTCCTCCTGTGGAGCCCAAACTTAATTGGAAAAAACAACCAATGAGGCAACAAGAAGCCTGGGAGATGCTTCTTCCCTTCCCCTCTCCTCACAGAAACAGAGTACACTGCAACTACGCTGAAAATATTAAGGCTTAAAAAAAAAAAAAAATTTTACGCATCTGAGACGGGTAAGCATGTAAGGATTGTGTATCAGGTCCGGACAAGACTGAACACAAACTCGTGCAAAGTTCTCCTGGCATGATTTTAAGAACCCCATTCATGCGTAATCGTTGATGACAGCGCGTGGAGAAGTACTGTGAAAGGTCCAGTATTGTAAAATTGAAAAACCCTCGTTCATTTTAATGCTAGCAACAATTTTCCAAAATATATTTAATATGTATTCATATAAACTTCATTCTATTTCTATAAAGTTTTTTGGGGGGATGTTAATGAAATGTAATGTGATACAAAATGTCGTGGATATTTTCTTTATTTCGCTGGCTGCCCTACCTTACTGGGTTTTTTGTTAATGTTTTCATGCAACCGGGTGGGAGCATCCTTATTGTTACTTGGTGACTAATTAATTTACACAAAAACAAATGGAATTGAGTTTTGGGCGTGTACTTGTCTGGTCCAAGTCTGGCCCAAAAACGCAAGAAAATTCCCAGAATCAAACGTGAGCAGCCAGTGAAGGTTCTCCAGGGCTTCTCCTTCTAAGCTGAGTCTATGTGCATCTGCTGTCTGTGAGCCAAAACGGTAAGTAAAGGGTTCCACCACACCCCCCAAAAAATAAATAAAAAATTCTTCCTCCTTCAAAACCACAGCAGTTCAGACCAAAGCCCGTTATTATTTCAGTGTCTGTTAGGAATGTGTAATTATTTTCATTTCAGAGTAAATCCACAGTGAAGACATGCCTAATTAGCTCGGTGTGAATTTCCCACTGAGCCGCATGCCCTCCCACAGCTCTGCAGACGCATCCGCAAGGTTTCGCGAGAGGATCTGGGGAAAAAGGTTGCTTAGCTCTCTCTCCGATCGTTTACCGCACTTAATGACCCAACATTTCATCAAAAACGGAAAGATTTGACCTGGGGGGGGAATAAGAATGCTTCAAGGCACATAAATGTCCCCAGATGTGGAATCTCATTGAGCCCTCTGGCGGTCCGTTCCAATAGGCCAGGGCCGGAGCGATGCTGACGGGACGGATGACCGCACACCTACCCCCACCGCACGGTGATCGCTGTGGACCCACTCGAATTTAACCGGGAATGTGAGGGGGGGGGGGCGCGTGTCCCGGAGGGGGGGGGCTTGTGTTTCTGCGCTCCCGTGTTCTCTGGTCGCTCAGCATGGGGTACGAGCTGGAGACAGCTCCTGAGGTTTCGGGGAACACAGGACTGGGAAAGGTCAACGATCGGAATAATTTAGTCACGACTTTGATAAATATGCCACGGGTTGATTTCGGTCCGTGATTATTTTTATTTATTTATTTATTTATTTCCTTTCTTAATGATGTAAATTCCGATGTATTTTTTTTTTCCTATTCAGTGTCACAGAGGCATTGCAAATGAGTGATAATGAAAACCATAAATTGTTTTGGACGGATTCCTGCGAGACCGTTGTCCTGACGTCCGCAGCGAAGGTGGGGAGCTGTCCAAGAGTGTGAAAATTACCATACAGTTGGACGAAATCTGAAAGGAAATTAAACACAACCTCACTTCAGTTTTTTTTTTTTTTTTTGTGAGGACATTTCAGTAAAGTAAATGAAAATTTAGCAGTTTGCCTGACATAAGAGGTGGTTTGCCGTCCAAAATCCAAACAGCTAATTTAGCGGAGAAACCTGGGAATGAGACTTGCGATCTTGTACCGTTTATAAGTGTGACATTATAGAGCAAACCCCATTATTTTGGGGTTCAGTGATGACAGCTTCATCCACCTTGTAATAGGTGGAACAGCAGTCAGTCACAATGAAAGGTCACGGCAGTTTACGGAACATGAACACTGACAGTTCCTGTTTCTTAAAGACAGATCCTCAGTAGCTGTTGGAACAAACACGGGGCCATTATGATAATTATCTCTCACTTACCCTCCCTCTTCCTCTCTCTCTCTCTCTCTCTCTCTCTCTTCCTCTCTGGCAGGTCCAGTGGAAAGTATTAGCATTCTATCGTCGACACTTAAATAAAAAATTTTTTTTGAAGTTTTAAAGTATTTCCTAACTTTAAAAAGTGAGCCACTGAAAGACACCCTTGTTGCTGGAGCCACGTTCTGGTTCTGAGGGCATCCGTCTGAAACACAAGCCTAATGGTGCCGGCGAAAACCAATTTGCGGTGAAGGAAACTACAACAGAACACACCTCAAAAAGATGGAGGTTTTTTTTCCCCAGTCAGTCTGAATGATGATAGAAACCTAGTCTTTCACGTGGGTTTAGCCACAGCTACATTGCGAACGGTCCATTTTTTAGCAAACAATCACCTACATTAACGTCCGTGGTAATTCATTTTCACACGAATGTTCCTCAAGACTTAGCTTACATGCGCCACACTCTGCATGGCCTTTTATTAAAACCAACAAAAGGAATTCATGTTTTGCCGAACTAAAGATTTAGGGACAAGTCGCGGCACATCGGGCCGGTAAGTCACACGAGCACCATGCGGAAAGTATGCTGTTTACGTTCTGGCACCAGGAGAGAACCCGGCCTTTTCATCAAGCTGAACATTTAACACAATTTTACACTGGGCCTCGACAACTGGCTATAAGTCAGTTGAGCGGAAATGTCTCGTGTTCTCACTCTGGATTTGAAGATTTGATGAGTTTGACTCTTAGAGACCACAGAGCAGCCATCAGCGAACGTTCTAAAGTTCGGTAGTTCACACCAAGCAAAATTTCTCTCTGAAAACCGTTTTTATTTGCTGAGGGTTTTTTTGGTACGAACTGGCGTTAACTCTCAGCTCTAAATATCAGGGTCCGTTAGAAGCCAGCTTCCAGTCCTCTGGAAAGATGGAGGAAATGACATCACTGTTTTATGAACGGCCAACGGTTCTGGATGGCAGGCAGCCTCTCGTCTACACTCTGTTCTTGAATGCCACCTCCTCCCACAACCGAAAAAAAAGAGAGGGGAAAAAATCAGAACGTAATATAAACAAAGAAAAAACCTGAGTTTCCATTCAGCTGAAAGCCATTAATTAAACTCACTGTGATGTACGGGTTGGACACTGCTCCTCCTCCCATTCATCTGTCAGCAGTGAAGGCTGCGCTGCAGAACGCTCTGACCATGCATAACCGTAACACACAGAGCGATGCGTCACTCAGCAGGAAGAGTTAGTCTGTCCTGTCTTACTCATGGTCTCCTGGGGAGTGTGTGTGCATGTATTCGTGTGTGAGTGTGCGTGTGCATGTGCATCCATGTGTGTGTGTGTGTGTGTGTGTGTGTGCAGGTGCATGTGTGTCTGTGTGAACTTTTTTTTGGAATGTTATTTTCCTTAAAAGAGATTCATAGCTGCTCTTGCATTGTAAATCAGAAACAATGTAATGTGCTGTGTGTCCAGCTGGGTGATGAGACTGAGATCCGTGTCAAACAGCTCCCTGATTGGTCTCCATCTAACCAATAAAAAGGGTCGAACCATCCCTAAAATTTTTCGCAGTTCCCTGGGTGACCTGGCAAAGGGGGTTCTCAGCGGTTTGACGGCTCAAACCCGGACTCTCCTGGAGAGTGGTGCCGTGTGCAAAACACAACACACGGCACAGATACAGCCAATCAAATTCAAGAGCCGGGAGCAAGCGGCCAATGAACAGCAGAAGCGCCCTGGGGACCACTGGAGGTTTTAAGAGGATGACTTGTAGACTAATAACGGAAGCACGTTGAGGCTCCCAAATTCGAAATCAGATAGATTGAAACCCGAATACTGGCTCATCAATCTACTCATTAATCTGTCTGAAACGGATATCGAGAACCCCTTTGGACATGATCCCGTTTGGATGGGAACCGTGAGAACGGCCAGGACAAAAACGAGGGAACAGCTTCCCCAATATCTTTTTTTTGGGAATGTTACTGTAGTGATTAAAGATTGCACACAGTTCACATTAAAGCAAAGGTCGAACAAGGTCAAAAAAATTAGATGGCTGCTTTCCGCAACTTCTGTTCATGACGCAAGATATTTTAAGTGTTCGCAGATAACGGAGACCACGGCAGCCCTTCAGTAGTTCCCGAAACACCAAAAGTAAAACACAGTCATTTCAAAAACCTCCTCAAAATCATCCCAGAAGCCGATTGGCTTTCTGATCTGAACCTTAGTAGTCACGGTGTGCATATATACGTCATCTCCACGTTCCAACTGTACGGGTACAAGCTCCTTTTAAAATACAGGGGGAAAATCTACACCTGTGCTGCCTGGCTTACAGTGATCGGAGGCACTGCTGGTAACGATTTATTGGACTCACTGTTTGTCCTCAGTAGGCTTAACTTTTGGAGGAGCTTCAGAAGTTAAGCCATTTAATGTCAGATTAGATCATTTATGCTCAAGTCTGGAATTTCTGAATACTCCCCCTCCCCATCATTTGAAGGTCATTAAGACGTATCGTGGCGAAGGATCGAGGCTGGAAATCAAGGAGCGAAAACTTCCAGGCGGACGCTGCAAATCATTCTGCACCTGAATAAAACCGTATGAACCGACCAATGGAGGGAAAGAACAGCCGGGGGGTTTTACTGCTGCACACGCGTCATCCCTCTCCTTTGAGAGAGCGTCTGTCGCTTCAGATTTCTCTCTAGGGGAGTGGGTGTCATGAAGCGTACACCGGCGATCGCCAAAACACTGGTGACTTGGCATCGCCAGTTTGACGATTCTGTCATCAGACTCAATGGGGGGGGGGGGGGTGGGGGGGGGGGCTATGGCAGTATCCTCACTTGTCAGACTCACGGTGCTATAAACCCGACCAGATTATCGCCTGACGTGTGATAATCCTGCCCTAAATTCAAGGGATGAGTTCGGTTAATGAACCAGAGGTCAGGCAATTTCTCTGAGGAGCTCATGATTGTGTGTGTGTGTGTGAGTGTGTGAGTGTGTGTGTGTGTGTGTGTGAGTGTGTGTGTGTGTGTGTGTGTGTGTGTATGTGCCTGGATCCAATCGGAGGCTGCGGTCCGAGCCAAACTCTCTCTCTCTAGGTGACCTTTAAGAACGCTGGCGAAGTCTCAGCTGGACTAATCAGATTGCAGTAATCTCATAAACTGTAGAGAGAGGATCTCCAAATGCTGCTGCTGCAGAGAGAGAGAGGGGGGGGGGGGGGAGAGAGAGAGAGGAGAGAGAGAGGGGGGAGGGAGGGAGGGAGAGAGAGAGCGAGCGAGAGAGAGAGAGAGGTGGGGGGAGAGAGAGAGCGTTTAGGGTCGAGACCATTAGCGTTGTTTAAGAACCTAGGACAGCTGCTGGCCGGTTTTAAAAAAAGCCCTTCTGCCAATGGGAAGAAGGTTTAAAAAAACATCACCTTTCAAGGGTGACGCCCCCATGTGGGTCTGTGGCACACACCTGGTTGGCCTTGTGTCTGTCTGTCTGTCTGTCTGTCTGTCTGAAGCTTTGCTGTACGCGGACAGAACGGACACTCCACTCCTCCCCTCTTCCTTTTCTCTCCGGTCCTCACAACGGGCAGTGAGGAGGAGCGGAAAACTCTCCGGGGTGTTTAAAAAAAACAAAACAAACAACAACAAACAAACAAAAAAAAACAGATGGAGCCAACGCACAAAGAAAAAAAATGGAAGCGCGCAGGTTTACGGAATGCCGCTCGAGCGACGTGCCCAGCTGGCGGTCCTCGATCGGGGGGAGAGGCCGTTCTAGCGGGAGGAACACGGGCCAAAGCGTTTCCAAAAGCAACAGCCCCTTCTGTTGCCATGACGAAGCTGGCCCGGTAAGGAGGGCAAAAAAAAAAAAAAAGAATAAATAAAAGAGAGACACGGACGAGTGCATGGGAGGAGAGCGCTCGCTCTAGCTGCAGGGGCTGGCCCCCGAGACAAATTAGGGATTCTGGAAGAAATGAGAGAGAAAAAGAAGTTTTAAAAGCGCAGAAGTGAAAATTAGCGTGTGAGATGTGTGTGGCATTAAGCCATACACAAGTCCCCTCTGCTAGTATGGAGGTTTGATTCTTCCTGCCATGACACTTTCGGTGCTGCGATCCCTTCTCTGTCTGCTTCCCTCTCTGCTTTTCCCTTGTGTGAATAAAGTTTTTTTAAATTATTTTTTTAAACGCGATAACGACAACGAGTGCCAGATGGAAATCACTAAGGAAACCACCGCAGAATAACACTTTTTGACATGATCAATGGCCGGGCAGAAGCATTTTCTCGTCTAATGACCGTCCATGGAAAAGTTTTCTGTTACTCAGTAGCGCAGCCGCAAAGGCCTGGACTTTTCTCTGTTCGGTGGATTCCTGCGCTTTGACAGTTTGGGGCAGATTCTCTCAGGGCTAATCTGATTCTCTCGGGGCGGAAGGGATCTGCCTTGCGGCCCCCTGCCGAGGAAAAGGCCGTCAGAAAATGCCTCGTTCTCCTCTCGCATGTCGACGAGGCGAAGGAGAAACAGCCCCGGAGTTCGGGAGTCCGGGGCAGATGTTTTTTCTGGACGGCAGCAGAGTGCTTCTCTCTCTCTCTCTCTCTCTCTGTCTCTCTCTCTCTCTCTCTCATGCATTTATTCTCTCTCCATCTCTGGCCTGCATCCTGTCTGTAGGGAGGAAGGGGAAAGAGACAGGGAGACAGAGAGAGAGAGAGAATAAATGCATGAGGAGATGAAGAGGAAAGAGACAGGGAGGGAGAGAGAGAGAGAATAAATGCATGAGGAGAGGAAGAGAGAGACAGAGAGTGATGGAGAGAGAGACGGATGAGTGCAAGATAGTCATGTCATAGCACATAACTATTAGATCACCACTGGTATACCTCAACGCTCGTGCGTGTACCACATACACAGGTCCAAACTCACGTGTGTACCAAGCGCAGATTCAAACCTCCACGTGCACCAAACACACAGATCCAAACTCACGTGTGCACCAAAGACAGATTCAAACTTCCACGTGCACCAAACACACAGATCCAAACTCACGTGTGCACCAAAGACAGATTCAAACTTCCACGTGCACCAAACACACAGATCCAAACTCACGTGTGCACCAAAGACAGATTAAAACGTCCATGTGCACCAAACACACGGATCCAAACAAACAAGCACGTTTTTTCCATCCCCCGACAATTGTTACTACTACTTAAAAAAAAATTCTTGAAATTTGGACGCTGGAAAGCCAGACTGTCTCCCTCCAGGATGCACACTGCTTTGTTAATGCAGTTTCCCCCTAAATCCCCCCTGCTATTTATCAAACTGCAAGCTGCAGAGAACTTAAACCACAGCCTTAAACTCTACGCATGTTTGTCTGAGTCTATTCTCTGCCCAAACGCCCTTTCGTCCCGCTGATGTTTTCCTTTCTTCCACAAAGCAGCACAAGAGGCACTCGCAGTTATTATTGTATTTTTTCGTGCTGTTGCATTATTATTATTCATAATAATACATAACAAGGTTGGGAATAGGACCGGGCATTTGGCATGGCATTGATAAACACACACACACACACAGGGGGGACGAGAGCGAGAGAGAAAGAGAGAGAGAAAAACAAACACAGATAGAAAGAAAGGAGAAAGGGGGAAGAGAGAGACAGACTAAGAAACAGAAACAAAAACAGATTGAGAGAAAGAGGAAAGGGGGAAGAGAGGGAGAGGAAGAGAGAGACAGACAGGCAGCAGCAGTTTCAAGGCTGATGTTTTTTCCCTTTTGGCACGCCAGAGGTTAGAGCAGTGGCACACTGCTACTTTACTAGTGGGCTGGAGGAAAATGATATTTGGCACACCATGGAGTTTAAGAAGAGGCGAAAAAAAGCACTATGTGATTCGCTCTCATTGTATAGAGCAGGGGGAAAAATACCGTTGCATGTTTCTCTCAGAGCATCGCCTGAAACGCAACAGGTTTTGAAAATGACACGGAGAAGAGGAAGAAATCGCAGGTCGTCTAGGAAACAGACGATACAAGTTTCTCGGGCCTTGTTTCTTTGGAGAGACACTCGCTTCCCCACGGACAGGAGCGGACGCTGCCTGTGGATCCCTGCGTGGACCACAATTCCCCGGGAGCCAGCGTAAACGTCGATGCCAGTGACGGATCGACTTCCCGCGCAGACGGCGTCCCACAACCTCGTCGGGGAAGGAGCGGGTTATTTACGAGCCCGGGAACAACTTTCAGCGTCACTGGAGACTCGAGGCCGTCCGCACGAGCCGACCAACTGCCTCACCGGCGACACCCTCCAAACACAAGCTTTAGCCCCATTCACATGGCGAGGGACATAGCCAAGGAGGGGGGCAATCCCAAATACAGGAGAGAGGGTGGCTAGCTGGCATCTGGCAGGCATCCTTTAACGGGGGAAGATGAAAACTCTTTCTCTGTGTTTTTTTTTTTTTTTTTTTTTTAAACATTTCATTTATTTTTAAACCTGAACTCTTAGGTGCTCGTGAAACAGCAGCGATATGTCCTGGGGTGACTCAGGAGCATCCTAACTCCACCCAAGACTGCATTTCTCAGAAACGACATAAAAGAGTCGCACTCTTCCAGAGGGGCGGTGCGGAATCAAAGGAGTCCCGTGCATCTTTGAAGTCTCCGTGGCGACCCCGGAGCGGGGAGAGCGAGTGGGCCGGCACTGGCGAGGGGTTCGAGAGACCTATTTTCGCAGACTGAGTGATGAGGGCAGAGGGTCTCCCTTTTGACATTTCCAGGGGCTATTTTCAGCCCTCGATAAAGCAGTGCCTGCAATTTGTTTTTCTCTCCCCCCCCCCCCCCCCCTCCCTGAATAAATAAAAAGTCATGGCGCGTACAGAACTGAGAGCGTTGGACGTCCAATTAAAAGAAGGCATCTGGCGCAACATATTCCAGCCTTGTACGAGCACAAGCACAAGACATAATGAAGATATATGTGCCGGCAGTGGAGCATTGAGAATATCTAACAGACCAAGATAACAATTTTTTAAAATTTTTTAATTACTTGTATAGCATTATGGTCAACGATAAACCTAATACACAGCAACCTCTTTCCAGGTCTGGCAGCACATCAGACCTGGAAAGGGGGGGGGGGGGTCAGGGGAGCACACTGAGCCTGTTAGACTCCACTTGTCCAGTTTCAAAGAGCCCGATTTGGAATTTTGGAAGGACAACAGAGCCAATTTTTTTATAGTATAACAACAGCAATAGTAACAACCGTCATCATAAAAATGCAATATCACCTCTCTTTGGTTGGGGGGGGGGGGGGGGGCGGCACAGTGATGCAGCAGGGAAGGACTGTTGCCTCACAGCAAGAAGGGGTTCGAGTTCGGCCTGGGCCCTTCTGTTGACCTGTTCTCCCCGTGTTCAAACGGACCCCCTCCAGGTACCCCCTCCCCTCCCCTCCCCTCCACAGTCCAAAGACATGCAGCTTAGGTTAATTGGAGAGTTCAAATTGCCTCTAGGTATGAGTGTGTGAGTGAATGGTGTGTGTGCCCTACAATGAACTGGTGGACTGTCCAGGATGTATCCCTGCTTCTTGCCCAATGCATGCTGGGATCGGCTCCAGCACATCCCACAACCCCAGCGAGTAGAGATAATTGGATGGAAATTTGTTTGGTTGATTTTGAAAGAAGTCTTCTTTTTTTTTTAAGAAGCGCTATGATATCTCTTCACAGGGTCAAAGTCTGACCGCCACTCCTTTAGGACGGGTAATTTATCACCCCTGCGCAGAGACCTGGGAAACCCCACATGTCCACGGGCACTCTAAACACAAGGTTTACTGCAAGGTTTACTGATTCGCCATTGGATTTCCGTTTTATTTGAGAGGGGTATCGCACAGTGGGAAATGCGGTTATGGGGGGCGGTCAGCTGACAAAATGTTTGAGGTCACAGGTGCGCGCGCTTGAGCGGCACAGGTGCGGCACATCCGGTGAATTTGCAGAGAGGCACTTTCTGTGACACGCATAAACCGCTCGTAAACCACATAGGTTTTTATGTAGGTATATAATGTACATTTCCTTTAGAATGTAAAATCCTTACAGGATAAAAGACGAGTAAAATCTGTCCTGGCCTCCAAGAGTAGTTTGCAATAGATACTGCACTTCCTGTAAGCCTCTGTGCGTACAACCAGCTGGGCCAATGTGTTCAGTCCCTACAGGTTTTTTTGTATGTGTGCGAAAGAAACACTGGATAAAAGTGAATTATATTCCCTGCGATTCAAGTTCCATAACTGAGAGAAAAATAACGGTCGAAGATACTATTACTGTGGAGCGAGGCAAGAGTGGAAATCCACCGCGCTACAAACCACGACGTTACATGGCCACCACGTAGCCTACAGTGTGCAACTTCCAACTGTAAATCAACTCTTTCTTGATTTAAAAAAAAAAAAAAAAAAACACGATCCAGAGGGACTGGAAGTCGTATCGTAACGCAGCTACCAAGCATATAATGGCCCGCTAGCGACCTACTGTCGTAACAGCTGTCAGTCAGCCAGCCAGCATTTCGCAAAGCGCCAAAAGAGAATGCAAGTTAATAGGCGAACGGCTCCCTCCGCTAAGGGACTGCCGACATCGCGATTTGCAGACTTCTGGCGGACCAACAGTCGGCGATACTACGCGCTCGCTTGCAGGGAATTGATCAGTCACCAATTCTCCACTCAAGGCAATATTTTTAACAATATCCTATAAAATGGTCTCAGTCTTGTCCAGTTAAATTACTGGTTATAATGAGTTTAAGGATTATGCTTACACGTGAAGAGATTGCACCAATTTTGCAAGGACATTGTTTCATAAAATGTGAATATAAAAAAACAATACAAAACTTTGACTAGTACCCAGTAATACCACATACACACACTCAAGTGACCAGGGAAGGAAGTTGTACTGAAAAGTTTGCAAACGGCACCACCTAGTGGTAGTGCGCAGGAACAAAAATCTCCTCATTGCAGAATGCGAGAACAATAGCAATTTTAGCAAATATTTATAGAAAACACTTCAAAAAAATGAGCATATATCTCAAAATAACCACGGCCAGTGATGTCATCACCCTTTGTATCAGGGGAAGCGTTCTGAGAAAATTCTCAGTACTTCTCTGAACTTTTGTTTCAGACACAGACACACACACACACAGCGCGCTTTAAAAATCACAGCAGCAGAGGGAAATAAATCACTGTTCGTTGATCATTAATACAGAGAGTAAAAAATAAAAAATCAAATCCACATGGCTTGGATTTGAATTGTTTCAGTAATATACACCATTTCCATTTATCCTCCAAGGCCAGTAAATATAAATCATTATGCAGCTTAAGAAGCCAAGCTGCATTTTTTTTTTAGGAAACCAACAGGTTACATAAGCACAGCTTCAGATGAAGAGGGGGAAAGCACTTCAGCCCGCAGTCATACTCAAAGCTTTATGACATCGTGTCAATACGGAGTTTGTTTTTGATTATTTTAACTCATGGTATGTGCTACTCAAATGTGATGTCACAGTCAGGCCTCACTCAGCCAATAACAGGCGGCGTGCCATCGGTGACTTGCTGGTTGGAACCAAACGCTGCTCAACGTTCTTCCATAACCGTCTCCTTAAATCTATTTTAACATAAATGTGCAAACAATAGGTTGATTCGCTGCCATTTTGATCAGACACTTAACTTCATTTTCCAAAAACACTAGTTCCAGTGAAGGGGTTCACAATTTTTGCAATTAGGACCCCGGTTCCTTTAATTTCTCAGTCCACAATTAAAAGAATAACCGCTCTAAATTAATCATTTCCCATAAAGCACATGACAGAAAATAAAGTAATGCTTGATCTGACCGATTAAGGGTCCAGGGATATGAATATAGAACATCCTTCCTTATGGGATTTATAGCTATTTTAAAATAATGAGACCTTAAAAGGGCTTCTTTAACTCAACAAACTGTCCAAGAACAATTAGGATCTTTTTACAACTCAAAGGACGCAATTATGGTAGAGCTTAAAGACAGCATACACAGGGTAGTCCCCCAGGATCAAGCTTGTGCCACTACTGTTCCAGCATTCAGGCAGCCTCATCACACAAGCGCCCCCTAGCTGCTCAAGAGGAAACTACAGCCTATAAGCTACAGTCAGGGAGAGGTGTGCCACTTCTCCAGTCAGTAGTGATGAAGAGGAGGATAAAGCACAATCAGGGGATCATAAAAGGGAGGAAGCATGGACTGAACTCCCGCAAATAATTTTAATGAAGCACGGCAACAGACCTAAGCTCTCATCACTTGATGCCGCTGAAGCGATGCATGATGGGAAATAAGGCTGCATACAATCTAAAGTCAGCAAATATTGGCTCTATGTTCGCAGGCACCACATCAGTCCGAACAGCCACTGCGGGGCACGGCTGTCTGACTTCGAGCAGGCGGATAATGAGAGGTCGTTTGCAGGAAGAGGAGTTCGCTCATTTTCCACACCTCCCGTTCCACAGGGCCAGTCTCATTTCTTGGCGGCCTGAAGCCGCTCGGACACGTTCTCCCAGTTCACCACGTTCCAGATCGCCTTCACGTAGTCCGGCCGGACGTTCTTGTACTGGAGGTAGTAGGCGTGCTCCCACACGTCAATCCCAAGAAGGGGAATAAGACCTGGGGGGAAAAAAAACAGAGGTTGCAAGTTCAATTCCCAGCTGTGTAACTGTTATCGTACCCTTGACCCCGAATTGCTTCAGTAAATGCCCAGCTGTGTAAATGGATGGTAAGTAGTGAGTGTGGGGCACAGCAGGGTGGCCGTATAAAAGTCCCCCTGTGGGGCTGCGGGTTCCATTCCCTGCAATGCCACTCTCTGCACCCTGATCCCATCTCTGTCTTTCACCCTCGCTGCTTTCTCCCTGTCTGAACCAACTTTAAAAAATACTAAAGGACCTCTCTGCCGTCCTTTTAACTGTAAGCAGTGGAGTTCTAGAACACTGACTTTGAATTTTCAAAAAGCATTCAAAAAAAAAAAAAAAAAACCAACTCTTCAAAGGGTTAAATGAGCCAACATAACCAAACACATTGGCCCCTGTCCCAGTTCTGTGTTATCTGTGAAGCGAGGTAACAACATGGCAAATGAGGACTTCAAATGCACCCTTGTGGGTTTGGGTATGCTCACAGATGCACACCATGTGCACTGCGGAGTTTAAGAGGACGCTACAAGCAATACTAAGAGAATGGTACATTATATGACATCAGAACTGTAAATCATGTCACTGATACAAAGTAATAGTGGGGAATAGAGGGGCGTAAAAAAAAAAGATCACATGCATGTGTTATGGTACTTCTGCATGAGCCGGTATGTTATTCTGAAAAAAACAGAGAGACACACGCATGCGCACACACACACGAGCACGCACACACACGCATGCACGCGCGCACACACACACACACACACACGCACCTGTGGTTCCCTGGAGGGGATCTTGGTTGGCGCACGCCGCGATCCGTAGCCTTCCGCTCTCCTTCTCGAACCCCAGCCAGCCCCAGCCTGAGCCCTGCACGGCAACGGTTGCCGCGGACATCTTCTCCTTCATCTTCTGGAAGGATCCGAAGTCACGTTCGATAGCCTCCAGCAGCTCCCCTGCAGAATGGAAACAGTCGGCACAAGCATTAAGCGAGAGGGCGGAATGAGTCAAAGCACGTAAGACAGCAGGGCCACGCACAGCTTGAATCAACATCTATCTTTCAGCTCTCATTTCACGCACCTTACCCACTGGACTAGCCAAGGGGGAGATTACGTCACTTTTTAATTGTACTACATTAGCCTTTGAACTGGAGATTGCAGGGAAATAATTACACATGTCCAAGGTCCGACAACTGAAAGAGCCTCACATCTGGGATTTGAACTCGTAACCTCCTGGGTAAAAATCCCGTGCAGACTCACACTGCTGTAATCCATCAATGATCTTCAACATCTGTTCTTTTTTGCAATAAAAAAGTGAAATAAAAACCAGGCAATCAAGATAGCATCTTCATGACCAGTCCAAAAATTATTATTTTTTTTTCTTCTCCCCTTCTGAAGAAAATCCAGTTGATGTTAAATGCACTAAAACTGGTCAGGGGTGGGGGGGTGGTGGTGGAGGGTTTAAAAATTCTTTCCATGCCTCCCCCCCCCTTGGCTCACCTTGAGGTTCCCCACCGCCGTTCGGAGAGAGGTTGGTCCAGAAAATGGTGTGATTGATGTGACCACCGCCGTTAAACCTCAGTGCAGGCTGGAGGGCGACCTGTGTAGTCACATCACCTGAAACACATTCAAGCACATCAGAGCCACATCACCCCCAGCCCCCCGAGAGAGACGTCACCCAGCGCGTCTTCCAGCACCTCTAAGCTCCGTCTTTCAGCCAAGGACAAGGGGGAGAAAAACACCGTCAGCCAGGTATCAAAAGCAGGGCAATTTCAGGCAATTAAGGAACCAACGCAGATTTAAGCAACACATGGACCGTTCAACCTAGAAAATACCAAAGATACTTCTCTGACTCCCAGGAATACTTTTTCCTAAAACACTCCTCATCCCAAATATACTGACAACATTTAATTAAAATAAATCACTTCAAGCCCT
Organism: Anguilla anguilla; assembly: GCF_013347855.1. Lineage (NCBI taxonomy): Eukaryota > Metazoa > Chordata > Actinopteri > Anguilliformes > Anguillidae > Anguilla > Anguilla anguilla. The sequence goes on along the minus strand of NC_049206.1, from coordinate 58,837,606 downwards.
GCAGTAACATCAAATCACACATCACTACCGTTATCCCCTTATCTGCCCGTGTGTGCCTCATTATTTTTGTACAACTGTATTATCCAACTTTACAATGTAAATGAAGATACAGTACCAGTGAGCAAAATCTGGAATCTAGGCATCTAGAGGGGAGGAAATCTAGGTTGAGAGATATTTTTACAAATGGACTACGTTAACACCAATGTAGCTCAGGTTTTACCCAGATGTAGCCTGGCAAAAATCCTAGACAGCTAGAAAACTTTCACTTCTCAGCCAAAAGTAGCCAGGTTTTCATCTGAATGCCTAGATGGAAGAATATTATATTCTTCCAAGTGAATATCCAGAATTACACTTTCACACTTAAACAGCTGGCTATTTTAATAAAGCAATTCAGCTGGGGTATCTTGCTGGAGTGTACAATGGCAATGCCCACTGGGAAATTAATCAGAAACTTTTGAGTTACAAGCCCAGTTCCCTAACCATTACAGCATACCACTGTGTAATATGAACACTGCAGACAGGTGCAACGCTAGGTGTATTATGGATAGGTTTAGTCCAAGGCCATGGCCTTGGATCACTTCCACCCCATTACTGTATTTAGCCCACACACTGGTTCAAGGGCAGGTAGGATGATCCCCGATCGTTTGTTGAGGGGGGAAGAGAACGAAAAAAAACAAAAAAACAGCTGCAGCTCGGATGAACAGAACTTTTCAATTGTACCTCTGGTCAGTGCTTCCTGGTACTTCTCCTCGGTGACGTTGAGGTTGTTGACATAGGTGGCGTGATGCTTGCTGTGGTGAAGCTGCATGATCGCCGCATTGATGTGCGGCTCCAGCGCCCCATAGTCATAGGTGAGATCGGGGAGCGTATGCTTCTGCCTGGACGCCAGGCAGCTCAGGGAAGCGGCGCATCTACGGCACAACATCATGTCGTATTATTTCTGTCACTTAAAGAAATTATATTGCAGAGGACAGCACTGACTTCAATGTGCGTATTCAAACAGATCATACACGTGTAATTGTCGGTAAAACCTCACTGTAATGAAATACCCATTATTTTATCGTAGACGGCACCATGTCTGCTGGCTATAGCCTTTTGCCAATTTATAGAAATGTACTTTATTACACTGCCTTGCTAGACTACACGAGTCAAAGACAAATGCTTTTATCTTGACTAAAGCAACCTACACTACAGCAACAGTCGTAGCAATACGACTTCTTACCAGCTACGTTAGCATGTTGACAAAGTGTACCTTGCTATATGACCAGCCTGGTGCCTTGTTAATTATTTGCCAGGGGTGAATAGCTACGGCTACGTTTATGCAGTACTACACACTGATGCAGGTAGGATATACATAGTGCACACCTACTACGTCTGTTGTTTTTTTAGTCATTTCATTCGGGCTGAATTCATAGCCATCCATCATAGTTACCTTACCAGAAAGCTTTAGTATATGTTAATTTAAATAGTGTACCAGTTGCTGATATGGCGGAGGAGCAGATTAATTAGCCTTTAGTTTAGGAACAGACATTCCTGCTGCGTAGGTCATTAGCTAGGAAGCATTCCCGTGCTGCTTGCTTGACTGTAGCTGAGCAAACGAGCGATTTAACAACATGACTAATGCCTCGGCGTATGCACCAACTTGGCACAATCGCAACATAGCTAGCGCTGTTTTAAAGTGCTTAATTTTACAAGTGTTGAACATAATTGCGGCAGTGCATATCTTAGACTTGACCGCGCAATTTATTTTACCTGCGAATATAACCGGCTTTGCAGAGCATAGTGGATCTACGCAGTCCCAGGCAGTGCTTTCTTTACAGCCTGCGGTTTGCTGGAAGTTTTAACCTCACGGCACACGCTGCCCTTGAAATTTAAGCATAAACGGTACGTGCTAGAGAGGAAAGTACCATTATGTGTACCATTGACGGATGAACAGAGACGTACAAATCGACAAGTAATGGTACGGCCTTTAAAAGCACAGTTATTCTTAAAATCGCGCTTCATTTCTGAAGTCAACGTGAATTATTTAAACAGAAATTGACAGACATTTTTAACGGTGCTCCCTTTCTGAAAATGGTTTTTCCCTCTCCATTTTGTTGCACACTGCACAGGAAAGACATGACAACAGCTGTCGTATTTTGCTGAAAATAAATCTGAACGTAGTGTAACAATATTGTTACATAACACGAAACGCATCTGTCTAAATTACCCATTAAATGTATTTGTATGAACCAAGTTTATGCACTGCAGTGGGTGGCTCGTTGACACGGTTTGATATTTAATGCAATACTTAGTATTTAACATACTCATATTAGCTAAGGTTAAAACGTTAGCTTTCCAAAGTGTGTTTAGCTAGCTAAATAATAGTAGCTGGTTATTGATGATTCATTAAACATTACCTAAATATCCCAAATGTAATATGAGCTTTAGTTTAATGATTAAAATAAAATTTTAAAAATATTTTGGAGTTATTAGTGTATTATTGGCTGAGTATAAAGATAGTCACCTAGCAGCAGTAACTTGCATGCCATAGGTGAGCTTTATCTGTGAAGTGCGCTGTACGGGAAATAATGTAGTTAGCTGGGTTGTCTACCAAGATTTATTTTATATGTTGTGTATTTGACATTGGCTAATGTAGTCACATCACCTCATTATATATATTTACCATTTTATTCTGTGAGAATTCAATGTGTGCAACAGAACTTGTTTTTGACTCCCACATACCCAGTACTGATGCTTGTCCCTCCCACTTTAGCTGCGATGCTTTACGGCACAATCTTACCCTCGCTGATGATGGCGGCGACGATGAATTCGTACGAATAACAGGTTAAAAGCAAGGGATTATTAGGATAAAACATACACGTAAGAGACGCGATTATTCCTTGGTTAGACATTGCACCGTGTAAAGTCGTTAGATTTTAAAATCTAAGCAAGGAAGGGTCTGGTAAGTATTTTTAGTGTCTGTGCATTTAGTCATCGGTAGGAAGGAAAGTGTTTCTTGTTGGGCTGGGAGAGTCTCCTCTTTCTCCGCCATTTTGTGACAAGAAACTGCTAATACCAAAAAACCGGCAGGTTTCAAGATATCCGGACTAAAGTTGTTTTACTCGTGTTGCACGCGTGTGTAGGTACCCACTATTTCTGCAATCTAGAGAGAGATACATCGCATTGCCGTTTTTTTGTTTCTCCCAAGCTGTTAGCCGACTGGCGAGGTGAGCGAGTAGCTAGCGCCAGTTCATGGTACGGAAACGGCGCGATTCCTATGTCCTATCGAAGCTAAGGGAGGACATCTAGTAGCGCACAGCAACGCGACATTTCATCTGGTTGCTTAAAATAATAATAATAATAATAATAAATGTAGAAATATAGCTTGCTAACTGGACGTGTTGCCAATCCGAGGTTAGATAATTGCACGTATCCTTGCCGAAAATCCCTGATATGAGCTATGTTGCTAACCGCTGGGTGTGCGGCAATAGAAATAAGCAGAGGACTGTGCCGCATATTAAAACTAGATTGTGGTTGTCCAGCAAGCAAATGGGGAGATTTTTTGTAAATTTGTGTGTCCGTCGTTATTCTCTGATACCTTTGTAGTACTGTGATTTAAACCCGAAATTGACGTTGGTCATGACGATTTTGCTAACGGCTAACAGGCTAGGCTCGAACCAGAAATCTGCACCGGGAAATGGCCTAACCACAACGGACCATACAGCCACAATGGACCGATTAATAATGGCTCGTTACCACTCAGGATCTTAAGTCACGTACTATGGCAAGCCATGGACACGTGATTTGCTTGCTGTTTGGTAAATCTTTAGTCATGTTTACCAACTCGCCAGCAGAAAAGTATGCAAGTGCTTGGTTTGAGTTGCTAGCTTGCCATCAACAAGAATAATGACCACGTGTACGCGCCGTGATATATATCCATCCCAGACCGTTGAAACACATCAGCGGGCACAGTTAGTCAGCGACTTTCTTAGCTAGGCAGAGGGGAAACTATCTTGCAGATTTGTTTGTCAGTGATAATACGTTTCATTTAGTTCTTCACCCTGCAAATATTTGGCTTAAATGGGAAATGAATGTAAGCTCATTGTTTCTTCCTCTGCTTTTCCAGAGTTCAGAATGACTAACGAAGAGCCTCTCCCTAAAAGGGTAAGTTGATGCATATTTCAGGTTTTAAAATAAGTGTATGTAAACCGTTGTGTTAATAAAGTAGATTGCTTTTACTCATTGTTGACATTCGTGATTTGACCTAGGTTCGCCTTAGTGAATCTGATCTGAAGACCCTGACCAGAGAAGAACTGTGCGTTAGGTGAGTAGACACACAAACTGTTCAGTGTGAGAGTGAAAGTCTTTTTAGCCTGAGGTGGTGTTCCATTAATGCTCACCGTCTTTCTTTACCTTTAGGTGGAAGCAGCACGAAGCATATGTCCAGGTTCTGGAGACAAAATATGCTGATTTAAATAGTAAGTCTTATACTGTGTGAAGCCCAGACTGTACTGCCTTGTAGTAGCTATAGGCAATGTAATGCCACTTATTTGCTAGCAGCTAGCCAAGTCCTAGTTGGTAGTGCCTTAAGTAGAAGTGGGATTACAAATTATAAATTGATACTGTGAAATTTCTCAGTGTGTTGACTTTTGTAGTATCTGGCATTGGGCTAGTAGTGTAATCTACTTGCATTGTGCATTTCAATTTTGTAAGCAGTTGATTTGCACTGTGAATTGCACTGGTACTGGGACAGTTTTCTGCACCATAAATAGCATGTTTTTACTTCTGCACTATAAGAAAAACATACTTTTGTCGAGAAGAAAAGGTTCATGTCATGCACAGATCATGTTTGAAAAGAGACCCAGAATTTACTTTGACTACTGGGAGACCATTTGACAGCCTGCGAGTTATTGTTATATAAAAAAAAATCGTGGTTGACATAAATTAAAAATGAAAAGGGGTTATTTGGAGTTCTTGTTCACATCCCTTATAGTATCTGGACAACCATGGTTGCCCTTAATGCTTCTGTTTATGTTTTGTAAGTAATTCAGAATGTCAACCTCAATTAAGCATCCCAAGCATTGAAGCAGTTTCCATCAAAGCTATTTTGACAGTTTTATAACTGAGCTTTTTAAAACGATTTCTTGCACATATTTGGAATAATTTCTTTCTGCGTTATTTAGAATAAATATAAACTTATAAACATAAACTTAACTTAGATTTTTTTTCAAATTGTTTTTTGCTGCTGCTGGTGCAGCGAACGATGTGACCGGCCTGAAGGAGTCGGAGGAGAAGCTGAAGCAGCAGCAGCAGGAGTCCGCGCGGCGCGAGAACATCCTGGTCATGCGGCTTGCCACCAAGGAACAGGAAATGCAAGAATGCACCGTAAGTATCGCGCACGAGAGTTCTGGCGGGAGTTTGGGATCGGCCCGGCAATTCGCTCTGCAACAAAAACAATCGCCGCCGCGCCACCACCTGAAAGGAGAGCGGGCGAGAACAACTTCTCCGTTGCGCCTCGTGTTGAAGGATGTACGCTTAGGGACGTGCTGTTGCGATTGGATTTGGTAGGATGGAACGTCTTCCTTTGACTGGAATCATAATTTCCGATTTTATTCTTGGGACTTTCTAGTTTCTCAGTTCGCAATGGCCATGTCTGAAAAGGAACTTTGGGTTTCGGATTTCTTGTTCTACACTGTATAAAGGATTCATTTACATGTCTTGAATGCACAGTTTGGTTCCAACAGCTGTCTGGGACTCCGAATGTAAGTGAGCAATCATTCCAACAAAATGCACCAGCTGCAGTTCCTGGCTGCCTCTTCCTTTTTTTTTAAACTAAGCAATTTTTACATTTCCATTTTAGATTTACTATGAAAATTCTTTACAGCTCTTTATTGAGAATGACAATAGCATCCTTAAGGTATTACCATAAAGGGTTTAAATGGTAAGATCACAATTATGTGATAAGAATGTTCTTAACTGAACATTCTAATGCTGATGTAACAATCACTACTGGTAACTGAAAGCAATGGAGTTCTAGAACACCAGCTTAGAATTTTGAAGAAAAAAAAAACAAAGCCTTAAAGTGGTAATAATAATGGTGTACTGTTGTTGGTTATGGGTGGGAAGGAGAGAGCAGTCACTCTCCCATGTACAGAAACACCTGTGGAATAATCTAGATCGCACGTGAACCCCACGCTGGACTCGAATGTTAAACACAGTTCGAGCCGCCAGTATGATATGTGCTGATATTTATACATGGGGTGCAGAAGCCTTTTCATATTATTGCACAAATGTAAACTACAACCAGGTTTTTCCGCGTTCGTGGAAGTATTTGACCCCACATGTCAAACAACGAGCGCAGGGAAAAATGGAACCAATTATATTCTTTACACAAAGCATTTCAGCTTGGTTACTTTACTCTTAAACAAAGAGCATTAGTCCAGAACATGTAACCATACACTGTAGGCTAGATTTAGAGTTTTGTTTCTCATTTATTTTTCTTAAAGGCAGCGTATTCTCAGAAGAACATGTTTCTGTTCTCTTTCTGGTCCACGGGTGCTGCAAAATCTTTTTAAAAAAAATATATTATGTTTTGTCGCTTTCACTCCCAGTGACAAAAAGAAAATGAAATCTGACACAGCCGACGTCTTCGCTTGAATTCCCAGCGATGGCGGTGGCGGCGGCTCAACCGCTTCGCCTCTCCGGCGCATGTCTGTGCCGTCGTCGCGGCACTCGGCCACAGGGGGGCGATACTTTTTGGGGCCGCTGGCCGTGTTCGCACGGTGTGTTTTGACTGAGTCTGCATGTGTGGTGTTTTTTTTTATTTTTAATGCTGATGCCCTGGGTATGTATATACAAATGCAGAAATGTTGAGGGTATGTAACTGGGCCTATAGGACTTGGAAAGTAATTTATTTAGTAAATAATAAAGAATAAAAAAACTGATTTTCGCTCTCCTATCCAAACTTCTGTGCAGGATGGGTTGAGTATTAAGAGGAACGGCAATGCCGATTAGGGCGTGGCCTGGGAAAGGGGAGGTTGCTGATTGGTAGGCCAGTGGATTAGGCCTGGAATACATAGCTCTGCCCCCAGAGTAAAGGAGGGCAGATAAGGACAGAGGGACTTCCTGTTCAAGGTTAAAGATTTGAAAGTAAACGGCCGTTCGACTGAATCCAGACGGTTGCATTCAGCAACAGTGTCGTCTGTTTTTCCTGATAAAATGTGGTCGGAAACAATAATATAATCCAAACCCTGCTCATTATTTAAATGACATTGCTAAGACTTTGTCTCAAGTTGTATTCATACATAATGTGGGGGTCCATGAAAATTCTCCCCAATGATTTCCAAAGATGGGTCAATGTGGGAGTGTCGTATTTGCCTAGAAAGCTTGTTTCCTTCTGTGATCCACACAATGTCCTTCACTAGTTAGAACATGGTAGAAACAAAAAAGGGAATTGTAATTAGTTTCTTTCTGCAAATTTTCTTTTTTTTTTAAGAAGTCCTTTTGGTGACACTGGTGTCTTTGCGTTGCAGACTCAGATCCAGTACCTCAAGCAAGTCCAACAGCCCAGCGCAGCCCAGCTGAGATCTTCCATGGTGGATCCGGCCATCAACTTGTTTTTCCTTAAAATGAAGAGCGAACTGGAACAGACTAAAGACAAACTGGAGCAGGCCCAAAATGAACTGAGTGCCTGGAAGTTTACTCCTGATAGGTAAACGACTCAAAAAAAAAAAAAAAAAAAAACGAAACAAAAAAAAATACTCCCCAGTCAAGACTTTTCCTGACACCCCTCCCCACTGCAAGGTGGCAGAAATGTTCTGATCGCAACGAGACTCAGACTTTAACAGGGAAACCAAACAGGAAAAAAAACGAGCCCAGACATTTTGTACTGACCTGCTTGTCATAACCCATAACGTAACCTTTTTGTCAGGTGAAGCTTCTATTTTCAGCTGCCCCCCCCCCCCCCCTCCTCTTCCCCACCCCCCCTCCCCTCCTTCCTACTCATCCCCTCAATTCAGAGACCTGCAGGATTTGGGACTGTTGCGAAGAGGCAGTCGCACCCGACTTCAAAAGCCGTGCTGTCCCGTACCCCCCCCCCAGTAGAACTTTGCTGTACTTTGTGGTGTTATGGAGAGGGGGGAAGAAATTGAAGGAGGGGGTCAGTCTGGAGTCTGTGGCATTTGGGTGTCTGCACACTTGCGTAAAAAGGTGGAAAGAACTCTAGCTAACGAACACTCAATTGAACATTTAAAACGTACCCCTGTAAGACTTAACTGCTTAACTGTGGAATACCACCACCCCCCCCCCCCCCCCCCAGTCCAGGTCCCCAGGCCCCCCCCGCCCCCACAGCGCGCAGTCTAAGCTCAGCACCAGTGACTCTTAAGACATTGTGAACTCGTTATGGTAACAGTCTGGGCTTCCTCCGAGTTCTTTGTGAACTGAAACCCGGTGCCTAAAAGAAACTCCCAAAAAACACCCTAGGAAGTGACTATGATAGGAAGCCTAGGACGCGACCTGCTATTGGCTAAGAGAGCATGGTGTCTGCACACGGGTAGAGTTTTTCTTTTTGTTCATTTTTTTGTTGATGTTGCTGATTATTATTTCTTCTCTGTCTCTGTCTCTCTCTCTCTCTCTTTCTCTCTATCTCTCTCTCCAAAGCAGAGGTGCACTTACAGCAGTAAAAAAGAGGGATGCCTTTTTCTCTTCCAAAAAAAAAAAAATTCCTGTGAGAAACGAGCGTTTTTTTTGTTTGTGCGTGAGAGCGAAACGCTCGGCGTGCCGTCAGAATGGGCACCGCAGGACGGGCACACGCCTCCCGGTTACCGGGCAGCTCCGGGCATGGGCATTTTTAAAAAATGGACCCTGCTGTGCGTGCACCTCGCTTCTGTCAATGCTAATGTGTGAAAATCAAAGGTGATGTGGTGAGAGCAGGTGAATCTCATCATTTGTTGTCCTTTTGTTGGAAGGAGGGAGGAGGGGGGGTGTGGCGGGGGGAAGGGGGGCGGGGGGGGCATTATCGTGGGTGCTGTGTAATCAAAGCAAATGCTCTGCTTCAATGCACACAACCCTTTCTGAAACTTGGAATTCGATGCTCATGCATGGAGTAGAATGTTAAACGATAACTTCGTAAGTTCAGGTAGTTAATTATTGTTGTCATTCCGTTCTTTTCCTTTGACTCCAGCAAGCCATTTTATTGGTTTAAATTCTTGGGCTATTAATAGGCTGTCTTGGAGTTAGGGAGTTTAAACTTTTTGTTAATATTAATATGTTAAGAGGTTTTCGTCAAGGAATAGGACCACCGTACTTTTGCCATAATGGAGGTAAAAAATAAAAAATAAAAAAGTCCTTGAATGCTTTTAATTGTTTAGTGCATTCAACAAATTTGGTAAGTCCTGAAGGTAATCTTTGAGTGGGATGGGGTTTTTTAAAAAAAAAAAAAAAGAAAGAAAAAAAAATTGTAATGAAATGTTCGTTGTCCATCCATTGAAAAAACGAAACGGATTGAATTTACTTGCATGTGGTGTAAAAGCAGAATGCTAAGAGAAGCTGCTCTGTTTTTCTGTTGGACAGTGCTTGTGTGATGAGGTCATGCTGTCAGTTTTTTATGGGTTAGACTCATGAAGAGAGAGACAAGGTTAATGACATGCAGTGTGGTTAAATAAGGTGCATTATCTATTTGATAAGAGTAAAATGAATGTTTGTATATGATATTCTACAGCAAGTATAATTCACCTCTTAAAAAGTGAATTTTTTGACCCTTGAAATTGATCATTGTCAGGAGTCCACTTGAACATCTTATCTAAATGTTCTCAAAGGGGGCAGTACTGTATTGTGAAAATTAAGTTAATGTTTCCACTTTTTTAAAACTGATTAAATGGAGCAACAGATATTGGTGTTATACACTAGCACCTGTGCACAGTTAATATAAAGTTAGTATGAAGTGTAAGCATGTAATACTGTTACTGGATTTCTGATGGTTTTTTCAGCCTTTAAAAAAAAAATGCAACTTTTTGCTTGGTTTTATAGTAATTATATTGTAAATCTCTATAGCTTGTTTGTTAAAGAGATATTGTGAGCTTAGCGTCTAGCGCCAACTGTAAGACTGTCCGAAGAGATGCCTGTAAAGTCTTTGGCTTGTTTGTACGACACTGAACGGTAGTTTTCACCCTGCCTCAATACTGGCGAAAAGAACGATGTCACGTTTGATCTGCGCATACTAATTCCTCTGACTTAATGTTGCTAAGAAGGTAAACAGGAGTGTACAGTGTGTGGTTGTGGCAGTTAACTGCCACAGTTGAAAAAGACAAACCAGTTATGGCACACTCACAGTTTTTTGCTATATTCAGTTTTATGTAGGTTTGGTTCAATGTCGCTACGTTTGGTCCTGTTTTAATTTTGTATTGATACAGAACTCCAGTTAATAGGAGTTCATGTCATGTCACCTAAATGTCACGCTCCTGAAGTTATTTATGCTAGGTGGAGTTGTGCCAAGTTTGACAGCAGCGTAGGCAAAGCAAAGCGGCCTTTCTGCCAGTTTGAGTTTGATTTGGTTTCGTTTGTGAAGCTCGACGAGGTTTTTCTGAGCCCAGTCTCTTGGCAGCTCCCACCATCTCGTGAGTTGGAGTACGAGGCTCAATACACAAACCCTGTCTGTCTCGAGTTTCAAATAACCGTAAAGGAAGGTACAGTATGGTGTGTGTGTGTGTGCGCGCAGAACGTGGTGGATGGGAGACGTGGCACCAGGAGAGGTAACACCCGTTAGCCTTGCGTGGACGAGCCCCCCGCCCCCCCCCCCCCCCCCCCCCCCCCCCCCCCCAGCGTTTGTGTACAGGCTTGTTTTCTCTCTCCCTCTCTTTTGTTTGGACGTTTGTTTTCGGTGCGGCGTTCATTGTGTGATGTCAGGCTCCTCTCCCTTGCAGCCAGACGGGGAAGAAGCTGATGGCCAAGTGCCGCATGCTGATCCAGGAGAACCAGGAGCTGGGCCGGCAGCTGTCCCAGGGACGCATCGCCCAGCTGGAGGCCGAGCTCGCCCTGCAGAAGAAGTACAGCGAGGAGCTCAAGAGCAGCCAGGATGGTGAGAACCGTGCGTGTGTGTGTGTGTGTGTGTGTGTGTGTGGGCTCCAAACACAGGCTGCATTCATGTGCTTGTTTCCTCTTACCAACTCATTTTCCTACGTGCATTGAGCTTCGGATTATTTTACGATTGAAGAGCGTTTCCTGTTTAAGTGTCCCCATAATGAAACGTTTTTACTGTGGTCTGCTGTAAATGACTGGCTTTGGTGTTTACGGCTACTTAGTTGGTGAAGCCAGGGGAAATACAGGAGGCGTAGTCCCCACCCCTGATTTAAAGACATGAAAGTATTTCAAATTTGCGTTTGGCCCAGGTCTGTCTGTTATTCAAGAAGTGTATGAAAGCGCTCTTGTAGTGCATCGAGTTGATTGACATGTCTGTCTGCTTGTTTAAACCCCGCCCCCCCCCCCCCCCACACCTGTGCCCCGCCCCCAGAGCTGAACGACTTCATCATCCAGCTGGACGAGGAGGTGGAGGGAATGCAGAGCACCATCCTGGTGCTGCAGCAGCAGCTGAGGGAGAGCCGTCAGCAGCTGTCCCAGCAGGGCTCCGCCCCCCCCCAGGGCTCCACCCCCGGCGCCGGCTGCAGGACTTCCCCCTCCGAGGCGGGGGGGCCCGCCGAGGCGGCCGGTCGGGACGGCGGTCGGCTGGCCAACGGGCCCAGCAACGGCAACCCCGCCCAGAGGACGTACCGCGAGCCCAGCAGCGCCGACGAGGACTCCGCCCCCTCCCCCGGGGGTGGTGGCGGAGGCGTTGGCGGCGGCGGCGCTGGGGGGGGCGTGGGTGGCGGGGAGGTCAAACTGTCCAATCACGCGGAGGAGAGGGTGGGCAGGGGGGGCGGAGCCGGGGGCGGGGCGGTGGCCAACGCCGCCGCGGCCATCGCCGGCGGCTACACGAACCAGCTAAGCGCGGGCTATGAGAGCGTAGACTCCCCCACCGGTAGCGAGACCTCTCTCACACAGCACTCGAACGACACAGACTCCAACCACGACTCCCAGGAGGACAAAGCGGCCAGCGCCTGCAGCAGCAGTAGCGGCGGCGGCGGCGGCGGCAGCGGCGGGAAGGGTTCTAGAACTGCGGGTTCCCGCCACGCGCAGAATGGCCTGGACTCCGCCTCCGCGGTGGCCGCCGCCCACGGCTCCATTTTGTAAACTTTCTTTACACATTCAGCGTATTATTTTTTTTTTACACAAAAATGGGGGGGGGGGGAGGGGAAATTAAAAGAATAAAAAAAAATAATAATAAAACGCATAGTGTCATTAAATTCATTTGGCTAAGGATTCTGTCCAGAATTGACTTTTTTTTTTTGTTTGTTTTTTTGCTTGTGATACCTCTGCCACAGTTGACTTTTAAAAAAAATTATGTTGCTAGATACAAAAAATACAGTGAATTAATGTAGGTGTTTTTTTTTTTTTAACAACTTCACAAAGACATTTTTTGTTGCTCGAATGTCTTTCGTTTCAACATCTGGTTTTTCAACGCCCTTGTTTCCTGTTTTTGAATGCATACCACAAAGAAAACCACCATTTTGCATCTGGTGTAATACTGTAATGCTCAATAAAGTGATGACGTCGCAGGTTTTTTCTCTCCCCCCGCGTTTTTTTAAAAATAGCATCGCCACGTTCAGGATGTCCTTAGTTTATGGTGTTTAACGTGTAGTTTTGTTCCCATTCTAGGCAAAAAATCTGTTTGACTTGTGTGTAGTTTCCTCCACATTGTACACTGTTAAATTCATATTATTCTGACTTCAATCCTTTTCATGTACTGACCAAATATCAATAAAGAATTTTAATATGACCATCGTCTTATTTTTTTCCCCCATGGTTTTGGAGGAGCATGTGATCACGTGTCATGTAAATCTTTTGACTTTTACTGCTGGTGTCATGATGCATATTGTGCAGTTCAGTACTTGCCAATAATATTTCCAAAATGGATAGTATTTAATTGCAAAAAAGTAGAATGTTTTTGTTATCACCTCTGGAAGTGATATTGCTTAATGTTCTATAAACCCCTTATTTGTAATGGACTCCCCTTTTGGCTTCCTACACTGTTAAAATGTAATGGCACTTGTTGAATGTTTATGGTTTAGCCATAGCTTTTTATAGATACAGTATCTAGTACATTGGTGTTTTTGGGGCTTGGGAATAAAAAAACGGAGGTATATTGTCAGTACTGGTCTGAAGTCATTATTGTGTTTGGACAATTTTGGTTCAGATTTTAAATGGTGAAAAGTGGTAATCCATACAAATGAAGAACTGTTATGAAAATGTGATACGATAAACTACTAAAAAATTCCAGTGATTGAAGTGGGGTGTTTTAAAATGCTGTCGGAAAGGACATGGTATTGCTTGTAGCATGTCAGTCAAAAGTGTATAATTTAGAGCAGGTGATATTGCTTTAATTTTTCTTTTTTTTAAGCGCATTAGAGCAATTTTTTTTTTTAACTGCAGCAGTCCTCCTCGCCATTGGATGGCGTTCTACTTAAAATGAAATGTTGCACCGGTACGGGTCTGTCTTGAGAATGTTTTAAGATATGAGGGAGGTGGCTAAGCTACAATGTGATTGGCGGGTGTTATATGCAAATAAGCGGGAGTCTTGGTAATGGTTTACTGCTCCGCCAGCTCGTCTGACAGTCAGATATTTGCAAAGGGACGAGATTTTGGCAATCCAAACAGACATGAATCCGGATTCTGTTGTAATCGTCTCTGCCGCAAGGACACCGATTGGTAAAATACGTTTTTTTTTCGCAGCACGTGAAGGGATGAATTTGCTTAAGTGAATGACTTTGCAGAACATTCTGTAGATAAGTTATAATTCGATCGAATGGCATATCCATCTCTCGTTTTCTTCTTGCAGACTGCATTCAAGTACGATTAGTTATCTAAATGCGTAAATGTGTACCAAATGGACATCTGGTTCGATAAGGAGCATTAGAATAATAGCATTACAATCGTTCGCTACTTTTACCGGTGAAGGGAGATTCATTATGAAATGCTTCTATCTGTTAATTTCAAGAATAAGGTCGTCACGGCATCCTCATTGGTTGTTTCACATTCTGACCAGTCTCTTGTGGCAGCGATTGGATAGTGGGTATAGTGCGACGACATGGAGCTAATTTGTGATTGGCTCCGAAGTGACGGAACTCGAAAAGTGAAGCGTTTGGCTACAGTATATGTGTGCGTGTGTGTATGAGAGAAGTATTACAAAATCGCTGAACAGAAGGCTAGCTTTTTAATTTTTTAAATACCTCGTCATCCGTATTATCAGTTGACTTTGCCGTTACAAAGTCAACCAATAATACTACAAAGGTGAGGCTAGTCAACAACAGTATCAGAAGACTGCTCCGTGGTGAAGCCCTTTAAACCGGTCTCCCCACGCTTCTCAATTTACAGCCACTTCCTGGTTTTATGCAAGATGTTAACATGATAAAACTCGCTAAATGCCAAAGCAATCAACTCAAAACATTCCCTAACCTGGCTATATACGTCTTATTGTTTCTTTGTAAAATGATATTATGAATACCGAAGAGCACCCAGCTCCCTCAGTGCGTGCAGAATCTCGTTTGAATCGAATGGCTAAGTGTTTATCTACTTTGCGTAAAAAGTTAAAGGCTTCTCCCCTGCTGTTCACCCAGGGTCCTTCTGTGGGGTGCTGTCCACCGTTCCACTGCAGGACCTGGGGGCGGCTGCGATCAAGGAGGTCCTGAAGAGGGCGCAGGTCAACCCTGAGGAGGTGTCCCAGGTGATAATGGGACATGTGCTCACTGCAGGTAATGCGGAATTCCATCCTGGGCCGTGTCTGAATTTGCGCACGTGCCTACTATTGAGTATTCAAGTTGTGTACAACTCATTCAATAACATAGTGTACTATACTTAATAGTGTTCAAGTGCGCCTATTCAGACACGGCACTGGTCTCTCAGTTAGTCTCTGAAAAATCTGTAACAGAGCCAGTGTGACCTTTGACCTTTGACCCTCCCCCCCCGTTCTCAGGACACGGGCAGAACCCGGCGCGGCAGGCCAGTGTCGGGGCGGGGGTCCCCTACCCGGTCCCGGCGTGGAGCTGCCAGATGGTGTGCGGGTCGGGGCTGAAGGCCGTCTGTCTCGGGGCGCAGTCCATCCAGACCGGGGAGTCCACTGTGGTGGTCGCAGGAGGGATGGAGAGCATGAGCAGGGTATGGTAACCAAGAGCAACCCCCCCCAGTCTCCAACCTTAGTCCTGGAGAGCCACTGGCTCTGCTGGATTCCATTGCTACTGAGCACTTAATTGATCAATTAACCCGTTACTGACTGGTCTCACTTCTTGCCCTGGGTCTGAATAAGTTACTCATTTTAAGATTAAAAACAAGAAGCCAGCAGAACCTGTTGTGCTCCATAATCAGAGTTTAGAGATCCCATTCCTAAAATGTTTCTCTATGAAACAAGCTGCTCCTGTTTTTTGTGGTACATTTTTTTCCACTTATCCCCTGTACTTTCTTCAAAAATATCTTTTTTAAATGTTAAAGTGAAGAGAACAAAAGAAGGGAAACTACAGTCAGAACGTTGGCCGTGCACTTTGACCGATATTTTGACCTGATTTGCGTAAATTGTCCTTGGGCATGTCTGCCAGATTATGAGTCCCAGCACTGATAAAATGGCCCTATCTAAAGAGCAGCGTCTGTGTGTCTGTCTGTGTGTCTGCATGACTGTCTGGGTCTGTGTGTCTGTCTGGGTCTGTGCGTCTGTCTGGGTCTGTGTCTGCCTGTCTGTGCGTCGGCCATTTTAGACCCCCCACACGGTGCAGATGCGTGCTGGGGTCAAAATGGGGGACGCCACCCTGCAGGACTCCATCATCACTGAAGGGCTGACGGACGCCTTTCACAACTACCACATGGGAATAACAGGTCAGGGGGCTCCGCAAACCACAAAAAACCCCAAACGTACACGGTCACAGTCCGTTCCGTTTCGATTTAGCCTGTTCATCAAGGGAATGGGAATTCAATTCATGAATTTAGTGGGGGGGGGGGACCTGTAATGGAACCAAGTAACTGAATTAAAATTTATTGAGTTGACTGAACTGAAATGAAACTCACCCCCAAACGGTGGGAAACTTGGTCTGTATTTAACCAGTGCGTGATGATTGGGTAATTTAAAAAAAATAAATAAATTTAAAAAAATAAACATTGTCACGGTAACGACCCCCCCCCCGTCGCCGTGGTTTTTCCCGCAGCGGAGAACGTGGCCAAGCAGTGGGGCGTGAGCCGCGAGGCCCAGGACCAGTTCGCCGTCTCGTCCCAGAACCGGACGGAGGCGGCCCAGAAGGCCGGTCACTTCGACCGGGAGATCGTTCCCGTCACCGTGGCGTCCAGAAAAGGTGGGGGGGGGAGGGAGGGGGGTGTCTCTGAGAAGCTGCACGCTGTCCCAGCCAAAGTCGGCTCTAAAATGGCTGTGCTCTGTCACTGCACAGGCCTGTTTTACTATTCCAACACTAACTTCACCCCACACAGAAACAGAGTCGTGCTATCAACGTAAACATTCCTAACCGCAATTGTGTAAATGTAATAATACAGAATTCTTCATCTGCTTGCAGGACTGGATTTTCCTGTTTTTTAAGAAAGGAATGATCCGGTACTTAAATAATTACGAGATTAGTGATCTGAGGGCTGTATACAAAGAGTCACATTTTTGTTCTCGTTCACAAGAGTTCAGGAGTTCAGGATATGTGCAGGGAGAGTGTCTGTTTCCAGAACATCGTTCCCGTGCGTTTCAGGTCCGGTGGAGGTGAAGACGGATGAGTTTCCTCGTCACGGGAGCAACCTGGACGCCATGGCCAAGCTGAAGCCCTACTTCGTGAAGGACGGCACGGGGACGGTCACCCCCGGCAACGCCTCAGGTGGGCGGGAACTTCCGCAGACCTGCCAATCAGTGCAAAGGGGCGGGACAATACTAGTGTCGCATCGTATGTCACGTGGAAGCTGTACGTCCTTGCTGCCGATTGGCTGTCTCATCATAAGACGGCCCGTCTGGTTCTGTCCCGCAGGCATTAACGACGGCGCTGCGGCGGTGGTTCTGATGACCCTGTCGGAGGCGCAGAAGAGGGGACTGGACCCCATGGCCCGGATCGTCTCCTGGGCCCAGGCAGGGCTGGACCCGTCCATCATGGGGACCGGACCCATCCCCGCCATCAGGAAAGCAGTGAGTACAGAGCGCGAGAGCTCGGGTCCGAACTCAGAACGCGTGAAGCAGGCCACGATTCATTTACAAATGCACATAGGTAAAACGTGGTACCAATCCATTATGCAATATGCAATGTATTATTCTGTACAGTATCATGTACGGGTTTAATGTACAGCTTGTACCGGTTAGGAGTTAGTGAGGTTTTTTTGGGCTTATATTTACCTCTAAATCTGTGAATGTGCTGCAAACAGTGAGTGTGAGCGCTGTTTTTTAGTGCTGGGAGTCGGTGAATAGCCCCTTTAACACTGTGCCCTTGTGTTTGCAGCTGGAGAAAGCAGGTTGGCAGAAGGACCAGGTGGATCTGTTCGAAATAAACGAAGCCTTCGCCGCCCAGTCCATCGCTGTGCTGAAGGAGCTCGGCCTTTGCCAAGACAAGGTGAGTCAGTCCGATCCGACTGTGGAGTGGTCGTCGTGGTGACAGGTTCCTGTTCACTGTTACCCGGGAGCCCGGTTACTATGACTACACAGGCATCTCGTCAATTCAGTTTTTCTGCCACCGTGTCCCACGGCAATTGCTTGGGGGGGATTTTTTGGTATTTATTTTTTTTAAATGGCAGTTTCGTCAGGACAGGGCTCATTGCCAGACATTCTCTCTGTAGATTAGAGCTGGTGGTGCCATTTCAGTGCTGTGTTTGTGCTTTGGTTCCGCTGCTTCACTTCAGCCTTGAAACGTAACCGATATCGTCTCTGATCGTGACTCCGGCATTGGTCTGTCAAAACTGAGGAAGTCTTGCTCTAGTCCCGCGGCGCACTCTTCATCTCTGCAGCATAGCTGGCGGTTTCTGGGGCAGGGGCTTACTGCTTTGCATTACAGTAATTTAAGTAGAACATTTCCCATCATGCCTTCAGGAAGTGACATCACAGTAGCCCTACCCTTGGCACACCCCTCCCACACAGCAAGCCCTCCAAGGGCAGAGCTCACAGGAAGTGACATCACAGTAGCTCTGGCAGTTGAGGCGGTTCTCTCACTTGGTTCCTCTCTTCTCTGTGTAGGTGAACATCAGCGGAGGAGCGATCTCATTGGGCCATCCCCTGGGCATGTCCGGCTGCCGGATCCTGGTGACCCTCCTGCACGCTCTCCAGAGGACCGGGGGGAAAAAGGGCGTGGCAGCCCTGTGCATAGGGGGCGGGATGGGGATAGCCATGTGTGTGGAGAGAGCATGAGCACCCACCATTTAAAAGAAGAAAAAAAAATATTTTAACCTGGCAGGGAATTGTGGGAAATGGTGGCTGAGTTTCGTGGTTCTTCCCAGAATGCACTTCTGGACATTCCTACGTCCTCTCTCTACTGTAGCGACACTACATGCTTTTAGGGTTTTTAGAACTGAAGTGGGAGGCAAAAGACGCCCTGATTTTAAGTCTTACCTGAAAATCTGTGCCAAGGGGCTAACGTAAGCCTGTATCTTCATGTTTACTGTAGAACGTACTTTCAGAGTATTTAACTTCTAATAACTGTGAATTAATGCCGGTTTTTAAGTGTGCATGTTTACCGACGGGTTTAACGGTACAATAAACAGTATAAAGGAAAACCTACTGCTGCTTTAATTTTTCTGAAGATTTATTTGAACATTTAGACATTGGTAGTAATGTTGATTAGAACAGTTGCTGGGAGCACAGATTGCACTAAAACAAGTTAAATGTGTTGGTAATATGGAGTTTCTAGAATTATGTCCTACCAGTCCTAGAGGCGCCGCAGCATCTGAAGGTTATGATTTCCTTTCAACCCGTAGTCAATTTAGTCACCTCAATAAAATCAGCCAAAATACTAGTCACACCCCATCTCTGTCCACTGGCTACCAGTGGTGGCCAATTCCTGGCCTGTGGTGCAGCAGGGGGAAGAACACCCTCATACCTGCAGTCCGCTATCAACTCTTCACCTTCATCATTACTCCTGTCTGCATGCCGGTGGTCACCTGACTGCTATCTCACTAAAGGGAATCTCCTCCAGGTCTCAACTCTGCCCCCTGGTGGTGGAGCTCTCCGCTACAACCAGGACAGGAGAATGACAGTCAATCTTCTGCCAGATTGAGAACACACCAGTTTAAATTGCATCTTGCCTGAGTTTTCATTACTGCTAATTAAAACTATTTCCACTTGAAGCTCTACATCAGGGATCATCAACTCTGGCCCTCAAATCCAAATCCATCCCTGGTTTTCTTTTCTCCCAGGTAATTAGTGCTACTGATTGGCCAGACTGTCTTCACACCCGACTCCCAGGCAAAGGGAGGGTGGAAAACCAGCAGTTCTCAGCTCTCGAGTTGCTGATCCCTGCTCTACATATTCAGTCTCCGTCTTGCACCTACAGTGCCGTTCAACTTAGCTGTAGGTTTATGCATTTACTACCAAACTTGTATTAATGGCTAATATTGGTTGTAGACCTAATGACTTGGCATCAAGTTCCCTGTTGCCTAAAGATGGAATGCCCTTATGGATAACTGCACAGTCAAATACCTAAATAAGTTAACTTAACCTTCATTCGGGCCATGAGAACAAAAGTGTTTGGACTGGACTCCAGCGAATAGTCAACAAAAGTCAGCCGACACCGTCAATCTCCAGGACTGGAGCCCGACAGCCTGATAACAGCAACGTGACCAAAACAAACTGCAGCAGACCACCGTACGTCAGCAGCTACACCGAGACAAAACAAACAGCGCTCAGATGGCAGACTAGCCCTCCAGACGACAACAACAACACCACCATGACCATCAACAACGCCTTTATTTCAAACGTCCAAAAAAAGAACAACAAATGTTACAGTTCCACTGGCTACGGTTTGCCTGGGAGAATGGAAGTGCGCGAGGCCTAGGGCTCTCGAGACGGAAACGACAACGGTTAAGCGTGTGTATAAATACAGGTACGAAACTGCTACGGCTATCCCATCATGCCTCGGGGGAGAGGCCCCCTCGGCCCTCAGTCCTCCAGGGATCCGGATTGGACGGCGTCCTGGTAGGACTGCCCGCCTTCCTTCTGGTCGGGGAAGAGCTTGATGAGGTCGTCGATGCGGAGGATGGTGATGGCGGCCTCGGTGGCGAACTTGAGGCTCTTGGTCTTCACCATGGTGGGCTCGTACACGCCCGCCTGCTTGTTGTCCCGCGGCTTCCCGTTCACCAGGTCCAGGCCGATCCTGCGGGCCGCACACGCGACAAACCCGTTAACAACGGAAAACGTGAAGGAGGAGGAGCCGAACCATTCCCTGCATCTCTGGAGGAAGCAGGGGGTGCAAACCTCACGATAGGATACGATTTTGATTCTGGAGGCAACAGTGTGATATTTGGCGGTACCACAAATTTTGTTATGATAGGATCCAAAATAATACAATATAGCAAGAAACATTCTACACATATGGTCCAGCAAAGACAATCCTCTTACAACGTACCCAACACTATGAAAACGAGGTTGAGAGTGCAAAAACATACTGACGACATGTTTAAAAGAAAGAAAACGACACTAGCGAGGATGACGATGAGGTCGAGTCAGAAAGGGAAGTACTGACCATTTGAGGTTCTTGCGCTCCGGGTTGACCTGGGCCTCATTGTGGAAGGCCCGCAGCTTAGCAACCAGGTCGGTGGAGTCCTGGGCCGCGTTCACCGCCAGCGTCTTGGGGATGATCAGCAGGGAGCGGGCGAACTCGGCGATCGCCAGCTGCTCCCGGGAACCCTGGGGGGGGGGGGGGGGGGGATGAAGGGATGAAGTGTCAGGAGAGGAGGGGGGGGCGCACTCACTGAAACCATCAGCTTCGCCCCAGTAGGGGGTCAACGGAAACAGAACTGGCCATAGAGCAAGACTTCACAAAATAAAAAATCTAAAATTGGTGGGGTTAACAAGCCATCAGCAGCTGACTCACTTCAGCCAATGAGAGTCAAGCGTTCTGCCTGAAACATTGCTGATTTTCTACACATTGTAGCTCAAACTCATCTTTGACGATTTTTAGCTCAGCACAGAGAAGACCAGCCCAGGGGCTTCATGAACCCTCAATACAACTGTCCCCCCCCGCCCCCCCTAACTGTTCCAGGCCTCACCATGCTGGTGGCGTAGTTCTCCAGGTAGATGGACAGCGCCGCCTCCACGGCGCCCCCTCCCGGCACCACGGACTTGGACTCCAGGACGCGCTTGACCACGCAGAGCGCGTCGTGCAGCGAGCGCTCCATCTCGTCGCACATGAAGTCGTTCGCCCCGCGCAGGACGATGGACGCCGAGGTGCGGGCCTTGGTGCTGACGGACACAAAGATCGGCCAATCACACAAAAGCTCCACGGGCCTGGCTAAGGCCCCGATTGGTCGACCGGGTCACAGTTAGGTTCAGAGGAGCCTTACTTCTTGACCAGGATGAGCTCGTCGTCGCAGACACTCTCCTGCACCACCTCCTCAGCCTGACCCAGCATGGTGGCCTCGAACGTCTCCTCCCCCTCCAGGTTGGACAGGGACGGGCAAAGGGTGGCTAAAGGGGGACGGTAAAGGAGAGAGCCAGTCAAAAATAAATCACCACTTTCCATCGCCCAGTTCACAGAGAGGTAGTGAAACAACGCCTCACAGTGGACATTTGTACAGATGACATGGGGGGGGGGGGGGGGGAGGAACAAAACAAAACAAAACAAAAAAAAGAAATGATATGACAGTATGAGAGAGAAGAGGGAAAGGGGCTTTTCCCTAATCCCTGTTGAGACAACTGAACTCCAGGAAAAAAAGGCTATAGAGGCAGCCTACTCCAAGATCTGACAGGATTCCACAACACGGAACAAAGACCTCAGGGTTCTGGAATCTTAACACATAATGAGGAGACTTTCAGTAAAAAAATAAATAAATAAATAAAAAATTTAGAAAGCAAGGACACGTTTAAAAGACGAAGCGGACTGTAGTTCAGGCTGACCTCCTGTTGCCTTGGCGATGCGTTTCAGGTCCCGCTTCAGCACCCTGCGCACGGCCATGGCCCCCGCGTCCACAAAGTACTTGAGGCACATGTCGTCGATGCCCCCGGTGGTCAGGATGACATTGGCGCCGGACCCCAGGATCTTCTGAATGCGCTCTTTGGTGATGTCAGACTCCCTGTCGCCAAAACACAACACACACGCATAAACACAACAAGGACGCCAGCATTAATGAGTGGACTTATTTCAAGGATGGCCATGCGGGGGGGGGGGAAGCAAACAAACTCTGCCAGACTATCCAAAAGGGAAGCTGGAGGAACCGATCCCCCGGCAGAGACTGGAATGTAAATAACTTCAGCACTGACATCACAACTTCTCTGCCAAGTCTTCCATTTGCAGAAATGTCAACCAGACATTCTTCAACACTTGCCTAACGGTGAGGTGAGCAAAACACAAATCTTGCCAATTAAAGGACGGTTGGGGAACTGTTCAGAAGAAAATAATCCAGTTGAGCTGATTTATTACAGAAACGTTCATTTTAGGTCAGCCTTCAGATTTAGAGATAACTGCCAAGGCAAAGTCAAAAAAATAAAAATTAAGTTTATCCAGCCCAAATCAGTTCCTCACACATCAGTATGTCTGTAAGTAAGGCCACAGGGCTTACTGCTGCTGTATCCCACACACAGTAAATTTGAAAGGCAAACGCATGTAAAACTGAGCAAAAATCAGACACCAGCCCTACCAGGAACCAGGAAGCCTCAGGAGACCCACCTCTGCCTGATCTGGTCGAGTTTCTCGGGGTCGTTGATGACCACCTGGACGCCCATCTTCATCTTGGTCTTCTGCAGGCTGAAGTCCAGGCAGGCCACCTTGGCGTTGGTCACTCGCTTCACCATGCCTGGGGCAAACGACGCAAGATTCACTCAACGTAGGAGCCCAACACCAAACATGGAGGTCCAACGGTCCAAATATTCAGAGTTTATCCCCCTTTCCCTGACCAATAATTACAGAACTAGCACTTTAGCTGCTAATGAGCAGGATAAGGAGCGGCAAATTAGGGTTAAAATGAAAACCATTTGGACAAACAGACATTCATGAACAGGAGTCTTGCTGTAACGTTGTCTCTCTGGTTCTGTAACAGAACCAGGCTCAGCTCTGGTTCACAGCAGTGTCCAGCGGAAGCAGGGTGGCTACGGGCCTGAGGCAGACCTGCAACCCTCAGCTGCTCCGCGCCAGTTTGCTTTTTCCCACGCGTATAACTGCACAAGCCACCGTCAGGGCAAAGCAGCAAATTTAAATGGGAACCAGGAGCACAAAGTGTTCTATTACCTACCCACCCCCCCCCCATACGCCAATGGTTCTACTGCCCCAAAACGCAACTTGTTCTACAGCCCCATCCTGCCCCTAACCTGTTCTACTGTCCCATCCAATCCCAAAACCAAGTCCAAAACCTGCCCAAAAACAGTACCACTGCCTCACCCCAAACTGCCCCACCCGCCTCACCTTGTGACCCGACGGTGCAGTTGAGGGCGTAGCCGTTGACCAGGAAGCTCTCCTTCTGGCTGCGGCCGTGGGCCTTCAGCACGTTGACCGAATTGATGGGGTAGCGTGCCACGCCCTTCCCGTCCACAAACTTCACGGCGAGGGCGGCGTCCACCACCATGTTGGCAAAGAAGTCGGCGTCGCTGAGGGAGGCTCGGGTCAAGGGCCAAACGCTGGTGAGGGTTTTACCACAGCTTACCTTACAGGCCCAAACATGCAGCTTAACAACTCAGCTCACAATTAACACTTCAAATAAAAAACTACCAAATACACAGCAAAACCTTCAGATGTGCAGCAAGGGCAGCATAATTTCTCACTTCTGAGACCAATTCATAAGTACCTACAACAAACCTGAAAAGAGTTTGTTAAAAGGTGTGTGGATACTTACTACATAAGAGAAAATGTATATTAAAAAAAAAATATATATATATATATATACTAGTGGGAGCTTACAAGTATGGAAGAACCTTTGGGGTTTATGGGTAAAAAGGATACCAGCCGATAATTTTGGAGGACATGGAGGTTTTTGCAGCGTTGATGAGACACTCTCTTCCCAAATCGTCGGTTGCAATGGTCAGGTTCTCGTTGATGTAGCGGACCGCTTCTCTGCAATCGAAACACGATGACAGAGTTAAGCAAAAGCCTTTACGAACTAGTCCTGTTCGGCTGCATTTTCCCCAAGTTCGTGAATCCGTGCAGAGACGACACTCACTTGCAGGCCAGGCGATAGCCGCTGATTATAGACGTGGGGTGGATCTTCTGCTTCACCAGCTCATCCGCACTTTTGAGCAATTCTGCAGCGATGATCACCTTAAAAAGAAGCAGGAACACAGTTAATTTTTTTTTATACCACATAATCCATTGAGTAAGCTCAGTCTTCACACTCCAAAAACATATCGGCTAATAAACCATACGACGCACAACAAAAGAGGATAGTGACCGGCTCGCATTACATGTGACTTATCGAAAGTCTCACATGTAAAACGGATCAGAATCCGAGCAACAACTTTCACACAAGGTAAATGCCCCAGCAGGTACGCTACACAACACAGCGAGCGATGTACTGTCATTTCATATAGGACGGATGGACAAGGCCAGTCCCCCCTTCAGACTATGACAGCGTTTCTCTCTCCCATTAGCATAGCCACACATTCGTGGTGGACGGAATGAATGGTACTAAAATGGGATACAAACGGTTGCCGGGTTACCAGAACGCTACAGGGATTCCGCTGCATGCGCTCGATGTTCCGAAACACAGGCCTCGCCCAAGCAAAGCCCCTTTTAAAATGCATTTATTTTTTTTGACGCGGGGGCTCCAGCAGGTACTCACCACCGAGGTTGTCCCGTCCCCCACCTCCTTGTCCTGCAGTTCGGCCAGCTCACACAGCACCTTGGCCGCAGGGTGCTCCACCTCCAGGAGCTTCAGGATAGTGGCTCCATCGTTAGTGATGGTCACGTCCTGATTTAACACAAAACATAAGCTTAGAAATAATCTAATATTTTCCGGGAAACATGATCAAACTTAGGCCAACGGGAATTTAACCTTAGGGCAAAAACACATTTTATCTGTTCCATAGTATTGATTGAATCTTTTTATTTATTTATTTTAGTTCAGTTTACACCAATGCCATGCCACAGAATTATCAGGGCCACTGTACTGATGGAAGTATTTATTAATGAATTTGTTTGTAATTCAACTTACCCCGATGTCATCCACCAACATCTTATCGAGGCCAACTGGACCGAGCGAGCTCTTCACGATGTTGGCGATGGAGGATGCCGCCATGACTACAAAAGATGACCAAAGAAAGCGTTGAAACAAAGACTGGTGAGTTAATTGGGAATTCACCGTTAACAGCCAGACAGCATTAGTGGACGATGGATTACAAATTGCTAACACCTGGAACTGTCAATCTTCTCTTATGAACACACGAAAGCTTCTACCAGTGTGTCCAGCGGAAGCAGGGTGGCTACGGGCCTGGCACAGACCTGCAACCCTCAGCTGCCCCGTGCCGGTTTGCTTTTTCCCACGCGTATAACTGCACAAGCCACCGTCAGGGCAAAGCAGCAAATTTAAATGGGAACCAGGAGCACAAACTGTTCTACTACCCCACCATACAACAACTGTTCAACTGCAGGATAAAAACGGAATTCTTCACGATGCTGACCATATAGGTTGTTGCCGTGACTACATAAGATAACCAAATAAGGTACTGAAACAGACTCGCCCGGCAGTTTGCATTAGCGGCAGTTAAATCACAAATTACTAACACCACTTCAGATTTAAGACGATTAACATCAATGTATTGTTAGCGTTAGGTGGCTAGCTGTCACACCAAAGAAAATATATATATTTTTTTTTTAAGTTAATTCTTCTGCAGCAGGGCGGTGCGATGCACATTTGCAATCAATTTAATTAATCGATAAATAGCTAAAAGAAAAATTCTAAAAGTATCACTCGCAAATAACATAAAACGTTCTGTGCATTGGTACCCGGCGGCCACTCCTTCGGACAATGACAGGCCTGTTTTTCTCTCGCATTAGCATAGCCGCATCATTCACGGTTAAATAAATAAATTGCACAACAATGGGAAAAATATATTTGGACCGGCCGCATGTTCGGTTTAACCGGTGTTTGACGTTGGCTACAAACGTTAGCTAATGATAGAAATAACATGTATTTGTCTGTTGGTCGAGTGCTTCCAAGTCTGAGGAATTGTGCTGGGCATATAACGTTAGCTACCATAACGGACAACGGCAGCTAACTAGCAAGCTACTTTGGTGAAAAGATGCTTGTGAATGTTAAACAACAATAACGCAAAACCAACTAAACTCGCAAACTGCAAACTAAAAGCTGCAAAGAGAATAAAATCAGATTTTTTTTACTGCAAGCACACAACGGCTAACCGGACAACACCGGCTCGACAATTTACCCGCTACGAAGCTAGATTAGCATCTTTTCCACACGTGCGAGACTTAGCGGTTGCTACAGCCGAGTCACGCCGCCATGTTCCATTCAACAGCGGACTGTACTTCGTTAAAGCGAGTAAAGCCGCGGACATTTATTGCGAAGTAATGTTTAAAGACGAGCACAGATTACCTTACCATTCTGAGTGCGGACTGACTCGCCAGTTGTCCTCTGGCCGAGCACATTTAGGGGACCGTCTAATAACGACATCTTGCTTCGCCACTTCCAAAGCTGAGAGGAAGGGAGCGCCTGTTGCACTATGGGTAACTGATGCCTCGCGCAGACTTATGGGTAAGCCGAAGACTTTGCTGGAATGCTCGAGATACACTGTAGATATTTAACTACATTTCCCAGCATGCTAGGAAATCACGACCTCCCTATGCCCTGATCCAGAATCACATCTAATCCTTTACACGAAGTACGCATAAACAAATTAAAGCGATTCGATATCAGCCTTAGGGAAACTGTTTCTTTGGGAAGTGAATTGCGGTCATGTTTCGGTCTTTAAATAGCGATATAATATTAATAATCAGGTGCGTTGATTGAAAGTGTTTTAGAACCTTTTAGCCAGGTGAACTATACGTGCGTGTATTGATGTAATCAATAATAGATAATGTCATTTCCACAGCAGTGGGCCTACCCAAAAATAAAAAGCAAAAAGGGTTGGTGTGGGAGTGGGATTGGAGAGAATATTTCAGGTGTTCCTGCTCTCCCCCAAAATTTTGGAGGCTTTCTGGACTGTGGACAGCAGCCTCGCAACGTGCAGCTGAGGTTGACTGGCCATAGCCCACTGCTCAGCCCCCACCCCTGAAAAACCCTGAACCACGTTCGCTGTCATCATGTATCACACAGTGGCATATATACTAAACACATTCATACAAAAACATAATGACCATGCCCCAAAAGGGTGTGTGTGGTGTGGTAGTGGAAAGAGGTTGATCCATGTGACACTGCTATACAAATACATATACAACGTTCACAACGAATGGCTAGCCGCCACAGCAAAATTCTATTGCAGGAACCTAGAACTGTTTTCACCTGGACTGTCTTCTGCCAGGTATAACAGTATGCATTTGGTTTCGCCTTGTGTAACTGTTCGAGTTACCTGCAGCGATGCTTATTTTAATAACATGCATCAGTGTGTCACGAGAATATGGCAACCTTTTGTTATTATTTGGTATTAGATGGCGGTTACCTGACCTTAAATATTTATTGATTGCTTATAATCATGTTTCCTTTTAATCAGAACTCAAAAACAGTGGAGACAAAAACTCACCCTTACAAATAGTCTCATTTTGTGGCTCAGTGTGTCTCTCCTGTGTATTTTATCCACCTGAATTGAGTCCCCCCCCATCTGGAACTGCTGACTTCAAAAATGATTTTTGTACATTCAAGGTTGCACTTTCTCCCTATTTATTTGCATCTATAAATAATCACCTCACCTGTGTAATTCTTCCAACCAGTTACTTGAATAGAATATTAACTGAAATACTTTGTGGACTGGTTTCACAGATTAAGCTTAGTCCGGAACTAAAGTGAGTTCTATATGGAGAATCTCAATTCTAAATTGAATTTAGTCTAGGTCTAGCAGTAATCTGTGTCTGTAAAACTGGCCCTATATGTTGTACAAGATTTAAGCTTGTATTAAAAATGACCCCCAAGTTTCTAACCTCTGATTTTTTCCAGGCAGAAGAGGGTAAAAGTGCACAGAGAAATATAACCCAAGGCATGCAGACACTGTAGGCCACACCAATGATAACAGTAAAACTTCAGTTGTTTTCATTTTACATTTATTTATTGCCTCCCGTACATTTGTTTCCTAAGCAATGACAACTAGGCAGTTAAAAACGTATACTTAACTTAAAACTTTAGAGCGTAAGAAAGCAAACCTAAAGCATAAAATTATAACTTTCCTAAAATGTACATACATCTTTACAAAGTGTTTACAAATCAAATGTAAAAAAAAAAGGGGGGGAAAAGTGCAAAAGACTCTGTTCAATGGACAAAACGTTGACAAACCCCATCTGTGAAGCAAAGAACACACAAACTGAAATGTACAATAAAAAGCAATGAAAACCCAGGCCATACTTCATGTCACATTGGTTTGGTGTATGCACATTGATATTTATGGCAGGCATTCTGACTCTGAACATTGTTGTTTGAACAGTGCTTTAAGATTTGTCTTTTGCTAACATTCACAGTATAAACACGAGCCAAACTGAACCTTGCTAAAACAGCCCAAGTCAGGCAGCCTTTAAATAAATACTTTTTTTATTTTTTATTTTACAAATTTTCTGCTATACACTTGAAGCCAGGGACCGTTCTACCAAAATCCAAATATACAATTTCGTGTTTAAACATAGGTCTGAATAGCCTCAACGCCGTCAGGAATTAGAGCGGTTAGGATCGAGCCGGACTCCATTTTGGAAAGCCTTATTGCCAGTCAAAGCAGGGGTTCATACCTATTACACAGCACATCAAAATGATAGAATTTGGCCAAAGTGCTCCTTTACTGGATGTTTGTGAAAAAACGAGGACTTCGAACAAGCAACATGAAAAAAATGACAACAAAACCCACATAAATGTCAGTGAAGAACACATTACTGCAAAGATCAACTGGAAAGTTAGAAAGAAATGTATATTCTGGACAGAGAAGGTTTGAAATGTGCCTGACCACAACTAAACAATCATTTCTGTTTATTTATTATTTTTTTTACACACACCTGGGGTGTAAGGAGGCAGCTTTGACCTTTAAATAAACATTTGCACCAGCTTGGAACATGAACGGTTTGGTCTGACTTGTTTGGAGGAACCCCAGGTCCAGCTCCACCAATGCTCCTCCATCACAACCTTAGCCCTGAAACTAATAAAACCTCAGCGTGTTTGAACAACACAGGAGTGAGAGAGACAGTGTTATGAGACAGTGTGATCCATGATGAGTGACAAGGAAAACAGGAACCGTCATTGGATGAACCATCAGTAGTTTTTACCAGAGGGGGCGGGACTATCCCAATGTCAACACAAAAAGTAAACAAAAATGAAATAAAAATCATAACCTGATGAACATGACGAGTTTAATAAACATATACATCGGTACAGTACTCCTTAAGCAACTTTTTAAAAAATCCTTAAATCTGTCTTCAGTGGTCCCTCATAGAAAATAAGTGTTTTATGTTATTACCACATACGAACTGTCCTGTAATTATATTTCACTCAAAACTACAGACACGTACACAGTGGCCTAAATATATACCTTTAAAAACAGTTCACACATGTAGTTTTGAAATAAATAGATACTATTGCTGCTTAGCGTATTTAGTTGTAACGACTATGTACATTTCTTCAAGACTACCTTTTGATTAAAGTCCGCTCTCTTCTCATTTTAATAGGAATTTAATCTTCACTCTCGAAGCATAAACCTGGAAGACATCGCTGGAAACCCTTAGAGTCCTATTACAAAAATACCATTTATGCGCGCATAGTTAATATATATTTATATATATATGGACATTCCAGGTCTAAAAGCATGCATACCTAATTCATAATATAACTACCTTTATTGGAATCCTGAGTGGGAGATGCAGTTACCGAATGCACAAACTCGTCAGCGTCTAAAGCTTCTCTAAATCTTGTGAGCAATGCACAAACGGTGGCAGATCCACGTGAGCGCACCGAAGAGGACCAGCGATCTGAGCTGCGATATTCTCATCTACGCGGACAAACAGAAGTCTAAATTTAAAGTCACTTATTCTTAAAAGCCGGAGCTGCAATTTCAAAGTCCTGCAGGAACCTTATTAGAAAAAAATGACAGCTAAAATTTTCACCTTTTTGCTCAAAGTACTTTGTGAGCCGAATATCATTTTTACGCGGGCTGCTGCTTCATGACTTCACGTACATCTTCATTGTGGATGAGGTTAAATGCGGGCCTAATTCCAGGTTCCAGATTCTCAGGGGGGGGTAAGGGTGAGAAGAGTTGAAGTGGGGGGGGGGTCTTCATTTTGTTTCTCCAAACGTGAATGAACATGGCCCCATACTCCATGCGGTACAGGAGTGTGAAACAGGCCGGGTTTGCTGATTGGTTATCCCCGACCCCTGAGCTCTACTGCATACGCCTGTGTTCAGCAAAGCTACACAGCAAAGCCTATGTACAGGTGGGCTTATGCGAAGAGGGGCGTCTATGAAGAGGATCCCTTTTTAACCCATAGCCCACCCGCAGCCTGAGCTGTGCATCGATTTAAACCTTAGTGCTACGTAAACTACGGTACAAACGCTGTCTCTGATTTATTTCTTTTTTTTTAAATCCTTTCCTTAAATATACATACCGTAAAAGCATCTATACTCAGAAAAACAAAACAAACAAAAAAAAAACGTGGAAGAATATTAAATTATTGCCGGATGTTGCTTCTCGGAAATAGTGTCCACAGTGCTAGCCTGTGACTCTTAACCACGGTCTGCATTGTTCTGGGTTTCCCAAGAGAGAATGGATACCAGTACACAAAGATTATGAATTATGAATATGGATATTAATAACGATAGTGATGTTAATCAGCCTCAGGCGAAACTGCTGGAGCTGAGGCACTGGAACTTGTCCCTCAGCGACTGCACGATGTTCTGGGAGCCCTGGGGCTCGCTCCACAGGTAGCTGCTCAGTTTGCTCTGGTCGGCGAAGGCCGAGAGGGGGAGCGGGGGGGTGACGGCGGGGTGGTGGCAGGACTTTACGGGGGTGCAGGGCAGGCTGTGGGACTGTATCAGGCTCCTGCCCTGCTGCCTGTCCAAGCAGTGGGCGGAGCCGGGGGCGGAGGCGGAGCCGGGGGCGGAGTCGACCCGCGGCGGGGGCGACAGGTCCTCGTCCTCCGATTTGATCTCCACGTAGTCCTCGTCGTCGTCCCCGTCGCCGCCCCCGTCGTCCTTGAAGTTGGCGAGGTAGTTCTGGGTGGCGGCGTGGGGGGTGAGGGGCGTGGTTCTGCTCACCACCACCACCTGCTGGCCGTCCCGGAGCGTCAGATCCGAGCTTGCGCTCGACGGCGGCGGCGGCGGCGGCGGCGATGACGACAACAACGACGACGACGTCGACTTCTCCGGGAGGCTGTGCTGCCGTCCTGATTGGCCCAGCCCCGGGACGGGGAAGCGGGGGGTTTTCTCCACCCCCGAGCCCCGATTGGAGGAGGCCGTCTGGACGTTCTCCTTCCCCGACGGCTCGGCCCCCTTACCGGCGGCCATGACCGCGATCGCCACGGACGCGAAGGACTGGCACCTGTCGTAGGGCGGGGCCTTGGAGGCGGTCCCGGGCCGACGCCCCAGGGAGCTGTACACGTGCTCCGGGTCCAAGCCCTCCCTGATTGGCTGGTTGACGCAGGCGCTCCACCTCTGATTGGGCGGCAGCAGGGGGAGGGGCTGGGCCGGGAGGGTCCTCAGGGCCGGGACGGAGCTGGCGGGGGTGAGTTTGGGCCGGGGGGTGGACGCGTCGCGGGGCCAGGAGACGAAGTCGGCCAGCTCGCCGTTGCTGTAGGTGGAGTGCAGCCAGTCATCCTCCTCTTCCTCAGGCCCTCGGCCGTCGGAGTCCGACAGCGAGCCGCGCTGCAGCGACTCCGGGTCCACCGAATGACTGCGGGGGGGCTTCTGCTTGCCCCCCGCCGGCGGCTCTCTGAACACCACCTGCTCGTACAGGTGAGAGTACTCCGCGATCCGCGCACCTGGGGGGGGGAGGGGGGAGAGGGAGAGAGGCCGTTACAGGCAGTTCAAAGCGATGAACAACAGTGACAGCTCAGGGATTGATCATGTGACTCCAGACAAAGTGAGAGCCAACCACAACCATCAAAGATTACCGTAATAACAAATGTGCAGTCAGCTCAATACTCTCTAAATGCGATTTATTTATGTGCTTTGAAAATTGTTGCCCACGCTCTACAGACTCAATTGAAATATTTTCAGCACCACGGCAACAGCGGGTGGGCGCTTACCTATGGCGGCTCCGCCCTGCTTCTTCTCCTCCAAAATGGCGGCCAGGTCCTTCTGCTTGGGCCGGGCCCGGCCGCCGCCCGGCTCCTGCTCGGCGCCCCTCATCTTCAGCAGCTGGTTGGCCTTCTTGATCTTCTGGCTGTACTGCCGGGCCATGAGGAAGACGCGGTTGCGGGTTTTGTCACTCCAGTCCAGGGGCAGCTCGCCGGCGCCCCCTGGCAGGCGGAAGCCGGCGCCGGTGGAGGCCACCGTGTGGTCCAGACTGGCCAGGTCGCCGGGGAACATGCTCCCGCTGAGCCCCAGGAGAGTGCCGCTGCCCCCCTCCTCCTCCTCCTCCTCCTCTTCCTCCTCCTTCAGGGCGTCGCCCTCGCCGTCGTCGAATCGGAAGCTCCCGCCGCTCAGCCGGGCCAGCTTGCTCTTGGCCGCCCTGACGCTGCCCACCATGGTCTCCGGGACAACGGGGGGAGAGGGGAGGGGGCGGGGGAGGGGCTGGGCCGGACGGGACTCCGCGTCCTCCTGCTCGGTCGCTTCCTCTCTGAGGGGCGCGGGGCCGCTCGGCGCGGGGGTTTTGGGCGTGGCCCCCCCCCTCCGGCCCGCTCACGGGGAACGCGGCCAGCAGGCGGGCGTCCTGCTTCTTCTCGTTCTTCCGGATGTAGTTCTCCAGGTCGTTCCACATCTCGTCCACCTGCTCCGTCATCCTGTCTGCCCTGGGGGGTGCGCTGGCCCCGCCCTGCTCGCGGGGCAGCGAGTCTGAGGTGGAGGAGGACCCCGCGTCGCGTCTGTCCGCCCCGCCCTCCCGCGCGGTCCCCTCCGAGCCGGACGCTCCGGGGACCTCACAGTTCGCGTAGACGGGCTCTGGAGCTGGCGGGACGTCCTGAGTCCGCCCCTCGGCCCCCGCCCCGCTCGCCCGAGGCTCGGGCGGGGGCCGGTCCAGGAGCCCGATGGTGTCGTAGATGTTCTCCTCCACGATCTCCAGCTCGCACTTCACCGGAGCGGCGGCTTCTGGAGCGGAGGAGGAGGAGGAGGAAGAGGAAGAGGAGGTGGTGGTGATAGTGGTGGAGGAGGAGGTGGTGGAGGCTCGGTTCTCGGACGGGGCAGGCGTTTCGGGAAGCCCCTCCTGTGCGGCGCTGGGTCTCTCCACGGGCCCGGCGCTCGGTCCCGGCTCCTGCCCGGTTCGGGGCGGGGCGCGGGCGCCCTCCTGCTCCCCCCGCCGGACCAGCCCCATGGCCTTGAGGTCCTCGTAGCTGATGTTGTCGTAGACGTTCTCCACCTCGTCGGCGATCAGCCGCTCGGCCGAGTCGGACCCCGAAACGTTGCTGGAGGTCTCGTTGCCCTCTGGGGCCTGGCTCTCCGACCGCTGCTCCCCGACGCTGCTGGCCCGCCGCATCACCCTCCGGCCAGCGGGGGGCGCCGTCTCCTCCTCCTCCTCCTCTTCCTCGTCCGGCTGCTCCATGTGCCAGCTGCAGGGCCGCCCCGGGGCCCTCCCCCCGGCCCGGTCCCGGTCCCGGTCCCGGTCCGGGGCCCCCGCCTCCGAGGGCAGGAACATTTGGTAGATGTCGTCCTCGTCCTCCCCCTGCAGGGTCTGCTGGCGGGGGGGGAACATGGCCCGGCGGATCTGGTGGTCCGTCCAGATGTTCCGCACCAGGGGGTCGCCCCCCAGGACGGAGGCCAGACGGGGGTCCGCCCGGCCGTCCGACTGGCGGGACGCCCCGCCGAGGGGGGTGTGGCCTGCGTCCATCTGCAGGGACTCTTTGGCGGTCTGGGGGGTGGGGGGGAGGGGTCACAAGAACAGCAGGATTAGCGCTAAAGAACTGAAAATTCAACTGGGATTAAATCCTGACCAAACCAAATTTTTATTTTTCTCATTTCCAGTGAAGTTCCAAAACATCCAAATATGAACCAATCAGAAGACTGCCTCTACACTGCCAAACACTACGATTGGTTCAAATAAATCTCTTAGCACAACAACAGGTCCACCCGTTTCGTAGCTAGTCCTTGGTTCTGTTGCGCTGCAGGTATTTACCTGTAAGTCGCAGGCATTGATGTTTAAATTCGGCCACTTGTCGATGCTGTCCACGGACACCTGAGGGTTCAGTCTTTTCCGAGCGGCTCTTGCATGGATTTTGAACTTCTTCCCCGAACCCTGTGGAGAGGAATTCCGACTCATTCACTGCAGAACCACCACAGAGAGTACCAGCACAAATACTATAGATACCACGCTGGCTTATGAATGGACTTCAGCAGGTGAAATGGCCACTCTGGTCTGGTGAAGCTCAGAAACATGGTTGATGTTAGACGCTTTTATCCAACGCCCACGACTGGCTACCATGCAGTGGGTATTTAACACACAAATACATGCAAGCGTGATTTCATTATATAAAATGTCTCCATAGTCCATAAACTGTAAATAAGAACTTTAATTTTACAGATGATCACTACAATATAAATAATATTTATCGCAACGGTCATAATATTACCAGGTTTGTGTATACCTGTAAACAGCATAACTTCATCAGAAAATCAAAAATGTGTAAATTTGTAAATAAATATGAAAAACTATTTTTTACAAAGGTGAGGACATTTATTTCCATTTTTCTAAGGACCCTTAGGGTGAATTGTCATGGTTTATGTTAGGGCAGCAGAGTCTAACTCCTGATGCACTAATCTGATCCAGAGGTCGTTGCCCGCGGCGACGGCTCACCGGGCAGGTGTCGTCCTCGTCGTCGGCGTCCTGCAGGTGCGAGCTGTCCTCCGCGTCGCTGGCGTCCCCGGGGTCCAGCGACTCCTGCGATTCGTTCACCAGGCTGCGGGTTCGACCAATGGCGGCCAGCATACCCTCCCTGGGGCTCAGCGCGGAGATGGGGGACAGGAGGGTCATCCCCAAACTGCTCCGCTGTGGGGTCACAGGGGGTCAAAGGTCAGGGGTCACACCTTTTGGAGGGGGGGGGTTTCAAAACTCATCAATGGACTTTAAAGTTTTTTCATGACACCAACACAATGTACAACATACAAACTGCCCAAAATGTAATTTGGTTTTCATAAACTCAGTAAGCGCAAGTAAACCAACTCAATAAAATACACGTGTTAGGGTCAGCAGTCACTCTCCTGTTCGGAAGCTCAGCTGCATGGCCCCATTTACCCCCCAGTGTAATATCTGCGGACAACTTTTCTGCTTACCTTCTGGGGGTCTGCACTGGCCGCTGTCGTCAGTGGACATACGGAAGAAAAGAGAGGGGAGGGGAGAGAGAGGAAAGTGAGGCGTTAGCGCTGGAGCTCTTTGCACAGACGGCCTAGCGGCAGGCACTCTGACGGGCTGAAGTTCGCTCTGCTACTCACCGCTCTGCTTGGAGTTCTTCAGCAGTTTGGACAGGGGCTCTGCGGAGAGAAGGATAGGATTGTGGTTACCATCATGTCTCAAACCGCTTAAGGGAGGTCACAATCGACCGATAATGTCCTGCCCGGCGACGGAGAGCATGAACACCTGTGTGCCGTTAAATCTCGCTACGGATCAGGCCGACCTTGGTTACGACTTCAAATCCCTCTTTAAACTTTACTGCTGAGTGCTGTAGAGCAGGGCTGCCCAACCCTGTTCCTGGAGATCTACCATCCTGCAGGTTTTCACTCCAACTCTAACAAAGCACACCTCACTCAACAGGCTAGAGATCGCATTGAGCTGTGTGCAGGTGTGTCAGACTGTGTCCTGTGTGCAGGTGCGGCAGCCTGGTGTGCAGGTGTGGGGTTAGGGTTCTCCAGCTCACCTGACTTCCTCCTCACCCTCCTGGTGGTGGCGCTCTCCTTGGCATGGGGGGAGAACTTCTTCTCTCCCTCGGGGGTGTAGTGGAAGCCGGGGTGATCTGGAGGGGGGGGGGGGGCAGGGGGCGGGGGGTGACAGCCAATCAGATTTACGCTACACGTGGATCTCCTTTGACTCACAAGCTGAAATGAACCGAAATCTCTCTCCTGTTCCCGACATGCTGACATTCTGCAGATCTTTGGTGCGGTTAATCTGAGAGAGAGAGAGAGAGAGAGAGAGAGAGAGAGAGAGAGAGAGAGAGAGAGAGAGAGAGAGAGAGAGAGGGAGAGAGAGAGAGAGACAGAGGGAGAGAGAGAGAGAGAGAGAGAGAGGGAGAGGGAGAGGGAGAGGGAGAGGGAGAGG